>NC_083282.1:55287287-55590317 GCF_963506605.1 Zootoca vivipara | reverse complement strand
TTTCAGAACCAATCCAGTCCAACTAATAAGGCTTTCATTGCACTTTAGTCACTAAATTTACTTTACACTAGTTCTGGGTGGCTGCTAATATGCTGGAATTGTGAAATTAGGCTTCTTTTCAATCTTGGATTTCCTTCTGTTCCCTCTAGATATTATAGTTCCTGAGAACGGAGAGCCTATTAGTTCCAGAGATGTTAAATGCTGCATTAAGCAAATACAAGAACTGATAATTTCACGGTTAAACCAAGCAGTTGCCAACAAGTTGATAAATTCTGTGGACTATCTGCGGGAGAGCTTTGTGGGAACTCTGGAAAGATGTCTGAAGAGTCTGGAGAAATCTCAGCAAGATATTACAGTACATATCACAAGCAACTATCTAAAGCAGGTAAAAGTAACACAGAATTACTGAACTGGCATTGCAGATCAGTTTCTAGAATGTTGGCTGTAGCCTGTAATCAGTGGTGACAAGGGGAATTGGTAAAAGAATTTGATATCTTTTGTGTTATGGTGCCAAACAGATTTCTGCTTTAAGTTGTAATTTAAGGAAAGCATTTCAGCTCATTGCAATTCTTCCAGATTACAAATGAGAAGACACTTGCTTTTAGGGTATTATACTTGTTTGCTTAATCTACTGAATAAGCAACTCCTTCAGTTTTTAGTGGCTTATTTAATATATTTTCTGCTTATAGATACTGAATGCAGCCTACAATGTTGAGATCACCTTTCACTCTGGTTCAACAGTATCTAGAATGCTATGGGAACAAATCAAGCAGGTATTAAATATTCTTCTAGTAAAAGCTCTCTCCTAGTAACTGTAATGAGACCTTATCTTTGGTAGATCTACCTTTGTATGATCCTTTGAGTCTCTCTCAGCCATTCCAGCAAGCTGTCTTGATAGGGGAGATGGGAAGCAGGGCTTATTCTATCAGTTCTGCTGAAAGACCAGCTCCATAAAGAATCTCCATTCTAGTTGGTCATTACAAGAACTACTGTTTAAGAATTGGCATATGATTTTGCTTTTTTCCTCCTCCCTTCCTATTCCTTTTTCCTTGTATGCTGTGTTTTTGTGTGGATGTTGGTTTGTTTTTATAAACCTGCAGGCCATCCTGTTTAAACTGACTGAATGTCAGTGGCTTTGGGAGCATTTTCAGCTGAAGAATGTGGTAAAAATGCTGCAATACCACCCACATACCCATACCACAGTTGCAAACAAACAGCTTGTATTTTCATATGCTTATTCCCTATTATTCTGATTTTCTTTTTATTTGGCCAGTATGGTGGGTGACATCTACCGATGTCTACCTGCTTGCATAGCAGAAATTTACTTACACAACTGGGTGTGCTGTTTCTATTCTTCTCCCACATCTCGGCTGAAATGTGCTCCTGAGGGTCTTGTGAAAGTTTGGGGGGCACATGGCAAGCTGCTGGGGGGAGAAGAAACACCATCACGTGCCCTACCTTGAGCAGGTGAAACTGAAAGTAGACTTTTTAATGCTTGAGTTTTTACAATGAGACATGTGTCTTATTCAGATAATACAGCGGATTACTTGGGTGAGCCCACCAGCTATCACCACAGAGTGGAAAAGGAAAGTAGCTCAGGATGCCATTGAGAGTCTCAGCGCATCAAGGCTGGCCAAGAGCATCTGTAGCCAGTTCCGAACAAGGCTATACATTTCTCATGATGCTTTTGCAGCTTCTTTGCGACAGGTCAGTTGGATTGTTATTCATCGCAGTTCTCTTTAGATGAAACTTAACCATTTTTCAAATAATTGACAATTGCCTGCCTATCCTCTCTCTACTCCTTGTCACTAAAAAAAAAGCCACACAGGTGCTCTGCTGTTTCTTCTGACTTTTTAAGACTGACAAAAATGGCTACAAAAGCACTAGCAGTTCGTGTTCTATGGGACTAGAGGACCATCGGGTCATTATTGCAATTGCTTCTTCTAGGGGCATTTTACTGGTGATAGAGATGAAAGTGACACCACACAGTAGGGTTCATTCTCCAACTCACAAAAGTGCCTGAGAATGTGCCTTTTTTGGCTGTGTGGTGTCATGTTTAAAGAACTAAGTGATCCAGCCATAGTATTTGTCTCTGAAACCTATGGGGAAGTTGAGAGTGCTGCCTTTTCTCTGCTTTCCTAGGTACTATGAACCTCTGTTGATGGGAAACTGCATCTTTTTATATAGTTTTGCTAAACTAATGAGGCAACACAAGGGCTGTGAATAGCTCAGTTGGTAGAGCATGAGATTCTTAATCTCAGGGTTGTGAGTTCAAGCTCCGTGTTGGGCAAAAGATTGCAAGGGGTTAGACTAGATGTGGTCCCTTCCAAAAGTTCATACTCAAATGTGATCTGAAAATCTTAGGGCAGGATTCTCCTAATGAGCTCTTTAAATAACGGCTTCCACCAGTGTGATAAGGATTTCCTCCCCAATCCTCCTGTGCATCCTTACACCCTCTGAAATTGGTTCTGTAGGGTTGGGGGAACCCACAGAACAGTGTGTGGGAAGAGGAGAGGGGAAATTGTTTCATCTAGCAATTACTTTTGTAATTGTGCTAATGCTGTATTGTTTTAATATTCGATTGGGAGCTGCCCAGAGTGGCTGGGGAGACTCAGCCAGATGGGCGGGGTACAAATAAATTATTATTATTTATTTATCTATTTATTTATTTATTATTATTAACTAGCTGAAAGGCTTCACAAAGGGAACATTTATCACAGCATTCCACCCATGTAGTTCAGAGAGGTTTTTTTCCACAAAGAAAAAATTGTTATATGCCTTTTTCCCCAGAAGAGCAGCTTAGAAAGAGAATATGTCCTAGCACATTCTCTATGGGCTATGATCACATTGAATATGCAGGTGTTTGGGGCAAAAAGATTCCTGCACTGCAGGGGGGGGTTGGACTAGATTCCCCTTGTGGTCCCTTCCGGCTCTAGAATTCTGTGATTCTGTAATCCATGGAAATGAATATTCTATGAAACAAACATTTTAAACTGAGAACCTGTTTCCTTCTTTAGCAAAGAGGAAAAATAGGGGAGCAGGTTTTGGAAATTCAATTCTAGGTGTGACCTGCAGGACTTCAAGACCTTGTTAATTTGGCCTTATGTTTTGTTAGCTAGAGGCTGGCCACTCAGGCAGGCTGGAGAAGACAGAAGATCTTTGGTTGAAGGTGCGAAAAGACCATGCCCCTCGGCTTGCCCGCCTCTCACTGGAAAGCAGGTCCTTACAGGACGTTTTGTTACATGGTGAGCAGTGCCTTGTCTGCACATCTCATTTTATTGATGACTTACGAAACGATGAGACTTGTTCTGTACTGTTCCAGACACACTGAGGGAATGAATCCCGAGGAATACATGCTACTGGGGAGGGACATAGAAAACACGTTGACAATAAAAATTACGGGAAATCAGTAAAAAAAATAATTGGCTAAAAATAAAATAAAAAGAGAAAACAAGTTGACAAGCAGGTGTTTATATTCCAGGTAAACCAAAGCTAGGCCGTGAGCTGGGCCGAGGGCAGTATGGAGTGGTGTACTTGTGCAATGCCTGGGGGGGCCACTTCCCTTGTGCCCTCAAATCTGTTGTTCCACCAGATGAGAAGCACTGGAATGACCTTGCACTTGAGTTTCACTATATGAGGTAGGTGGCATATATATCTAGCTTGCACTGTTATTCTGTTAACATGAATAGTCATTTGGAAATAATGGTGTGTGCCTTGTACGTATTTGTAGAAGAGGAGACTGGGGGAAAATGCCTTGTCTCCTTAGAAGACATAAGACCATTATTCTTGACTCTTGTGCTGCATCTTTCTCCAGATCTTTACCAAAGCATGAGCGGTTGGTAGATCTTCATGGATCAGTGATAGATTATGGGTATGGCGGAGGTTCCAGCATTGCTGTTCTACTGATAATGGAACAATTGCACAGAGACCTCTATACAGGATTAAAGGTGAGGAATTAAAACAATTAAATGGAAAATTGACAGTGTAAATATTTGATCATCTCTGGTAGCTTTTCATTTCTATGCACAAGTGTGCTTTTCATTATACTTGAATCAGTGGAGATAATAAAAAGTTGCAGAGTATCCCCCTACTCATAACACAAGTACTCCTCTTCAGGCCTCTAGCCAGCATGGAACACAAGCCTTGCAAGGCTCTAGGGTTCTTGTGGGAGGTGAGATTTTTGCAGGCTTTTTATTTCCTACCCACCTGAAATATTCCCCAACTGTGTTATATAGTGCTAAAGCACTTGGGTTAGCCCTATATTGCTGTATTACAGGGTGGCAAAGACTTTAGAGTTATAAAAGGCAGTGGCATATTTCCTTTTGCCTCCTGAGGCCTGTGTATTGCAGTGAGGAGGGGTTCACTCATGTACCCAAACTGCCACTGTGGCTACTATTCTCTGGTTATCCCCTGCTCTCCCAAACCATGACATCTTCAGTATTCCATAGCTCCGGTAAGCTACTAAGGATGCTCAGTCCTCTTTGGGCTGTGCTAGGTTTCCGCCCCCCCCCCCAATTTACAAGCTAATATACTTCTGCATTCTTGGAGTCTCTAGAGAATACAGAAGCTGCTCCCTTGCGCAGTGAAATGCCATAGACAAGTTGATAAGTTTAGTATTCTAGTATGTTCTGACAATTTGGCTTTAAAATTTTGGCAGCTATTCTCCCTTCACACTGTTGCTGACAATTGGTACATCAGATGGTCTCTTCTTCACTTCCCAACCTCAGCCCTACATTATTTTTGGTTAGCAGCAGGTAAAATCTAGGGTTGATGGTCTGATCACAAGTACAACTGTAAAGGCATTTTTTTTATATTGTTATATATTTCATTAGAGAGAGAGCACACACACACACACACACACACAGAAACCATCTGATCCTGGCTACCATTGTGGGACTAGAGCTGTATGCTTCAGTAGAATGGATTAAGACAATAGCAGCAGAACCACTCTCTGACCTGCTTGTCTAAGGAAGAAACAATGTTAAAGGATCTGTTGTGTTGGAGCTGCTTCATCTTAGGCAAGAAGCACTGTCTAATAACCATAGATTAAGGGATTGATAATAAGGTTCCCCCCCCCTTTTTTCCCCCTCAGGCTGAGTTGACATTGGAGATAAGATTGCAGATTGCCTTGGATGTAGTAGAAGGGATTCGATTTCTTCACAGCCAGGGGCTCGTTCACAGAGACATCAAACTTAAAAATGTATTGGTAAGGGACAGCTTTTTGCCTCGAGCGTCATTCTCTTTGCTAAAATGGAATGAGACATCAGTACATAAATAATGGCTCTGTTAAAACCATTCCTTGGAATTGTATCTCTGCTTTATAACTTTTTAAAAATGTAAGAAGCACTTTTGTCAAAAGCGGGGGGGGGGGGGGGAGGCACGAGCAAAAGTGATCGCTGCCATTGTGAAACACAAAACCTATACTTTGCTGTATATAGAACACCAAAGGATAATGGTACTGCCCAAAAAGACAGACTCAAGTGCTGAACAAGAAGCTCAAGAATATCTAGGTTTTCATATGATTGGACCAATTTCCTTATAAAGAAAAGACAACCATACCTGATCACAGCTGTGTTTCCCTAAACCCAGGGGAAAGATCAAAAACGGAGGCATATCTAAAGGGAGCTCAACCAGAGTAAAATTGACTGGAGTAACAAAGAGCTATCTTTTCTGATCCTTTGAATGATCAGAAGGCTAATACACCTTTCATCTGTTCAGACTTTCATTTCCACAAGATGTGGTGATGGCAGGTAGTTTAGAGGACTACTTTTACACTGTTACAGTTTCATAAAGGATTAGGTGTATCTGTGGCCGTTAGCTAGGAATCTCCAGGACAGCATCAGGTAACCCAAAATTATAGGAAAAAACAAAATAAGGAATTGGTGATTGCTTTTGTGCTGGGCTAGATAATGAATTTCAGCTTGGTTCAGCAAATATATTAAAATGTGCTAGCTGGGATTGTTTGTAGAAGACACTTGTACTACAGTGATGGCATGTTGGTCTCTCTTGATAAGTCTTGAGGCTTGGGTTTGAGTAGTTTGTATCCTTTGCAGCTTGATAAAAACAGTAGAGCTAAAATCACAGACCTGGGATTCTGCAAACCTGAGGCGATGATGTCCGGCAGTATTGTTGGGACCCCTATCCATATGGCTCCTGAACTTTTCACAGGTAAACTTATCATAGATCTCCCTATGGACTGTTAGCCATGAAGAATTTGAGGTCTATTTCCCTTAAGACGACAAATCTACATGTGTCCAGTTAGAGGGATGCTTCTGCCAGGAAGTTTGGCAGATGCATTGAACTGAGTGGGACTTGATTCTGAGTAAGTGTGCTTAGGTATATGCTGAATGACAGAAAATGGGGATACACAGTACTTAGTAGGGACACTGCGGGCTACTTCTCAGAGTACATACTGCATCAGGGTTTCTGGACCATGATAAATCAGACTAGCTGTTATCTTGTCTTTGTCTTGGCATTCTTAAAATAGATTTGTCTTTTTCTTATTACCTATGAAGGAACAGGTGGATATTGGATTGCAGATCAAAATATCCTTAGATAAATTAATTCTTATCTTTGAGTCACCCTTGTTCCAAATGAATGCTTCAATACTTCTGTCCTCTTACATATTTCTTTTCATTAAAGGATTAGCTCCCGTGTTTCTCCAAAAATAAGACACTGTCTTATATTTATTTTTTCTCAAAAAACCCGCACTATGGCTTATTTTCAGGGGATGTCTTATTTTTTCCTCCTCCTCCTGCCGCGGCTGGCATTGCTGCTGCGCCTATCACTATGTCTTATTTTTAGGGTATGGCTTATAGTCCTTGAATGCTTAAAAATCCTGCTACGGCTTATTTTATGGCTACGTCTTATTTTCGGAGAAACAGGGTATGCTGGGCCCTCTATTCTATAACCTGCCTCATTATGAAGACCCAGGGTGGATATAGACAATCAACATAAACCCTTAGCAACCCAGAGTAAAATTTCATCACATTAAAAGACCAGCTCAAACCACAAAGCCCAAACAGCTCTTACAAAGCTTCGTAAAAGTGCTCACACTTGGGCTTCATCAAGTCTACATGGAGGGGGAATTTTCCTAATTTGGTGGGGATGGCCACAGAGAATACCTCTTCGTGCTCATATAGTTGAACTGACACAAATGTTATTTTTATATATACTTTTTATTAAATTTCCAATTAAACAAAACAAAATACATTTCCACATATATTTGCCCATCTCATTTCCCTTCGCTCTGCTGAGCTTGTGACTCCCCTCCCTCCCACCATTCGGTTTTCTTTCCCCTATCCAAATCTCACAGTTCCTTTATATAAATCAAGTCCACGTTGTAGGATTTATTTCAATCCTGCAAGTGTCTTCAGACTTTTACAGTTCATATTAATATAGTCAATAAATTTGCTCCACTCTCTCTGGAAGTTTGTCTCACCCTGATTTCGGACCTCATAGGTTAGCTTTGCCAGTTCAGCATAGTCCATCATCTTCATTTGCCACTCCCACAAATGTTATAACTAAAGGTGCCCTTGATATTGATCCTTGGTGGTTATGGGGAACATATAGGAAATGATTTAATTCAGTGCTAGTGATATGATATCCCTTTCTCCCCTCCACAAACTGTGTAGCTAACTCCCACTGTATTGCGTAGTAGCTGTATGGCGAGTGCCACACCCCTGAAGAACATCTTAATATTCTTCCCATATGACTCCACAAGATCAGATGAGAAGGAACTGTCACTGTCACCAGGTTCCAGGATGGACATCAGAGCATCAAAGACATGGTGGCGCCTCACTTGATCCAGTGGACTTCTGTGGGAAGAGCATTTGACTGTACTTTTGTCCCAAGCAGGAGCATTTAAGAGTAGTAGCCTTGCTGAAAATAAACTTGCCTTAACTAAGCTCTAGGTTGTGTTGAAGTCCCCAGTGACCCAGTGTGCTGCTATTTTCCTGACTACAATCTTATGCTTAATGGAACTGAATTTCTAGTCTTCAACCAGTATCTCTCGCTCATCTGCCACAGGGAAATATGATAATTCTGTGGATGTATATGCATTTGGCATCTTGTTCTGGTACATCTGTTCGGGTCAAGTCAAGTTACCAGAGGCTTTTGAGAGATGTGCAAGCAAGGACCACCTTTGGAACCATGTACGAAAAGGTAGGCATGTCTGCAACACAAAACACATAATGCAGTGTTGTGAAGGGATGGACACTATATCTAATGTTCCTGATCTAAATGACTGCATGTCAAGTTCTGCTCTCGTGGTGGGACTTTGGGTCTCTTTCTTCCGACCACAGTCCTCTGTGCTGTCACACAAGCCAGCCCTTGAAACTCATGGCAGCTTCAGAAACCTTCAGTGCTGTGCAGCTGCTGTTCCTAAACAAGACTGAAGAAGGCACAAAGAGCTCCAATGCAGTGTTTTTTATGTGAGTGAGCTGCTTTGTAGCAGACTTCCAACATTTGAAGCAAGTTTGCATAGAGAAATTTGCTTTGACTAAATGCTTTTGGAGCAACTATCCTAAGTGAACAAGCCATTCCACTAAATCTTTACATCCTCTGCATTTTCAGGAGAAGCTAGATAAGTACTGGAGTGCTCATGTCTTTGCATCTCCTGGTGCTGTTGTCTTTATTTTCACAGTGGCTGAAAACTTGAAGCAGATTAGATGGGCTGAGAGAAATGGGAGAATGAGCAGTTCCTTTAGTCCAGGCATAGGCAACCTTGGCTCTCCAGATGTTTTGGAACTACAACTCCCAAGATCCCTGACCACTGGCCCCGTTAGCTAGGGATCATGGGAGTTGTAGTTCCAAAACATCTGGAGAGCCAAGGTTGCCTATGCCTGCTTTAGTCTGTGGTTTCTGGGCTACTGTTGATAGCTTAGAACGCATAAAAATTCTGGCTGCAGTCTTACGCACACTTACCTGGGAGTAAGTTGCACTGAACTCAGGGGGCGGTATCCAACTACATAGCTCTGTTCTAGTGCACGGATTTCTTCTTGCACAATGGAACTTCCCCTCCCTCAATCTACTCCTGAGGGTTGGAGAGGAACCTAGAACAGAGTTATGGAGGCGAAGTTCCTTTGCACAGCCCAAAGGCCTTGCACTAGTGGATCTTTTCAGTTTAAAACTGCCCAGGGAGACTTGCTTCTGAGTAAACATGCCTAGAATTGTACTGCAAAGCATAGCAGTGTGTGTGATTTAAGGAAGGTCCTGTAACATAATGTTTAGAACTAACTCTCCCAAGTGTCTGTGTCAATTGCAGAAAACTGGTGGAGAACTCTAGGGTCTGTATTATAAGTTGCTATGAGGGCTATGACAGAAATATAGGCCAGATACGAATGACAACACTGCTGTTCCAGATGTTGACAGAGAACCAGGATTTCAACTCCTGGTATTATGTTCGTATGGAAATGAGACATCTAAAGATCTTCAAACTAGATACAACCAGCAGTTTCTTGGAGCAAGGCAACAGCAATCTGATCCTTTCAAAAACATACACGCATGACTAATGCTTAAGTGCTTTTCTTTTTTAAAAAACAACAACAACAACAAACCAGCAATATCTTAAATCACCTTAAAGTGTTTGAGAATTTGCAGTGCTTGGAGTATTGGGAATCTAAAATAGAAAATCTGTGAACATGCTTCGTTCTTTGGACAATGGGCTCTATTAGTTGCTACCTAAATTAGTGGAGCCTCCTGCATACCGTAGTTCCTTTTGTTATTAAAATGTATCCTTTTAACTTTATGCTTATTTTCAAGTTTCCCTGAACATGACCTCCCAAGATGAAGTTCATACTTAATTTGAAAGCTTCCCTGCCTTATGGATAATGGTGGTTGTGTTTAGGGAAGTTTTTAATGTGTGACATTTTAATGTATTTTAATCTTTGTTGGAAGCCGCCCAGAGTGGCTGGGGAAACCCAGCTGGATGGGTGGGGTACAAATAATAAATTATTATTATTATTAATTTACAGTTCATAGTATCTCATGAAAAAACAGGATTAGCACCTGTAGTACAACTAAACAGTGCAATTCTATACATGTCTACTCAGTTCAGTAGGATTTGCTCCCAAGTAAGTGCGCTTGGGGCTGCAGTCTTGACATGTATTGAAGTGTTGATTTTTAGGTTTCAGAACCATTACAACATATGAAAAATGGCTTATAAGTGGTCAACTCATGTGAACAGTATAATGCTAGCAACACTTTGGTGGTCACAACAGCAGTTTCCATGAGTAAAGAGCCATACCTTCCCAGTGCACCCTACTTTGTGTAAGTCAGTATTTATACATATTGTATTGATTCAGAGCCTTGTTCATAATTGGAAGCTTGAGTCTGGTTTCTTTCCAGATGGGCCAGGTAAACAACTTACGTCTGTGACTAGTGTAGTTAAAGCTGAAGTAGCTAAGATCAAATGCATTATTTCTCCTTTCAGTCAAATAACCATGTTCTCCTTTTTGTCCAGGAGTACGCCCTGAACGCCTTCGCATTTTTGATGAGGAATGCTGGCAGCTGATGGAAGCCTGTTGGGATGGAGACCCTTCTCAGCGCCCACTCCTGGGCATTGTCCAGCCCACGTTGCAGAACATAATGGACAGGCTTTGCAGGTCAAACTCAGCACCGTTGAATAAAGGATTAGATGACTCTACTTGAAAAACAAGCCATGGAGGAACTGTTCTATTGTGTGAGAATGCCGGCCCCCACTTTGGCGTGGGCAGCTCAAGAGGGTAGCTTTTCTGAAGAGAGACTGGCCAGAAATTAGTCGCTTGGGTGAGAGGATACCGAAATTCCACCTCGTATAGCAGCCAGGGACATTCAGCCCCAATACACTACTAATGCAAGTTGCTAGTGCTTCCCTCTTCCCTGAAAAAGCAAGAAAGATGGGAAATTCAGGCCTTGCTGTCTGGAAAGGATTTTGCTTATCCCCTTCAGATTGCAGTAAAAGGAGAAAAGCACTGTATGTTTCATAACTGGGGCAGCCAGCACATCAGCATCCCTAGCTACAGTCTGCTATGTGTCTGCAATGGCTTCCTTGAAGGTCACACACATGAATGTGGATTATTGGAAGACATAAAGTAGTATCTCTTTCATAGGATGGGTTTTCCAGCTATTCTTAGCATGGATTCTGAGGGGTGTAAGCTAATATTAACTTCATAGTACTTGGTATGTTTACATGGAAGGATCAAAGCATCCATTCTCTTAAGGGGAAGGCCACACTGCAATGGAAATGCCCTTTAAAAAAAGTATAAGCTACCTGTGCTTTATCTTGTGAACCAAGCTCTTTTTGGTAAACGCTTAGTAGCAATTTTTGCAACATCTGAGCAAAGATGGCCTTTTTATTTTTATTTTTACAATCTTACAGCAAGATGGGTACTCCACCTAAAGAGACTCTGCACATACAAAAATTGAAACATAAATTGCTTGCAACTAACTATTGCCTGTACCCAGTGGACAACTAGCAGGCCATGTTTTTAACTACAGCAGTTTTCTTGTTTTGAACCCAAGTATAAAGGCAGTGACTGTTTTAAACTCTAATTATTGACAGGCATTTTAAAATATTTCTTCAGCTATTTTTTTTAGCCATTCCCTTGGAGAATACCTAAGAGAGACCTGACATCATTCCATAGATGTGCGTGATTGCTATTTCTGACCATTTCCTTCTTTAGGGTTTGCTGTTTGGCTGTGTTAGACTATGTTAATATAGGAATCCATTGCAGGGAGCACATGGGGAGGACGGTCCAGAGACCTGCAAAATAAGGGGCTCTTTCTCATGTACTTGACGCACCCCTGAGAGAGAGATTTGTTTGCATTTCTTTGTGCAAGACTTAGTTTCTTGGTACAACAATGTTTTGAGGAGAGGTGTGGGATGAGCTGGAGAATGCAACTGGCGTAAGGTCAAAGTTTTTCTCCCATGCGTTTGGAGAGTGAAGGGTGAAACCTTATTCTCCCTCTTCCACACAATGAGGCATGCACTGGTTTCATCTTCATAGGATAATTGAGTGTGTGCTATCCAAGCCCAATCAAACATGCAACATACACTCCATTGCTTCTGTTGCACAAAGCAGAATTACAGCCTCTTGCCTGTTTACATAAACTACTAGAGACAAAAGTGACCTTGCAATGTTACTGGCCAGCCTAGATGAACCCTTCCTGTTTGTGCAATAAAATTGAAGCTGTGCTTTTAAAATGATTGCTTTTTACTTAATGGGCATTCATTGCTATGTGGTGATCTAAACCGTATTCGCACTTCTGCCCACAAATTGTAGCATCTGGCAACTTGAATGGACAGCAACGGTTGCCAACCATGCTTACAAAAAAGCACATATATTCCCAAATAGGTCTTAGAAATGTCACTTATGTACTATCTAGGCCACTGTTCCAGTCATTTGACAGTATTACTCATTTCATACCCATTTACTCTGTGCTACAGTTGCTAGTGACCTTGTTTAGAGTTAGAAGGGTCCAGGTCAGTATTTTTGAAAGTATATAGTTTATGTAAAAATAAACTATTTGAAAATGGCTTGTATAGCTTTCCCCAAGCAGCTACTTCCTTACTCTATAATATCCTGTGCCTTTTTGAAAACTTGAGTTGAAGTATTGTATCGAATTCCACTAGGACTGTCTTCCCCATGGCTCCGTACACCTTTCCCAATGAACAACCATGCATGCGCTCCTTTGTTAGGCATAGATTTTAATTATTCTGAGCAGCTCTGAATCAGATTTCACAGGCCCCCTGATATGCCTCACAAGAGGGAAGAGATGGGTTTTGTGTCGTCTAAAGATCTTCTAGTTAAAGCACATTTGGCTTTGATTAAAACATGTTCATATTTGGCAATGCTGTGTGCTTTCTCTACATTACTTAGGCCCTTGTGGCCTAAAAAGTATGTATTTTGAACACACTAAAATTTTTCATAGCTGTTTCAATAGAAGCAAACAGATGCCACTACTAGGTATTATGGTAGGGGTAGTGGTGGTTATCTGTGTATTCAGGCCAGCTGTGAGTGCAGAGCATCTATCACTGTGATCCCACTTCAGTTACTTGACAAAAAGCAATTAAACTAAAGATCTGTTAGAAGCAACTCCTGGTTGTTGTTGTTTTAAAAATAGTTATTGTTGTGCCCACGTACAACTATCTTATGCACTGCAAAATACCTCTTCTCTCCCCACCTGCCTCTTAAGTTATCTCTATTACCCACTTTGTTCTATACCCAAAAGGAAACTTTGTTTACTAAACTGTATTATGCAACGTTTACAGGTTGCCACTGACTTGATGGCTAAAGCAGGTGCTCCAAAAGAGAGGTTTCTTTAGAGTTAGAAACATGATAAATCAAACTAGTTTACAAAAACAAGTATACTTACAGGAAGCAGAGCTGGAGGAACCCATAGTGGTGCTAGTAGCTGATGGTTCAAAGATGGAGCTATTCAAAGCTGACCAATTGCTAGGCTACTTTTTTCTGCTTTGGATATCGTGGCCAATTTAGGCTCTGGATACAAACACTACATAGGATTCACATGAATTAAAGCAAGGCTTGAATGCAATGTCACATTGCCATGTTGCGATGCTGGAGTGTTGCCCTCAGCTTGCTAGTGCATTGCTGTTGTCTATCACATTGCTGTCTAGTGAAGTGGATTATGGGAGCTTTTGTTTGGCAACTGACCATTTTTGTGTGTGTTTCCTCCATCTGTAGTACTTCTAGTGACTTGATTATACAATGCAAGCCCTTCTAGCTTGTTGAATTCTATTTATCTTTTTTAGCACTTTTGTGTTCATCCTTCTCTCAGCCCCTTCCCTCCTGGATAGTATTTGGAGGCTCAGAAGCTGCTTGAATGTAGGCTCTTGTAGGGTGACTGTCATTAATGGAAGGACCATCAGTATTGGATCCCAATCTAATGTGGTTCTCTGTTGAGCTTTCACTTTCAGAGATGTACATAATGCCTTCTCTGTATCTACTGGTCTCCTGGCCAGTTGTCCTCGCTGTTATTTTTTAAATTTTAATACTATGATTTTTTCCCCCTCCAGGGAGAGAATAAGAGCACAGCAGCATTTAAAACTCCCTCAGGGGCTTAAATAGCACTGCATTTCTTGAACTTCTAATGCTTCCCTTTGTTTTGGTTCTATTAAACTGATGGTCAACTGTTACAACTTGGCTATTGGGGGAGGTAGAAACCTGAGTTAAGAGTTGTACAGTTCCATTGTAATGCCTATAGATTTTTGTACTACTTTTATTTTTAAAAAAACATATGTATATTAGTGTTAAAGGCAAAGGTAACAGACTTACCAGCTGTATAGGAAAAAGTGCAATAACATGGAAAATGACATGATTGAGAGAAATATTTCCCTTGTATTCTGTAATACTAATTTACTCTCCACTGCAGCCCCTTCCCCCATTGCGTGTATTTTAAGAGACGTGACTGTGGGTCAAGACTTCATTTAGTGCTATAATGAAAGTCTGTTTTAATAGAGAGTAGAATGCACAGAAGTGATGTGCTGTATAATAAAGGTTGCATTAACATTTTTTGCTGCTGCTTGTGTGGTTTTACTTTTCCAATAATTGTTCCAGAGACTTTGCCGAGTTTCAAATCTGTTGCACCACCACCTGGGGAGGGGTAGCAATACCTGCTAATAAACTGATCAAGTGGCTATTGAGCCGCAAGGGTTGTGTTGGTGAAGCTACAGCAGTACATGCTCCTTGGCAATGGCATAGCTGCCAAGTTATCCCTTTTTTACAGGGATTTTCCCTTATGCTGAATAGGCTTCCTCGCGAGAAAAGGGAAAACTTGGCAGCTATGCAATGGGGATGGATGGATGTCCTTGTGGGTACTGAACTGCATTACAAAATTCATTACTTATATGGGGATGTGCCAGTACTGCCCCTGGGATAGTATACACCATAATAATCCCAGTTCCTGTTATAATAGTTTCCACCTAATCTTTCTCTTCATTATACTATATTGCAGCCTTGCTTGATAAAATGCAATCTGTTTTTGCTGCAATGAACATGATTACTCCTCTGGATATGGCACATTGGCAATCATTGATGTCAAAATCCTGTGGCACCTTAAAGCTGGCAAATTTTATTCTGGCATAATAAATTTCAATGGATTAAGAGCTCATTTAATCAGATAATCTTATTATGATGGAATCAAATGGGTTAGTCTTTGTAATTTTGATAGGCTGTTTTGGGTCTGCTCGCAGGGTCCATTCAAAGCCATTTGTCCCATAGTCATTGCCTCTTATATTCTATCCTAGGTGGCCTAGGATTTTAGAGGATTAGTTTGGATGAGTTAATTCTATTTTACTACTGCATTAATGTCTAGCAATAGAAAAATATAAGGCTGCCACAATTTCTTACTATAGTATATATATAAACTATGCCTGCTTGTAATTCTGGATATTCAAAAAAGAAAAAAAAGAAAAAGCAAATACCATAAAATGTAGAGAAGTTATACACAGAACTATAATACGGGAACAAAAATGCTCCTGCCATGTTCACCTCTATTGTAAAGATTCCCCAAATCTTTTCTAAACGAATAAAACTTAATAAATCATGTACTGACATATCCTAATCTAGAGTTGGCTTGCTCTTCAGCAGCTCTTGACAAATAGTGCCAGTTTTACAAATTTAATCAAGCTCTTTGTAAATGCAACAGCTCTTGAAATAAGTTGGGTACAGAAAAAGGTACTTCCTCTTGGCTGCTCTAGGCAGCCATGTTCCTTAACATGAATTCCTTTAACTGTTTCTAAAGGTTTAACATCCTGGATTTAGATGGCAGATGAGACTTGATAGATAAGACTCCTTCCAATTACTTTTGCTGCCAGAGGGTACAACTTGGGGCATTTGGGATGTGTAAGAAGAGGGGAGGACTTACAACATTTGAGGGCTAAATTAACCCTTGCCTGCTGTTTTCTTTCCCACCCATCCAGTTTTCAAGGTTATTTTTTCTCTTGTCAGGGTGCAGCAATAGGGGTACCAATGGGAAGGAGGGTATCCTGTGTACTATGCTCCCCTTCTGCCTTTGACATCCAGGTCTGCTGCCATTCCATCTAATTTATTCCTAAGGATTAATTAAAAACTACATCAGCAGGGCAGGTGTGCTAAAAAACAATGTGCTGGTTAGAGTTAGTCTAATGCATACAGTAAAGGCTAATCATGAAGGCCAGACACATCTGTCTATGAAAGCTTGTGCTATAATAAAATATAATTAAGTGGGTACAAGATATTTTGTCAGTGTGCGGTTGCTAGATTAGAATTTTTCGAATATTTGATTCCATCCTAGGCTTGAATAAGGGCAGTTCTCCCTTCCATTACACGTCATTTTATTCCTTACTGTAGGGATGTGGGTGGTGCTGTGGTCTAAAACCACTGAGCATCTTGGGCGGTTCGAATCTGCACCATGGGGTGAGCTCCTGTTGCTCTGTCTCTGCTCCTGCCAACCTAGCAGTTCAAAAGCACACCAGTACAAGTAGATAATATAGGTACTGCTGCGGCGGGAAGGTAAACGCCATTTCTGTGCGCTCTGGTTTCCATCATGGTGTTCCGTTCGGCCAGAAGCGTTTTAGTCATGCTGGACAAACACCAGCTCCCTCGGCTTCAAAGCAAGATGAGCGCTGCACCGCATAGTTGCCTTTGACAGGACTTAACCATCCAGGAGTCCTATACCTTATCTATTCCTTACTGTCACTACTGTGAATGATCCTTAGGGATAAACTGCATATTGTTCATGCTTAAACTGGCTATTTTCTCTTTGAAGAAAAAGCAGTCAGAGCACCATAATATAAAAAAGAGCTCCTGATTTGAATGGTGGTCCTACACCACTTTCCTCCTGGAAATCCCCACCCCCAGCTGCTATTTGCTTCCAGGAAATTGCACCCTCAGAGAGTAATTTATTTAAAGCGTTTCTTTACCTGTTCATTTCAGTTGCAATTCCAGAGCAAGGTACAGTTCATCCACCTACCTGATACAATCGCTGCAAAAGAAGGCAGATAAGTTTACAGCCAGCCAGTGCTAAAATAAACATCAGTTTTGGCACTAAACTGTAACAAGAAGCTTGGGTGAATAACCAGGTCTTCAGCTGACACCCAAAGTAGTAGTTGGGTTTGTTTTTTTTTTGTAAAGGTGCAAACCATATGTTAGAGGGAAGGAAATTCCAAAGCTAAGGGGCCATCACAAGGAAGGCTTTCCCACACATTGCCACATAGCAGGGCTTAGCTAAATCAGTGGGGAGGGGATTTTCACAAAGAAACTGGTGCAGAGCCCCCATCCACATTGGGAACGTGTTCTGGACTGGGGTCCTGTGATTGCCCCCCCCCCCCGAGAATGGTGATAAGTTTACGTATGCTTTTTTAAAGTACAAATTACATAATGTGTAGTTTGGCCCTTAACTAAATTGTTATAGGTTGTACTTTTATGCATTTCATGACCATTTGATCCCTGTTTTTACCCACCAATACCCATCCATATGTACGTACATAATATGTCAACTAACATTACAATTTCATGGATTTGATAATATGTATGGGGAGGTGCTGTAGCTCAGTGGGATAGCACATGATTTGTATGAAAAAGGTTCAACCCTCTCCAGGTAGAGCTAGGAAAGACACTCATTTGAAATCCTAGACAGCTGCTGCCAGTCAGGGTAGACAATACTGGGCTAGATGGACCAGTGACCAAACTCCATAAAAGCAGTTTCCTATGTGCTAGTCCATGAAACCTTAAACAACAGTTTGTCTTTAAGGTGCTCAAGAAACTTGTTTTTAACTAGAACAACCTAACCAGGACCACACCTATTTTGGAAACCTAAAATCTGCCTGGGCCTTTTCATATTTGGAAATCTAAAAAGCCACATGAGTATAGACAAGCTTTTCAGCTGACCTCATGGAATATTGTGAACATTTCCCAGCTCTTTCCTAGGGCAAGGTACACCAACTTGTCAACAAGTGAGTCAGCATTAGCGCAGAAAAATGAAACTGGATTTGTGCCTGTCAGAAAGACAGAGGTGCTCTGTTATAGTTCTTCAAAGTCTTTAGTCCCAATCATATAACCAGCAAATGTTTTATAGAAATCCCAATTGCCTATGAATTTAATGACAAAGCAAGAACCCCACACAAAACAGAAACAGCCTCTATCACAGCACCTGTTGCAATATACAAAAATTGAATTAGACTGCCCTCTTGCATATATACAGGTACTCAAGAAGCATTGCCTCCTGCAAGTAAATACACTGCAGCAAACCTCAGTTTTCACTGGCAAGGGGTCCCAGCTGATCTTGGCTCCTTGGCAAATAAACCTGCACAATATAGGAGTTTCCAAACACTCAGAGCAAAAAAGAGGGTAGTTATTTTCATTCAAAGCATGTTTGAAAAGTTGCTGAAGAGACTCTTCCACCCCTCCCAAATTTTGGTAGTGGCCCTGGACTTTGAGATAAGACTAAAATGGAGGAACAGGAAACTTCCAAAGAACACTAGAGAAATGCAGACATTTTCAGCTCCAGGGCCACACTCCCTTTTGGACAATGACAGGGGTCACTTACCGGTACCAAGGGGTGGGTGTAGCCAAAGTGGATGTGGCCAAATACCACTCCATCCAGGCAAGCAAAAGGTTCAAGGACACATTCCAGCCAGGTAAAAACACAAGATGGCAGTGCAGAGCAGAACCAGTGAGAAATGTGGCCTTGGCAGAGTCCTGAACACTGGATAGTAAGATGTGGAGGCCCACCTGATCCCTGGGCCTGAAGTCTGCTCACCTCCCACTTTCTCACCCCACTCTCAATAGAAGAAGCAGGGTGTTTGTTGTTGAGAAGCAAGAAACAAGGCACTTTGCCTCCTGTTCCTCCCAAGTCACGTAGAATGCAGAAAGTGAACTACAGCTTTCTTAGCATTTTCTTAACTTCTATAAGGCAGCTTACCCCACACTTTGGGAACAAACACACAAAAATGTAACACTTGTACAGTGGTACCTCAGGTTACAAACACCTCAGATTACAGACTCTGCTAACCTGGAAGTAGTACCTCGGGTTAAGAACTTTGCCCCAGGATGAGAACAGAAATGATGCGCTGGCGGTGTGGCGGCAGCGGGAAGCCCCATTAGCTAAAGTGGCACCTCAGGTTAAGAACGGTTTCAGGTTAAGAATGGACCTCCGGAATGAATTAAGTTCGTAACCAGAGGTACCACTGTATTTGTTTTCTGTTTAATATATTACTGTAACTCAAGAGAGGGGTAAAAATGTATTGGAAGGTAAATATTCACAGCCTTATCATGATTTTTGGGAGAAAGAACCACCAAGACCAAAAAGAACCTGAAAAAAGTAGTATGCCAGTTTACAGAAAAAGATGTCTATGTTGTGATAGTCTTATCATTTTACAAATGATAACTGAGACACTTACAGTCACTTTATTTGTATACCACTTTCCATATAAACATAACTTTTTTTGAAGTGCACCATCCATAAAATTGAAATATTTCTGCATTTGTACCACTCATATCCCTCCCGAGAAGAACCACTGTTATTGCCACCACCCACTTAAGAAAAGCTAAAGATGTTTTCTGCTTGCTGCATCATGGTATGTTCATTTACTCTACAACCCCCTGTCTTGAACCTGCTTCTGAAACAATTTGAGTTAGTAAATGTCCCAACAGATTTAACTGCTAGAGACAGAAGGGTTGTGTTTCTGGTGTTGAAACCTAAAAACGACAATTCCAGAGTATGTGGTAAGGTTATATGACAGTAAGGGCAGTGGTTTATAAGAAATAGGTACAAGAAAATTTGGGATTTGCTTCGAAGAGAAGTCTGAAAACTTGTCGTTGTTTAGTTGTGTCCAACTCTTCGTGGCCCCCAGAGCACGCCAAGCTCTCCTGTCTTGCACTGCCTCCCGCAATTTGGTCAGACTCATTTTGGTAGTTTCGAGAACACTGTCCAACCATCTTGTCCTCTGTCGTCCCCTTCTCCTAGTGCCCTCAATCTTTCCCAACATCAGGGTCTTTTCCAGGGAGTCTTCTCTTCTTATGATGTGGCCAAAGTATTGGAGCCTCAGCTTCACGATCTGTCCTTCCAGGGAGCACTCAGGGCTGATTTCCTTCAGAATGGATAGGTTTGATCTTCTTGCAGTCCATGGGACTCTCAAGAGTCTCCTTCAGCACCATAATTCAAAAGCATCAATTCTTTGGCAATCAGCCTTCTTTATGGTCCAGCTCTCACTTCCATACATCACTACTGGGAACACCATAGCTTTAACTATACGGACCTTTGTCGGCAAGGTGATGTCTCTACTTTTTAAGATGCTGTCTAGGTTTGTTGGCCAATAATGCGAGATGAGCGCGCAACCCCAGAGTCGGTCACGACTGGACCTAATGGTCAGGGGTACCTTTACCTTTACCTTTAGGTTTGTCATTGCTTTTCTCCCAAGAAGCAGGCGTCTTTTAATTTCGTGACTGCTGTCTAAAAACTACCCGCATGAAATCATGTTGAAACACGTTACAGCTGCCGCTTCTACTACCTTTACATACAGCATTTACCAGCACTGATTGAGAAGCCATTTTCCAAGCTTCTCTGCTTTGCTTTCAATATCTCAGTTCTTTCTCTCCAGATATTTGTAATTTGGAGAGAAAAGGCGGCTCAGTAGATGCCTTTTCCCCACAAGCCCTGCGGCTATCACAACACGCCTCTCGATTTCCCTTTCAGGCCAGGAAGGTGAACCGGTTGCTCTCCAGATCTTGTTGGATTACAACTCCCATCAGCCTCAGCCAGGATAACCTGGTTGCAGCCGGATTTCAACAACATCTGAAGGCACGCAGGTTCCCATATCTGCCCTAGAATATAACACGCGTTACGCCAGCACCTTTTCCTCCTCCGCTGCCGCCCGCCTCCCGGAACTCTTCGCGTACGCTGCTTCGTTTCGAGCCGGTGTTCTTTATTTGACGGACTCGGCTTCGTAGCTGCCCTGGCGGCTGCCTGCTCCTTACGCCACTCAAACCGTTTGCCCCGAGACGCTGTTCGCCGCCGTCCCGAAGCGATGAAGGCGAGCGTCGAGGCCCGGAGTTCCGCGTGACTCGAAAGCCAGACCGGAGCCCTGAGAAACGAGTGGGCTGCGGCTGTGTCAGGCTGAGCCTTAAGCCGGCCCCCTTGACTGGGTGTGCGCGAGGACCCCTGGGTCCTTGGTTCCGGAGCGGGATCGGACGGAGCGAGAAAGTGGCCAAGATGAATCTGGAACTGCTCGGTGCGTGGCTTTAAATGGTTGTGTCGAGCCCTCCTTGGTCCTTCCCTTTGGTGGGGCGGGAGGGGGCCGGGCCGGGCGGCTGGGCTGCGGGAGGGGGCCGGGGCGCCTGGGACTTGGAAGGCAGCGAAGTGCCGGGGCGCCCGACCCGGACCAGGGGCCGGAGAAGCACTTGGGCTGGGGCTTGGGAGGCTCCTGGGAGAAGGTCCCCCTCCGCACGCCGCTTGCACAAAACGCCGCATAATAAATCTTGGCAGGGCGAGAGTGAAACCGACTGACACCTCTTTTAAGTGCATTATCAGCTAACAAGTCAGGGGATGCAGCCCTGGGGGCTCGTTTAATGGCATGTAGATTCGTGGTCGCCCACCTTCGCTGCTCACCTCTTCCTCCTCCTCCTCCTCGACTGGCAGAAACTGCTACCCTGAAGTCATGGCGGTGCTTTATTTCCCATGGCAGGTTTCTTTCCTCCTGCCTGCCCTGTTGCTAGGCCAAACAAGCTGACAGTCCCGTTGCCATGGCAGCCATGCCAGTTTTGACCACTCGATTTCTAGTGTCTTGGGACCAAAGAAGTTCCTTCAAGCTGCAGTATTTATTCACGCAGTGAATATTCAGCCCCACTGAACGTAGTGGCCGTTACTTCTAAGCAAGCATGTGTAGGATTGCAGCATTCCTGTGTTTGTGCTGTGCAGCGTTTGGTTATGCATCAAGGGTACACATTTTTAACATGCAAGATGAGTGTTGCCCGTTCAGTGTACTGAAACATTGTGACACCCCACATTCTCCCTGGAAGATCTGCTTCACTTTAACCCGTTTGCCATCCTGCTCAAAGATTTCTCTGAATTAGATCAAAGTTTTTCCTAGGCGTATTTACGGCTCAATCCTGACCAGACCCACTGACTTCTAAAACTGTTTTCGGTTGGTGTGTTCTCAGTAGGAAAGGGAAACAATTTAGGTTCTTTAGTTTTTGATTTAAAGACCAACACCTGGTGCTACTGCCTGCTCCAAAGGAAAGAGGATCCACATACTAAGTGACCACATACACATACAAAGGATGGATTTGCAAAATGATTGTATCTTAAGCAGAAACCATTGGCATTTTGGAAAGGTATTTGCAGGGCAACTGCCTCTCGATATTTATGCAAGTGGTCCATGACACATGCTACATGGGAAGACAAAACCAGAAAAAGCAGACTACTTGACAAAGTGGGGAATCATTGCATTACTTGCTAGTTCAGATCTGGCAAGCCTTTGGGTCTCATCATCTCTGCCCACTGGCCATATTTCATGGGGATTATGGGAGTTGTAGTTCAACAGCATGTGGCGGGACCAAAGGTTCCCCACACCTGTCCTAGCTGACTAGCCCCTGAATAGGAGAAAAACAGAACCAAAGTGGATGTGACATAAAATGCATTAAATGCATTTTTGTATTTAAGAAAGTTTTGAAAATGTAAATAGCATCAGCTAGTAGGGCATGGGAGCAGCCATGGAGAGGAATTTTAACCCTTTCCCCACCTTTTATTGTCCTGTGGATAATCCCGCCTCTAAAACCAGTATCTACATTGGGAAGAAATCCCCCATTGGCATCCCAGTAATGGTAAGCCCACCCTCAGCTGATGTTATTTGCATTTTAAGAATTCTGCACATTCAGTGCAAAGATGCATTTTAATGTACTGTATGTAGTTGGACCCTCAGTCTTGGGGTGGTGTTTTTTTAAAAATAATTTTATTAAATTATCTTCCGTTCGTTTTCAACACATTTAGATGGCTCACAATTAATGCAATAAAACAACAGTAATTATAAAGCACAAAAACAATGTGAGCACCCCTATAAGCCCGGCTTTACATATTTTTCTTCTACCTACCTCACTTCCCATATAAATGGGATGAGAAGCAGAGCCCTTTCTTTCTGAAGATTATTATATCAAGGTAATACTGAGGTTATTCTTGTGATAATTTTGTAACGCTTGGCATTTGCATGTTTACATCAAATGTCATGCACTTGCATTCTGCTCTGTCAGGAAGTACTAAACAATATTCTTTTTTATTGTTGCCTGGATGGCTGATTTGCACCCACCTTGCCAAGTTAAGAATATTTTAGTTATCTGTGCTTTGTAGCAACACCTCCAGATTTTGAACTATGGGCCCACTTAGCACTCGCCACTTATTTATAACCGTGGTGGGGAAGCTGTGGCCCTCCTGATGTTACTGGACTATATATAACTGTTCTCATCCTAGATCATTCGGTGTGCTGGCTGGAGCTGATGAGAGTTAAAGGCCAATGCCTGGCATTTAGGATCAAATTTCTCATCATAAACAGCATACTTTCATTTAAAATAAAACAAAATATTGAAGTATTGTATAATACAAAGAATGTGGTACTGTATAACTTGTTTCATGCTGTATACTTCTGTTTTATTTCAGAATCATTTGGACAGAACTATCCAGAGGTAAATGTCCCAAAGTTGACACATTCTATTCTAATGTTGTTTGGCTTGTGACTTGTGTTTATTATCTTTGAAGATGGGAAGCAGATGTATGCTGAACTGTTATGTGGCTACTTGGTGTATGTTAAAGTGTATCAGGAAAACATGTCTATCTTAAAATCAGCATCCCTTCAACTTCTGATTTTTAATCTCGTGCATACTTTCCCTTCAGTGCCTAGGTGATCTCTTAAATAGCAGTGGCCTTACTTTGCTTGAGACATTTCAAAGCAGTGAAACGAACTGGCTATATAGCTTTGAAGTGAAATTGGTCGACATTGATTTTTATACCTTTCATTGTTTTCAGGAAGCTGATGGCACACTGGACTGCATTAGTATGGCCCTTACTTGTACTTTTAACAGGTGGGGCACACTTCTAGCAGTAGGTTGTAATGATGGTCGGATTGTCATTTGGGACTTCTTGACGAGAGGCATAGCAAAAATCATAAGTGCTCATATCCACCCGGTCTGTTCTTTATGGTAAGAAATTTATCTCAATATGAGTTAAATATGATTTATCGATAGCATACTCTCAGCTTAAGTAAAAAACACAGTGTGCATGTCATGTGTTCAGTATATCATTTTCACAAGTTGAAATTTACACAGCTTGAACATTGCATGAAGTTTACATTCCAAGAGCTAAAAAGGAAAGTTGGCTTTTAAAGTCATTTCTTTGATAGTGAAAGCTGCTGCAGGGGAAAAAATCAATGAAAGATCCAGATACACAGATGATTCATGGCCCCCTCCCCACATGCATTCAGTATCTTTGGATCACAGCTGTAGACTGAGAATCCGATTGCCTCTTAGATTCCTGCAAGGGGCTTATGCTCGCCCAGTGGATCTTTTGATCTTTTCTTTGAATTGATGAGCTCCATTCTGTATCACAAACTATTTTTGAAAAGCCCTTCAGTTTCAAAATCAGTTTAACTTGCAACATGGGGTGCTGCTATAAAAGGAAAACAAGTCTAAATCCCTTTTTAGCTCATGGAATTATCTTTTCTTTTGATCCTGGCTGCTTTGCATCCACCTGCTGGGAAAATGAGGATATAAGCTTTAAATAAATAAATAACTTTCCTTTTCCAGCACGGATAACTTTTTGAATTTGAACTTCTAGAAATTCATTCTAGAAATATTTTGCTTATTACTTTTTATTGGATACTTCAGGACCTCATTGTTGGATTTTTTTTAAATAACATGCTCACAGTAGGGAAAAAACCCCCCAGTGTTTTTGCTGTATCAAGTGTTTCTGGGTTTTGTAGGATTTTTTTGTGCAAAAGCCATAAAGTATTTTTATTGCAAATGCTTTGTTTCAAGATATTTTACAATCACCATTCTGCTCTGCTGTAAATACATTGGTATCTGAGTAAATTTAGCTTGAGTTGCAGTATAGGCCACTATTCACTTCAGTGTGGTTAAAACAATAGTCCCAAAAACAGATAATCTGATCAGTTCTGTATACTGGCACCCCAGTCTAAATACATTTACTTGGATGTTCCTTTGATAGAACACTCTTTTGATTTGAAAGCATATTAGAGCCAGTAGCTTTGACCATTTTAAATAATATTTGTGGGGATAGCAACAAAACAAAGGTTGCAATCTTGAACTTTCTCTTCCAGTTGGAGTCGAGATGGCCACAAATTGGTGAGTGCGTCAACCGATAATATGGTATCTCAGTGGGATGTTCTGAGTGGTGATTGTGACCAGAGGTTTCGTTTCCCTTCTCCTATCCTGAAAGTCCAGTACCATCCCCGTGATCAGTAAGTAATACTAACAAAGACCTTTCCCTAGAGCAGTCTTTGAAAACCGAATGGTTTCTTGCCTACCGTATTCTAATCAAGATTATATGTCATCATTTGCCTTATTCAACCCAGTTCTTTACTGTGGACCATATCCAACAAAATGGCTGCTCTAGCGGGAGCCCGTGCAACAAGTCCCACTAGCGCAACAGGGGTCCTACTTCCTATGCAGTTGGGAGAACTCCCAGAACAGTGTGCAGGGGGAGGAGAGGAGGGGTCCTTATGTCAGGCAATCAGAAATGCTTGTGCTGATCATCATCATAACGTGGTGCTCTCCACTACGAGAGATTATCTGAAGCTTTGTTCTTGGAAGTCATCAATATGCTGGTGACAGTTCAGTAGCAGTATTCAGAAGTGCCCCCTCCATGCATATAGCCAACACGTGGAGAGGGGTACCAGAATCCTGCCATGCAGCCTGAGACCACCTCCCTCTCCCACTTCCTGACATCTGGCATTGAGGGGGTCTTTGTACATGCAGAGACTCTTAATCCTAGTGGGTGACGATCTTTATGGCCCAATTCAATATGCTGCTGCTTGTTTTAAAGCATGACTGCCACGTGATTGAAGAATAGTAGCTAAGTAATAGATTAAATCTGCATTAATTTGCATATGTGGAAAAACTATCATAATTTTAAAGAAAAAGATGCAGGCACCTCATGCAAGAAAGGGTGCCTCTGCCAAGCTTCTGCTTGATCCCATCCCCTTCATCTCTGTATTCTCTCTTTTTTTCTTGTCCTCACTGATCTTCAGCTCTGAAGCCTCTGCTTTCAGGCACACACAAAATTCCTGCATCCTTAGAAACCTCCTTTAAGCGTACCCCTTTTTTTCCTATTCCGAAAGAGACACCAGGTAAGAAAATAGAAAATTTGAAAATTTCTTTTTTGTTTCTTGTTGGTTTCTATTTGTTTAGAAACAGGGTGTTGGTATGTCCAATGAAGTCTGCTCCTGTCATGCTAACATTGTCTGATTCAAAACATGTTGTCCTACCAGTGGATGATGATTCTGATCTGAATGTGGTGGCTTCTTTTGACCGGCGAGGGGAATATATCTACACGGGGAATGCTAAAGGGAAGGTGAGACCTCACTGGACTAATATCTGGTGGGTAGCGGGTTCAGTTATCTGATTTGTATGATTCGCATTAGAAGTGCTGTAAATAGGAGAAATGTGCTTCCCTATCTTATTCAGAAATGAAAGGTTGTTAACATGCGAGGGTCACAGACAACTGCACCATAGTGCCTTGACTATAGTTTGTGTATGCCACATTCAGCCCATTGATGGATGTGAGAAGATTACACACACACACACACACACACACACACACCCCTAGGCACCCTTTTGTACATCACCATTGCTTGATCTACATTATTGACATTATTCCCTACTAGTTTTAGCTGTGTATGCAGTTGCTGGCTTCTTTACATTTCTAATGAAAGCTTATATTTTTTTAACGAAAAATTCAGCTTAGGCGCTCTGACATACCTGCTATGAACCTAATCAGATACTGACTCTATGTAACTTCATAACATTTCCTGTTTAAATGAACAGTCCAAATGCTTTGAAATTCCCCACCTCGCACCCATCTGTGTCCAAGAAACCTTCAGAATTTAATGTAGTGAACAATGTCATCATGGAACTTTTTCTTTTGGACAGATCCCATTTTAGAGAATGAATTGCATGCAGTTGCTGCCCAGAGATTGTCTACTCTAATTCCATACCTGCTCCATTGGATTTCACTGTCTTAAATTAATGGTGTTGCTGGTGTTGAACTTGGCACTAACCTCTCCTTTTTATTGATGAGAGAGGAAGACATGGTTCCTTGCTTAGTGTCTCATAAATCACTGACAGGACTGACTTTTAATAGCACACTTTGATGTCTGTGCAGACTTTTATTGCCTTTCCTTATGAACTCTAAACAAGAAGCGTATGTGGTGAAAAGGTCACAGTTAAAGTTACCTGATTTATTTTTACTTATGTTGTTAGATCTTGGTCTTAAAAACAGACACTCAGGACCTTGTTGCTTCCTTCAGAGTAACTACAGGAACCAGCAATACTACAGCCATTAAATCTATAGAGTTTGCTCGAAAAGGAAGGTGAGTTGAAGACTTTGACTCTGCTCCCACTTTCATACGTGGAGAGCTGCTGTTCAAATAACATTGTCCTTGGGCAGGCCTAAAGGAGGTATTTGGTTGTACTTTTGGTCTTAGTTTGTACTTGATTAACTTGCCAGTGCTTGTGCTTGTAGGGGTAAGAGTTTCATTACATTTTAGTCTGACTGGTGATTTAGTTTTAATTATTTTATAGTGATATTGCTATATTGGATGATTTTCATTAACTCTTATTGTATATCACCTAGAGGCTTGGGTGGAAGTGTAACAAATAAATTCAATAAAGTATTAACAATAATACTAGGATCCTGCTCTATGGGTTTATCCTGTTTCTTATATAACCAGTGGCTCTGCAGTATATTTGGAACGAATGGTATCATTACAGCATTTTGTATCTCTTTCCACTCTCTTAGTTGCTTTCTAATAAATACTGCTGATCGCATAATCAGAGTCTATGATGGTCGGGAAATCTTGACTTGTGGTAGAGATGGAGAACCAGAGCCAATGCAAAAGCTGCAGGACTTGGTGAATAGGTAGGAATTACCTGTCTTGAGTCAAGGGCATGTGCTTTTCAGTATTCAAAGGCCCTACTGCTAGTTTGTCCTCTGGTATAACTTCATTTCTCAAAGCTTTAAAAACAAGCATTCTACCCTCTAAAGACCTTGAGTGTTGTTGTTCCAAAGGAACTAGATCCAGAATGAATGCCTGCTTCCTGGCTCCCAGAGCCCTTTCTGCATTGTGCAGCACTGTCCAAACTTACCTTTTGAATATATTTTTTTTGGGGGGGGTGAGTCTTCTGTAACAAAAAAAAGGCTGTATATATTTTTTTACTTAAATTCAAAATACAGTCTCCAACATAGCATCATGTAGTGTAAAGAGAAGCCTGAGATTCATAGACAGGGCAGTGTTTGGATTAATTGCTGCCTTTACTACATTTATAAAACATCTTTCTGCCAGTGCACTCCAAGGCAGTTAAAAGTTTTAAATCTTCATTATTGATATTATTATTTCTAGTTGTTAAACACTTCATAAACAAGTTTTCTAGGCATTGTACAAGTTGGTTTAAAACATAACAATTATATTGTATAACCTGCAATCAGTCTTAAAATTCCAACCCAGCATGAAACCCAAATGCAAAAAGCCAACGCAATAAAGTGCAACACAGATCACAGGACCTTAAAACAGCCATCAGATAGCGGATCAAAAACCACTAAGATGCACTACAGTTAAAGTAGCATGGCCTTCAAATGCCCTGCAGAACAGAAAGCTCATAGTCTGGGAAGAGGAAACTAAGATAGTCTTGGCCAGTTACAGGGTATGCAGATGGCATTTGGGGGTGTTTTGCTATCTCACCTTTCCCTCTGATGCAGCTAGGTTGTTTGGCTGCTAATGAAGATAGAACTGGTCTTAGCTAGGCTGATGGGGGCAGGGGCTCATCTCGATGCTCCCTTTGAAGCAGCCAGATGGAATGATGGGAGTAGTGGACAGTTCCTTGCTTAGTTGCTAGCCAGGTCCTTCTCACAGGTTTGGTTTTTTAAAAATCTTTTTTAAATTAATTTTCCAGTAAAAACAGTCAGTTAACATATCCATCAAATCATAATCCAATTAAAAACAATAAACTAAAATAAAAAACCAAATTACAATCCAAATTATTAATTTTTATTTTTTCCCGGGCTCCCCATAGTCTGGACCTCTTGAAGTATATCTCCAATATCTACGTTCCTGCCTTCTTCTTCTTCTTCTCATATTTTCCACATTCCGATCTCAACGCTTTAAAGTTCTCTGTCCCTGGCTATGTGATTCTCAATCATGTCAGAAATCATATATCCTTTCATCCATTGAATACAGCTTTATTTGTATATACAGTATGTATTTTTTTCAACTGTGTATTTGCCAGTGCAGCTTTTCCTGACTTCATTCCAATCCTCCAATCCAGGCTGTTGTCCAAGTCTATCGTTTAAAGTTTAATGACGCAGGCACTCCCATGTTGTTAAATTATTTCAATCCGGGCTGTTGTCCAAGCCTGTTGTTTGAAAATTGTTGAGCATACTGCTTTCAATATTGCAATGTAAATGAACTGTATTCCACAGATATAAGTCATTTGGCGATCAATCAGCTTTCGGAGACCACACAATCCCCCCTTCTGGGCCCTAGAAGAGGGGCTGCTAGGCATCCATTTAGCCTTCTCTCTCGCTCATAAAGAAGAAATTCTGCAAACAGATGCATTGTATGTTATCCCATATTATTGTCTCAAGTCACTACAACGTCAGCCAGCAAGCATCTCCCACTTCCCTCGAAAGAGGGAGGAACTCTCATTTTTCTATGCTGCGTCATATTAACAAGCACCATCTTGTTTCTTCTTTTATCTTTATCAAGTTTTTCAAGCCTAAGTAAAGCTGCGCAATTGAATACTTAATTATAAATAGAAGTCCATCTGTACTTTTCAAAAAACTTAGGTTTCTTAATTAGGCTTGGCATAGAGAAACAATTGTAGGTATTGAGAAGAAAAAAAGAACGTACCAATCACCTCCGTAATCCAAACACTATGATGAGAATCTCTTTGAAGTCCGAGCTTAAACACCAGGGGCTGTGCAGTTCTGCAGGTTTTTTCTCAGTCTTCTTCGGTCCAAACTATGTGTGTTTATTGTCCAAATCTAATTATTTTATGAAACAGATATTTCTGGCTATGAGAGTGGCTTTGGAGAGTGCCAGCCATGTCGTGCTCTGGGACCCAGTGTCCTGCCACTTGCACCTTGATGCAAGCTGACAATCTCGAGGCAATCTGTCTACGAGACAGTCCTCCCCCACCCTGGGGAGTCTGCTTGAATTACCAGCACGGCTGAGGTCCAATTGTATGGGAGTCAGCCATTTCTCACCTCCGGAAACAGGAAGCTCCTTCTCACAGTTTTAAAGTCACTCCTCTGCACCAGCTACTGTCCTATTATTATATATTATTATATTTTTCTATAAGTTCACATCAGTTCTGGTTGCTTACAAAAGCGACTGAACACAGCATCGAAGTCTGCAATAATGCAATAGCAAGGCAAGTGAAGCAACTGCAATCTGCATATAGTTTTCCCAGCTTTCTTATTTTCTTCTAGGTTTGTTTGCGTGAGACATAAGTTCAAAGAAGTTATTTTGGGGGAACGTATCCTGACTTGACCGATGGTATAACTCGCATTGCAAAATTTACTATTTGCAGTTTCAGAGAAGCCCACTTCCAGCTATGCATGACAATCTTTTAACAAGTGCAGTTCTTTAGAACCCTTGCTTCTCCCTAGTGCACTTGAACAAGGTTCTGTTAATTGCTATTTCTGCAGGACACCTTGGAAAAAATGCTGTTTCTCTGGCGATGGGGAGTACATTGTTGCAGGGTCAGCACGTCAGCATGCTTTGTACATCTGGGAGAAGAGCATTGGGAACTTAGTGAAAATCCTCCATGGCACAAGGGGAGAGCTGTTGCTAGATGTGGCAGTAAGTACCGCCTTGTCTCCTTCTAACAGGATTCATCTTGTCACAGCAATGGGCCAGACTGTATTTATAAAAAATGTACCACTTTTCTTCCCCCTTTTTGGCACAATCTAGTGGCATCCTGTCCGACCAATCATTGCTTCTATTTCCAGTGGTGTAGTATCCATATGGGCTCAGAATCAAGTGGTAAGTAGTACTGATGCATTTTCTTCCATTTCTACACTTTCCTTTCTTTCATTTCACTGGTCATTCTGGCTTTAATTTTTTTGCCATTATTTGCATAAGCTTTTACACTGCAGGACCAGCACCTTTCTAAAAATACTTATCAGAGAGAATCAAAAATTTCAAAACTGATTTTTTAAAAAAGTTGTTTGTAGCCAGAGGTTTACAAGAATGATTTTCAGTGAGGAGAGAAGAAAAATGAGATGAAAGAGATCCTGATTTCACATTATGTAAAACAGGGGTCAGCAAACTTTTTCAGCAGGAGGCCGGTCCATTGTCCCTCAGACCTTGTGGGGGGCCGGACTATATTTTGAAAAAAATAATAATGAACGAATTCCTATGCCCCACAAATAACCCAGAGGTGCATTTTAAATAGAAGGACACATTCTACTCATGTAAAAACACCAGGCAGGCCCCACAAATATCCCAGGGATGCATGTTAAATAAAAGGACACATTCTACTCATGTAAAAACATGCTGATTCCTGGACCGTCCGCGGGCTGGATTTAGAAGGCGATTGGGCCACATCCGGCCCCCGGGCCTTAGTTTGGGGACCCCTGATGTAAAACAAGTAACTAGCCCTCTTGTTTAGTAGGCCTTGTGACTCTGAATCTCAAAGAAAGGGCTGGTCTTATGATGTCGCACATGGTTAGTGGCACTTTGATGCAGAGCTAGGGTGTGATTATATAGCTGCTGTACCAGGGCACGAGCATAAAATGTTCTTTGGATTTGTGGCTTAGGAAAACTGGAGTGCCTTTGCACCTGATTTTAAGGAACTGGATGAAAATGTAGAATATGAAGAGCGAGAGTCTGAGTTTGACATAGAAGATGAAGATAAGAGCGAGCCGGAGCAGACAGGTAAAGAATGCATTGACTGAAATTGCCCAGTGTAAAAGTATATGGACTGTGTATAGCTTTGCATCCTTATTGTGTGGCATCAGCCTAGATTACCCCATTCCTCTGCCCCCAGAACTGGAGCTGCAAGCAATCTTAGCCTCTTGGTACACGTCATGGTACAAGATAATACAGAGGTACAAAAAGCACCTCAGTATTATTCACTGAAACATCATCCCCTGTGTGTGAATGGCAGAGTGAAAAACACAATAATCAGTGATGCCCTTTCTGGGTCTGATGATATACCGTATTGGGCTGAATATAAGCCACACTTCCCCCCCAAATTCCGACTGTGAAAATTTAAAGTGTGGTTTATATTCGCAACCTTATGGTATGCAGCCAGGAGCGCAGGGCAAACAGCTCCCGCCCTGTGCGTAGTCCCCCGTCCTTTTCCCTAAGGCCAGGAAGGGAGAGAGCGAGGAAGGGGAAAGGCCGCCAGCAACGCAGCGTGGCTCCCCCTCCCTCCCCAGTATGCAGCCAGGAGCAGCGAGGAAGGGAGCAGCTTATATTTGGGTATTTTTCTTTTTCTTTTTCTCCAATTTTAAAGGTGAGGCTTATATTTGGGTGCGGCTTATATTCGGGCCAATATGGTATTAGTATTTTTTGTATCTTGCCCACCTCAGGAGCATTTTGTATTCAAGGTACAAGATACAAATTTAACAGTTCTTCTGATTTAACACAGTTTGAGCCTTTGAATCTGTAGGCCACATATTAAGGCCCATTTCCCAGCTTGTCTAGTGTAAGTGTTAGCAAACTGTTTCTAGTTTTTGCCACTACTACTCCTTATTCTTTGCTGTTCTGGGATCCCAGGTTAGTTATTCCAGTACCCAAACTACCCACTAGGTAACTTTCAGTTAGTTTCGTTTCCAGAGAATGCCTTTGCTTCTAGGAAGGCTGAGCAGCACCCTAGACTCCCTTTCCAGTGGTGCTGATGAGTCTTCCGTTACTGGTGCTTATATTGTCTTCATTCCTTACTTCCTATACTCATGGGTTCTTGTAGTCCAAGGTTCTTGTCTTCTGTTCTTCCCTAGTTATCTGTTGCATTTTTCAGCCAAGCCAAGAATCCTTGTTCCGATTCTTTACTTACAGACTTCTAGTAGCCATCTGTTTGATGTCTTCAGAGAGTTGTTACCATACTGATCAAGGCTCTGTGAGCTTTTAAAACTACCTCTGGTGCTTAATGCTGATTTAGCTACAATCTGGTCTGACACAAACTGCAGCCCTGCAGAATTTAAGCAGGTACTTCCTAGTATTTGGGGAAAGAGTACATGATTACTGAAGTCAGTGCAAAGACATTCCACTTGATTTTCACCTTTGCAAGATTTATGTTTTAACAATGTACCTAGGCAAACAAGCTTCAGTAATGAAATGTCATAGCTGTTGCTAGGGGAAACAAGGTTGAATGTTAGGCAATAAAAATACAGATTTGTGGTGGTGCCAAACAAGGTAAGTAGACAGCAGAATTTTTTTTAAAAAAAAAAGTCTGGAGAAGGAAAGAGTCTCACTGCTGATTGCTGGTTTTTTTCCATTGCTGTTTTTTCCCCATTGCCAATTATTTTGTAAGAAGTTAGGCATCAGAACAGCATGAGTTTAATTTTGTGACATAGGGCTTATGAGAAACAGGGTATTTAAGCATTAGATGAAGCTTGGCAATGAGACCTTTCTGTTGCTGCCAACTTGTGATTTGGAATTTCTTTGGTTGGCAGGTGCTGATGCTGCAGAGGATGAGGAAGTGGATGTCACCAGCGTAGACCCCATTGCTGCTTTTTGTAGCAGGTGAATGTGGCGGTGGCAAGGGTGTTGAAAGACTGCACACAATCAATATTTGCTGATCACTAAAAAGATATGTTCACTAGGACTGTCAACTAATAAAACCCTTAACTAACTAAGATTTCTTTAAATACAGTAGATGAACAGTGCAATCCTGTGCAGGTTTACTCTGAAGAAAGTCGCACTGTGTTCAATAAGAATCTCCCTGGCTAGGCCAGTTAGGATTGCAGGGTAAATATGCCTATCTTTTCATATGAGCAAGGCAGAGCCTCCCTATGAACCTATTTAGGCTCCCCAGGCCTTCCCATTGGGCTGCTGTGTGGTTTGGCTCAAATCATGGCCACCTGACCATCACCTGATGTTGCTCAACAGGTAAACTTGGTTCTTTCTTTACAGCTTCTGGTAGAGTTCAGTGTTTCTTGAATTTGGCTCCTTTTTTCATCATTCTGCAGTAACAGAAAAAGATGCCAGATTCAAAAAGGGCCCAATTGCATATGGAAAGGAAGAGTCGCTTAGAAGTGCTCCCAGTTCTTTCTTTACAACTCAGCTTGAATTCAAACCAGGCTCCAAAGGAAGAACGGGGAGTACATTTCTGATTCTGTCTTTGAAGTTGAATCACCTGACCTCCCATGTCATATGATCTACAGGTGGGCAGCCCCACCCACCAGTCAAAATGACCTGTAGGAGAAGTTATGGATCTAGTGTGGCCAATGGCCAGGGATAATGGGGGTCATAGCTAGCAAAATCTGAAGGGCCATCGGTTAGCCATTCCTGCTGTGGAGTGTGTCTGAATGGCTAATTTTGGAGGTCAGTATAGCTCTTGTCCTGGATAAGAACGCAAGAACAAAATTGTGTTTGTGTGTGTTTTTTTCAATCCTGTAGCATGAGTTCTGTGTGTTTAACGGGGAAAAATACTATTTCCTTGGCAGCGATGAAGAATTGGAAGACTCCAAAGCTTTGTTGTACTTGCCTATTGCTCCTGAAGTGGAAGACCCGGAGGAAAACCCCTATGGTCCTCCACCAGATGCAGTGCAGACCGCCTTACCTGATGATGGAATAGGCTCTGAGAAGAAGAGGCAGTCTTTGTCTGATGGACCTCAGCCACCAAAGAAGAAACCTAAAACAACCAATATAGAACTGCAGGGAGTACCCAATGATGGTGAGGGAGAATTGCTATCATTGCTACTGTCCAATACCTTCGTGACTTTTAACTAGTCTGAGCAGATGAGAATGTTAGTTCAGCTCAGTATTGCAAATAACTTTGCTTGAGATGGTGGTTCACTTCAGTTGTCATCCAGTGTGACTGTACTTTCCTTCAGAAAGAAGAAAATCCATTCTAAATCCTATATAATAATGTCCAAGTTGTCCCTGCGTCCAGTTGTCCCGTGTGTCCCTGGGTCACTGCGCATGTGCCCCAGGGATTGGACAGCAGAGACTGCGCGCGCATTCTCCCCCCACTCTGCCTCCTCCAACCGCCGCTCCCGCCGGACACCGCCTCACTGCAGGGCACGTCAGGGAAGCGAGGGTGGAGGCCGGCGAAGGCCTCCTCACAACCCTCCCTGGCCGTGAGGAGCGGCGGTTGGAGGAGGCAGGGGGGGAGAGTGCGCGCGTCCTTCCTGTCGGCGGCTGGGGGAGAGGAACGGAGGAGGAGAAAGCAGCGCTTTCTCCTCCTCCGTTCCTGTCCCCCAGCCGCCGACAGCAAGGACAAGTCCCAGGGTTCGGAGAAGCGCTGCGCAAGCGCTTCTCCGAACCCTGGGATGTCTCCTTGCTGTCGGCGGCTGCGGGAGAGGAACGGAGGAGGAGAAAGCAGCGCTTTCTCCTCCTCCGTTCCTGTCCCCCTGCCGTCGACAGCAAGGACAGGTCCCAGGGTTCGGAGAAGCGCTGCGCAAGCGCTTCTCCGAACCCTGGGACCTGTCCTTGCTGTCGACGGCAGGGGGACAGGAACGGAGGAGGAGAAAGCGCTGCTTTCTCCTCCTCCGTTCCTCTCCCGCAGCCGCCGACAGCAAGGAGACATCCCAGGGTTCGGAGAAGCGCTTGCGCAGCGCTTCTCCGAACCCTGGGACTTGTCCTTGCTGTCGGCGGCATACCATAAGGTTGCGAATATAAGCCACACTTTAAATTTTCACAGTCAGCTTTCTCCTCCTCCGTTCCTGTCCCCCTGCCGTCGACAGCAAGGACAGGTCCCAGGGTTCGGAGAAGCGCTGCGCAAGCGCTTCTCCGAACCCTGGGATGTCTCCTTGCTGTCGGCGGCTGCGGGAGAGGAACGGAGGAGGAGAAAGCAGCGCTTTCTCCTCCTCCGTTCCTGTCCCCCTGCCGTCGACAGCAAGGACAGGTCCCAGGGTTCGGAGAAGCGCTGCGCAAGCGCTTCTCCGAACCCCAGGATTCTAGCGCCCGTTATTGAACGGGCTGAAAACCACTAGTATTAATATATTTGTTCTGCTCCTTTTATTGGTTCCTTGTATGGAGCTGATTAATCGTACAGCAGAGGGAAAGCTTCTGAAAAGGCTGCCTTCATTTTTGGTTTTCAGCCTCTACTCCAGGCATCCCCAAACTTCGGCCCTCCAGATGTTTTGGACTACAATTCCCATCATCCCTGACCACTGGTCCTCTTAGCTAGGGATCATGGGAGTTGTAGGCCAAAGCATCTGGAGGGCCGCCGTTTGGGGGTGCCTGCTCTACTCCATTATAATAAAATAGAAAAAGGCTTCAGATTATATTAGAAGTTAGCGAAAATGGCTGAGAGTGGTAAATAAGTCCTTTCTCAGCTTGTGCCATTATGATTGACAGGACACTTGAACCGCTAGATAAGCTAGGGTTCCCATATTTCAAAAAGTGAAGCGGACACAAAAGTTGTTGAGATTTTTTTTTTTTAAGAGTTTTGCCCTAAGTTGTTGAGCTTTGCAAAATCTCAAAAAAGAATGAAGTTGTTGAACTATTTTTAAGCAAATTCAGCAAAATCTAGACTTCCAACATGGGTTTGCCATGCGTCCGGATCTTCTTGGACATTTCCACGATTTCTGCCTGCACACTGCTTCCAACAGCCACTATATCCAGGAAAATCCAGGTGTATGGCAACCCTAATTTAAGCAAGTAAGATCCCTATGTTTTGTGTCCTCTTATATCTCATTATCTTTCTCTCTTGGGGCTAACAGTACTGAATCTTTCCTCACATGCTTAGAATTTTTGTCCGGCTGCACTTTTCAGTGGGGAGCCATTCCTCCTATCTGTGACCACCAAATGGAAATTATGGCCAGTTAGCTCAAGTACTTGTTTAGTAACTTGTGGTGTTTCACATTTCCTCTAAAGCACCTGGACCAGGTGCTATCTTGGTCTGAGTAGCCCAGCAAGTTTATTCTTTGGTTTCTATACAATAACCTGCTGGTGAACTCAACTTTATTCTAACTTCTGGCTCATCCTACTGTTCTAAAATGGTAAAGGTAAAGGGACCCCTGACCATTAGGTCCAGTCGTGACTGACTCTGGGGTTGCGGCGCTCATCTCGTGTTATTGGCCGAGGGAGCTGGCGTACAGCTTCTGGGTCATGTGGTCAGCATAACTAAGCTGCTTCTGGTGAACCAGAGCAGCGCACAGAAACGCCGTTTACCTTTCTGCCGGAGCGGTACCTATTTATCTACAGTACTTGCACTTTGACGTGCTTTTGAACTGCTAGGTTGGCAGGAGCTGGGACCAAGCAACGGGAGCTCACCCCGTCACAGGGATTCGAACCACCGACCTTCTGATCAGCAAGCCCTAGGCTCAGTGGTTTAACCCACAGCGCCACCTGCGTCCCTAAAATGATTCAGAATCACTGCTAAAAAAAGAAAAATGCCATAAGTCTCCTTTCTTGTGTTATGGTATGAGCCTTCAGAGATTTGCAAAGTACACAGGGCGAGTAAATGCACTGTAAACTGAAAAGATGTACTTCCTGTTCCAAACCTGCCTCTTCCTTTGCAGAAGTCCATCCACTTCTGGGTGTGAAAGGAGATGGTAAATCCAAGAAGAAGCAAGCAGGCAGGCCTAAAGGATCAAAAGGTAAAGAGAAAGATTCTCCATTTAAACCGAAACTCTACAAAGGGGACAGAGGTTCTTTACCTCTGGAAGGAGCAGCGAAGGGTAAAGTGCAGGCGGAGCTGGGACAGCCTTTGCCAGGTAAGGACCCAGTGTGAGCGTCTGCTTGCTTGGTGACCTTGCTTCGTACAGACATGGCATAGCCGTAGCACTTTAGCTCCCCAAACGGCATTTGCTTGCTAAGTGTTTTAGCTGCTCTGCTTTCAAGGACAGACAAAATTTTGCTTCTTGGAACAGGATGGTTGCCCTCATTGCCGCAAATGACTATAGGCACCCACAGCTTGTAGGCACGGCAAGAAAATAATGCGAAGGCTGAGAAAAATAAGACGTGTCATACAGAAATGGCACCAAGCCATTAACTTGTGGGCTCTCCTAGGAGTGCACATCATTGGCACCACACAACCCAAATTTGCTAGTCGTGAAGGCTGTTTGGAGTCCAAAGCAGAGATAAAAATGACGGGGAGCACACAGAGCTAAAATATTGTTGTGTGACACTCTTATGAAATATCTGATGCTGCAAAAAAGAAAAGATTAAAGGGGGAAAGGTAGTAGCTATCCCACAGTAGCATTTCTGGTGACTGTGGTTGAGTTTCATTGTCTATAAAAATTTAGTGATGTGTCTATATCACGGATCCATGCTCCGGACAGTTGCTTGTTAGTTAGAAGGTTGCTACCAAGATTTTTATTGAACATACTTTTTATTAATTTTACAAAATACAAAAAAGCAAAAAAAAAAGGTACATACTTAAACCCCTTTTCCACCTCCTTCCTACCCACCCACATGGGTCCTCCCCTGCCACAGAAGTATCCCATGTATGTGAACAGTCAGAGATGGTCCATTTTATGCTTGGGTTTCTGTCCTCCCCCCCCTCCCCTGACCCCAAAGCCCCCCCCTGCCACCAGGGAGCTCCAGCAAACCAGGGCAGTACGCAGGAGGACATCCATCCAACCATCTATTGTCATACCAAAAAAAAAAAAAAAAAAAAGAGAAAAATAGAAATAGGAAAAAAGGGGGAAAAAAAAAGAAAGGGCGAAAAAAGAAAAAAGAAAAAACAATACAAAACAAAATTTTTTTCTTGCATTCATAGTTGTAAAACCATATTTTGTGGGCTTCCCCTCCCCCCCCCTTCCCCGGTTTTCATCCCTTTTTTATCATCTGCAACAGTTTCTTACTTTATAAAAATACACCTTTGCATCTTATACAACTTATAAATCAATTGTTAACATTTTCATCTAATATTCAAATCACTGAGAAATCAAACTCCCATTTTCTCTTCCCGTGCCTAATTTTTTGTTTTTTCTCCCTCTATAAGCCTCCATATTTTCACATTTTCCAAAATCCATTCACTTTTAAAACTATAACTATTCTCAATTTAACCTTACATCCCCGATTGCCGGCTTCCCCCCCCAATCCAGCAAATTCCAAAATCAGCAGACCAGTTATAAACCTGTTAATCCATCCTTAATCACAACATCACTTTCCCTTCACCCCACCCCCTGTTTACAGTCTTTTGTCATCCAGGCCACCATACAGGACCCCTGAATTTCTTCTCTTCTCTGCATATTTTTTCCTTCTTCCCTGTGGGCGTTCTGGAGTTCCAATGATACCAATCGTGCCCCCCTCAAAAGCAGGGCACTCCATCCAACTTTTTGTAGAGTAGAGTCATCATTTTTTTCGTGGTGTGCTTCATTTTGTGTTGAATCATCACAATCCTCATCTTCTTCTTTTCCTTCCCCATCATTGTCATTCTCACATTCATCTTTTTCAGTGTCAAAAGCTTCATCTCCTAAAAAATCATATTCCGCCATCACCTCCTGGAATTTTTCCTGTAACTCTTGCCGTCGTGTCTCCTCTTGACATAACTCTATTCTTGTTTCCCACATTAAGGTCAAAACAGACCGCTGGAACTCAGGGGAACACTTTTTTGTTGACATATTTCAGTCCTGCCAAGGTCAAAACTTGTCACGTGGGGTGGAATATGATCACAGTTTATTTTTCGACTCCATTTTAACAAGCTGGCTGCATTCTTCAAGTCTTATTGACAATAAAGTTCGAACTCACATTTCACAAACACTTAAGCCAAAAAAGAAATTCCACAAAGTCCAGAAATACAAAGTGAAGTAAAATTTGACTTATAAATCCTGACAACTCACTGGGTTGTCTGGGCTGCCGGCTCCCGAGTGGAAAGGTTTTTTCTTAAGCTGTACCTCTTATTGCAGGGCAGTCATAAACCGCAGTCTCTCTCCCCTTTTCACCCTGCATCAAAGGGGAGATTCTCTTTGATGCCTTTGAGGGATCCTTTGAATTGTAAATCTTCTGTTTATGGCTTCGGGTTTCTATTTACTGTCTCTTTTGTTGCCGTGGGGGGGGGTGGCTTCCTCTTTTCTCCCCTCTCTCCCAGATCCAAATTGTTTTATAATAATCCAAATCATGAGGTTACTTACAGTCTTTTCCAATCGTTTTATTTTCGGAAGAATCCAGCGCTCTCCGCCTTCGGCTTGAAGCTTCTCCCTGCTAGAATAACGTTGCCGCTCAAAATGGCCCCCGCGACTTCTACCCTCCTCGCTCCGGAGCTCTTATTAGAGCTAGCCGAAGAGTTGGGGAGTCCGGATTGGGTCTGTGCCGAGCAAATTGCCCTCGGGACGCCCTTCCCGAGGTTCTAAGGGGCGCAGCGTCGCTCTCGCTGCCCTCCCCACTCCTAGCAGAGACGGGCCGTCTCGGAGACGAGACGAAGCCCCGCCGATCGACGCTGGCGCTGAACCCGGAAGCCCCGCTACCAAGATTTTTAAAATGGGCTCTATGTAGATTATGTAATCAAAGCAAGTTTAATAATACTGGCAGTAAGTGGAATGCAAGAATTCTACATACCGTTACTTTACTGCTATGCAGTGATCAGTGCCCATATTTTACTCCTCTAAAAAGTGTGTAAATTTGGGAAAGCTGCTTTCTGCCCAGTTTGACAAAGTTCATGGAGGCAATGGAAAGTGGGTTCTGCAAGGAATAGAAAGTGACTTTTGATAATATTTTATATAAATTGTTACACGTAATAGGGATTCAGATGTGATATATATGTGTACAAAATTTTGTATGTCCTTGAAGTTCAGCAGCTATTGCTGTGATTTTTTTATAATCTCCAGAACAGCTATTTTTTTTAACCCTTTCTTTCCCTCACTGCTGGTCCTGTGTTACCCAGCTTGCTCATTGTCCTTCCTGCTCTGCTCCTGTTACGTTTCTTTTGTAGTATTAATAAATGCATTGAATTATTGCTTACAAGTGATGCAATGAACAAAATGTGGCAGCTTTCCAAAGCAGAAATCTGTTTGCTTTGTTGTTTTCCTGCTAACTTATGTTTGTTCTGTAGCTTCTCAACAAAACTGTTTTAGTAAGTACTAAGTGGTATAATCACCCCCTCCCCACCAAGAGGCACCCTTGAAGTTTTGCAGAAATGAGATTGAGATCAAATGGCACCATGCTACACATTTTCTGAAATCTTAAACTATAGTAAGTTTATGTAAGAGAGCCACCATGTTAAAAAGTATGGGTGGTATCTGACTACATCATACTCGAAACAGGCCTATTGAAATGAATGGGCAAGTTAACATTTGCCAGCTTAAATCCATAGATTTCCATGAGTGTGCTCTGAAGAAGTCAGATACCATCCATTAATTGTTCATGTTTTTGACAATGCAAACATATTTTACTTGGACAGAGCAGAGTTAGCGGCCAAATCCTTAAAAAAAACCCACACACAATTTTCTAGATTTATAAATAAGTTTGCAACTATGAAGTCTTTGTGACTTTATTTGGGGAGTGTTACAGAGCCATGCAAGCTGATGTAGTAATAGATGCCTGCCTATGAGAGGAGGCAAGAAACCAAGTTAATGGTATGCCTGTTCCAGAAGAACAGTATACCATCCTTTCTCCTGGTGTGGGCTTACAGTCAAATTGGTGCTTTGGGCTATCCTCTGTTAGGCTCAGATGCAACTCCTGTATTCAGAAATGTTGACCCACTCAAGGCATGACCCACTCAAGGTGCTCTGCTTTTCACAGTCAAGATCTGGCCTGTTTTTGGTGGTTAATTTAAAATGCTTAGGAAAATGCTTGTCTTGTCTTCAACAACTTTTGGGGGGGAAATAGGAAGCTACCTTACAGTGCATCAAACCCTTAGTCCTAGCTCAGCATTGTACTTGCTGACTGGCAGTGGCTGTCCAGGATATTAAGCAGAAGTCCTTTCCTGCCCAACCAGGAGATGCTATGGATCCGTGGCTTTTTGCAAGGAAAGCATGTGATCTACCACCGAGTGGTGGTTTTTTCCTATGCAACATGCTTTTCCTTAAGTGTAATATTCTGAAGCAGGGGTAGCAAACTGGCAGCCCACAGGCCTCTGAAATATCTCTCTCTGACTTCCAAGCAGCTGTACCAGATTTGAATGAAGGTATGTTTTTCTTTAAAAAAAAAGGTTGAAGAAAATACTATTTAAAAAACTGTAAGGGAGGAAGAGATCCCTTATTTTAATACTATATGATCCAAATCTAGTCCTTACTGCTGGGTGGCTGCTTTATTATAGAGTCGTGGCAGCCCTAAATGGGGTTGAGTTTTGTGGCAAAATATGCTTCCTCCTTTGGACTATTGCTGGGAGAGTGGCTGTCAAGAGGTCATTTGTTTCATTCACTGGTGTCCAGTCAAGAACAGTCAGTCAGACATAAAAATCTTGATACTGAATGCTTTATCCACTGACACCCACCTTATTATTAAGTTAAATGTGCCAGAAAAAGTTCCTTGTGGAACTTTCCTGCTTTAGGATTTAAAAGGGTTTATTTAAGTTCAGTCTGTTGGTTTGTGTGGGAAGCCTTGCAGTCCAAGCCTCTAGGCATATCAGGCATTCATGTTTGAGGTTCCGTTTTGAATTCCAGGCTCCATCTTGGAGGAGACACGAGCTGCCTCTTTGTGGCTCATCCCAAACCCCATGATTTTAATCACTCAGAAGTGCCATCTACTCCCAGGAGGGATTGAGCTGTTAGGCACCTCCCCCTGACTTACTACTCTATTCTTTTTGAGGTTCAAAACCTTCTTAGACTCAAATGCCATGCAACACATTTATATGCAACTATCTTGATTCAGGAAAAGATATAACTGTAAACATGGCTTTATTCTCAGTATGTACTTGTAAGTAGCTATATCAAGACTCCATTGTTCAAAAGCGCATTTCAACTTGTGCTTTTTAGTCTCTGGAAAATTGGAGCTCAGTAAAGGCCTGAACACTGTGCTGCTTCCTTGCCTTGCACAGAGCACAGATAACAAATTGATACTGAGCTGTAATCATCGCACAGCTCCTGCCTCAACTGCTTGCCTGCTGTCCACATCCTCAATAATCCCTTCCCTTTTCCCATGCAAAGTTCACAGACAGCAAGTGTGCTTACTAGCTACAACACAAGTCTGTACAACTTATTCCCTATACTTAAACCAGGTAAGCTTGCACAAATCCCAGTGGCAGGGAATTACTGAGTTTCTCAAGGATCTTATCCAGTTCTGACATCCCTTTTCAAAAGACTTTTTTTAAAGACTTCTAATCAAAAGCAGAGAAATGAAGCATCATAATGTGTTGGACAAAAACTTCCCCTTTAACCTCTCTGCGTCAGTTGGGAGTGGTCTTGTACATCCAGCTTCTGGTGTTGCAGGTATCTGTGAGAGTCCTTTTAAAAATGTTCTCATGTATATTTGATTTTTGGTTTGGTGTTTGTTTGTTTTTAGCAGGTGGTGGTATTTCAGAGCTGTTATGAAGACTTCCCAACATTCCTCACCTTTCCTTGTTGTCAGATAATGGACTGACTTTAAGCCACTATGGTAAGGACAAGTGACCTGGCTGATGCAAAGTATGGAAGAGGAAAATGCTTTCCCCCAATCCTCTCTTCCTGCTAACAGTGAACAAACTGTTGACTCTCAGGAAAGAAGATTTGTAGAGAATCTGATGGAAAGGAACTGCTTTTTGCTGGTTGGTCTGCATTTGCTCCCCAAAGTACAATGAAGTCTGTCACAGGACGATAAGACCTGGTTACCTCCACGTTTGAGGTCTTTTAGTTTCTGTTGCATCATTCAATTCTCAAGAGGATGATTGTCGTGTCTCCATGAAGACCCATCATGCTGCTGTGGATCCCAGCACATTCCTTTTGCAGTGTTGCTAGTTTAAGCAAACTACTCTATGCACCATATTTCCTCTGCGTTATTCACACTGGTTTACATGGACTTGGTAGACATGCTGTTTAGGTACCCTTTATACAGCAAGACAACTTAGCTTACAAGTTGCCTGCTTTTGCAGGTTTGGAATAGACATTTGGAATCCAAATGACTCCAAAGAGGTTTATAACTGCTTGGATACTGATTGCAAGAACCAGGGAGGGTGGAGTGGACGTGTATCTAGAGAGAAACAAGAGGGTTGGGATGATGTCGGGCCAAAGCATGAGTGGCACACGTCTTGGCATGTTTCCAAGCTGGACTTCTACAGCTCAAGAGATGCTCATTTTTCCTCCACTCTAGGATGTGCCAGGCAAATGAGCATCTCCCTGGGAATGTTTAGAAGAATCTGCACACAAGACATGGGAATATACTGCTTAAGTCATTTATGTTTCTGCTCTGTGTCTTATCCAAAGCCATCCAGAGATTTCCGGTTTTGGCTGGGCCTGTATTAGAAAAGGTTGCGTCCTGCATTTTCATTTCTTGTCATTGAAGTTGTTTATCCAAAGTCATATCAGTCTCCTAAATCAGAATATGCATGAGCATCTTGCAGGAGGTTCAATTGGCGCATGGGATGCATTGGGAAATGCAGAGATAAAACTTGCAAACTAACTTCAAAATACTGATTTGAAGTCCCATATATTGTAGTGTATGATATAATTTATGCCATACCCAACCACCAGGTGTTCTGTGCAGCCTCGCGCTGTATAATCCTACTACTTTCAACCTGCCAGTCCATCCAAAGATGCTCTGCATAATATGGTGTCCTGGATTCCAACCAGCCTCTGCAGGTTTCTCTACTTCAGTGTCCATCGCTTAGTTTTCTTTCAGGCTTGCGTTAATTATTTTGATATTCCTGTAGCTTGTACAAAACCTGCCAGATAGTGTGATTGGTTGCTAGTTATTCGTAAAGTACTGCTGTGATGGTAGCATTTGTGTCTGTAAATAAAGAAGTATGTTTTATTAAACTACATGAATCATGTTTTTCCCTTCGCTCTCCAGCCCACCCCGCCCATTTTGTGTGTGTGTGGAGAGCAGGTCTTTTAGGAACTTCCATGACCCAGATTTTATTTCAGCTAGTAATAAATTTATTACCTGCCCTTCACCAGCAGCTCCCAGAATTAATTCAGAATGAGAAATAGTTAAAACATGTCACAAGAATAATAAAAATAAATAAATGCACACCCTATTTATACATCCTGCAGATGATTATGATATGGATGCAATATTTTGGGAATTTGCCCTTAGAACCCTAGGGACAAATCAGCTAGGTTCCTGGTTCAGTATAGTCTTCTTAATATCACCTTTACAATACACTATGCTAGTATGAATGTAATGGTTTGGCATTGCTGGCATGATGCTACAGTTGGAACAGCTGGTTTGTGACATCACAATTTGATAACTGCATCGGCATTGCAGAGGCATGAATGACTGAATGAACACTGAAGAAAAGAGCAGGGTTCAGATCCTTCTCTCTTAATGGTTAGTTTGGAAAAATGGTAAACTTGTCTGATGTTCCTCATGTGCAGCGCTGCTTATACCCTGCAAATACGAAGCTAATATTTGTAATTTCTTGTAGTTTGGTAGTATTTTCAATTTGAATCCACAATGCACAAGTCACTGTTGCGTAAGTATCGCTTATTGTTTTGCCTGCTTTCTGTGGTACCAGATTTACGAGTGGGTGGGTAGAGCAAGATTATTGGTAGAATTTGGGCTTAGTGCAAGGTAGCCATCAAACTCCATCCTGGTTCTGGCGTCATACATCTATAATAGTTGAGTCGTCGTCGTCGTCCCCCACTGCATTTACTGAGATGCCCTCAAACCCCACCCCACCCCAGGCAGGTCTGCTATAGCAATCTGTGCAGTTGGAGAACATTTCTTTTCATACAGAAGGTCCTCAGCTAGCAGGACTAGAGAGCGATTGACAAGCCAGAGCAGTGTGCTAAATGAACTAAGAGTTTTATTCAGTGTATAGCAGCTTCATACTTTCCTATGGTTTGTTATGTCCGGAAAACTATAGCATAGTAAAGACTGGAGACCTCAAATCAAAATTCCAGGGCAGGCCTCTTGTTGGAGTTCACTTCTGCTGAAAGTTTGTTTAGGAACTGCAATAATTGTGCTCCTACTATACTCTTCCTGAAGTATCTTTTACACCCATCTACCATCACAGGTCATAAAATCTGTACAGTATTGGTAAAGTAGCAGTAACATTGAAACTGCCCCCTGGTTTTGTCTGTCTTTAAGGCAGGTATGTTAAAATGATAAACACTGTTGTAATGGCAAGTCTGATGCAGATTTTTTTACATTGCCAGAAAACCCAAATTTAGCTCTGATGGTCTAATCATGTATTAAGGCAGTAAAGAGATACCAGTTGAGGGATCCAGGGAGTTTTTTTATTTACTTGTTGTGCTTCTGCTGTCATTTTTCAGAGAAAGCACCTGATATTGAGTGACTCAGTATTGGTTTTGGACTGTGGTGAAAGTACCATAAAGCTGTGAGGCTGCAATCCAATACATACGGTATATTAGCAGATGTGAAGTCGCTGTGGCTCTCCAGATGTTTCTGGACTCCCAATTCCTATAAACCCAGCCGGCAAAACAAAAGATTGGTGATGACAGGAATTATAGTCCAATAACAGCTTGGAGGGCTACAGCTGTCCCAGCTCTGGGCTCTAGGATTGCAGCCATAATTAATTTACTAAGTTCTGCCGATTTGTTGATTGTGCTAAGCTTTTTTTATGTGATGTGATTGTGCTAGGGAGGCTGTGTCTGCCTGAACAGGATGCCACCCAGAGATGGACTTAACAAAGCATGGCATAGCGCTGTGCTACTAATTGCACCTTCCTGCTTAACTTCACTTGCCTTTTGAATAAGTTTCTTTCCCTTGGCAGGATGCCACCTGGCTGCTCTTTGCATTCCGAGAATGTCTTACGGCTGGGGAGCGGGTTCAGGAAAAGGCATCTGTTTCACACCACAGAAACATTTGTGATATTTTAACAAAGGATGATACTCAGGAGGTCATATAACGAGGCCGCCAAATGGATTGCAAAAGGACTCTCCAAGTATGATGGCTGCAGAATCTGGCCTGGCCCTGGGCACGTTAGCATTTGCTTTCTTCGTACCACTGTCGGTGGCTTCTCAGGCGGTGACCATTCCCGACGCCCTGATAACGGCTTCGGGAAGAGTTGTAGTCAGTTCCACAAGCTGCAGCGTCACCTGTGGGCTGGGTTACAAGGAAGAAGAGTCATGTGAGATTAGGCCTGATGGGAAAAGGAGAGGCTGCACCCGACGGAAGGTGGACTGTTTGAACAGTTGGATCTGTGGGATGCGACACTTCACCGCCCTCGTGGGCAGGCCGTTCGAGATCAGCTGCCTATCCACTGCGGAGATAGGTCCCGACACCCAGAGCTTCAGCTACACATGGAGGCTGGCCCGAGGCATCATCACGACAGACGATACTCTCTTTGCCCCTTTCAAGAATCCTGGCTTTGTCATTAAGCTTTACCCTGCTGAGGAATACGATGCGGGGACGTACAGGTGCGATGTGCAGTTCATGAAAAACTACAAGGTTGTCAAGAGAATCTACTTTGGACTTCGCGTGATCCCCGGTGACATGGTAGATCTGAAATTTGACAACTCCTTAACCCTGGAACAGCAATCGGAAAGTGAAAATAACCAACAGAACACCACCAGCATGGCTGCCCAGGGTCGGTGGAGCTCTTGGCGCCAGAGGGCTGTGTTTGTGTTTCTGGTTGGCATTGGAAGCGGCTTGGTGCTCGGGGCTGTGCTGCACAGCCTTCTCTACTGTGTCCTGTGCCCCAACCACCATGAAAATGACGAAGGTGATGAGGAATGAGATGTGCTGCTTTTTAGACTTGCTATATTAGTTTGCTCCTGTACATCGCAATTTCACTCTGTTAATCTTATCACTTCAGGCTTATGAAGATCATTTGGTGACGTTAATCATAAACATAGTTCCATTTGATTTATTAAAAAATTCTATCCTGTGCCTTAATGTTCAGGGGGCCACATAACGATGATGGGTGGTGCCAGAGGGAAAAGTGGGTAGGACAAAGGATGAGACTCTTACAGTAAGCTGCATTCCAGCTATGAAAAAGCCAGGTTTCTACACTTGCCCACATAACACACCATAATGCAGGAGGTATCAGAGTTCATGGACATATGCCATGCAGGAAAAAGCACTTGAGGAGGACACTGGGGAGGGGGCATGCCAAGGGCTGTGGCCTAGATAGAGTCCAAAGGACCAAATAGTGAGGATTAGAGAGCCACACATGACCTTCAAGTTTGAGGTTCCCAACCGCTGGTTTGAAGCCAAAACCTCTGAAAGGTAGTGCAAAATCTGGGAATCAGTAACAGCTAGTGGGTTCCATGGCAAATGTACGTGATTTGCCTGAGCCTTGGTGGGTAAGCAGTTGGCTTTCTCTTGGGAATAAGATCTGAGAATTTGATGGATGTTCCTTTCCTGTAAGGTGGGTTCCTTGGCCAAATTCATGACAGGTTCTTTCTATGACAGGTGGGCCTCAGTGTGACGGGGAGCTAAGTGGCCCAGACATGCAGACAATGACACCTTAAAAGGGAAAAACCTAATGTTTTCTTCTTCCTATTGGCTCCCACAAATCTGACAATTTTGATTTCTTGAAGTTTCTCATTTTTCCAGTCTTTTCGGTGTTAGCTGGCAGGTTTTTTAAAAAAGCTCTCATGAAAATTCTGTATGGTTTCCATGCAAATTTCTTAAGATATACACATATTTGCTAACAAATTTCCCTAATAGCATGCATTGAATGTTATTTTTCACTAAACTAATGTGTTTCTATGCACAGGTTCTCCTCTGCACACATTTTTTGCACACGTTATTTGGTTGGAAAACTCCCAACACAAAATTCAAAGAAGTCCAAATTTCAGAGAGGAGCTGTGCTTTTGTTTGGATGTTTTGGGAAGTGTGAATCAGGTAGGTTCACAATAAAATCCCAGCCAAACTTCTCCTTCCATCCCTCCCAGCATAGTTCATACAATTTGAACCACCTTCCCTCCCTTGAAGGCATAATTGAGATTTAGGGGAGCACTGCACCCCCTGAAAAAAAATGCATAGTGTATCTATCCTCCATGCATTTGCACAATTTCCCATGGTTGCCATCTCAGAGATTTCCCCAGCATTTCAATACAGGATGGTATATTTGCCAGGGTGGGTGCTGGCTATGTTTCAGCTTAACAAAGACCCCACCCCCACTCTTACCCTGATTGCCTTCCTTTGTCCAGCTGGTGGGGATATCAGCACTGTCTTATTTTTTTCTGGCTCACACTTCCAACCTCTTGCTCAAATCATTCCCAACTTCTGGTTGTAAGAAATACACGTTTGAAAATAAGTCACAATGGAGATGTTCACTGAAGTCTTTTTGAAGATCTTTATTTAAGAACTGCGTGCTACTGTAGCCAATAAGTAACATTAATCATAATCTGTTTACAATGCTTGGGGGCTTTTTTAGTTGTTCTTTTTTCCTTTCTTTAAAAAAATAGTGTACAACAAAATTACTGAGAATGTACTTGCTTCACCCCCATTTCCTGTACAATGAAATTGGAATAGAAGCGGCAAAGGAGAGTTCTTGAAGATAGTGTAAGGTTTTCAAGTTAAGTGCAAGGGAAGCCAGACCCCAGATTAGTGATTAGGCAAAGCCAGAAGAAAAAATGTCTTCCAAGGGTGGCCAATGTGGTCCCCTTGCTTGATGTTGTGAACTGCAACTCTCATCAAACACCCAGGGCCATTGGCAGCAGTGCTGGTTGGGTTTGCTGAGGGCAGAAATCCACATCTAGAGGCCACCACATGGGCTGCCCCTGCTGTATCAAAAGCTTGGAAGTCCACATCAGTTGTGTCATTGCGATGTGGCTTTGGTGAGCTCCACTGCAATCTATAGAGTAGGGGTGGCCAACAAGGTGCCTGCCAGATGATGTTAGACTCCAGCTCCCATCATCCCCAGCAAGCTTGACCAGTGGTTAGAAATGACAGGAGTTGTAGTCCTATACACCTGGAGAATGCTAGCTTGGGGGAGGCCACAGACTACATTCAGCTTGTGTTAAGTTAATGGCCATGTTACCTGGAATGGGCACATCCAGCCCTCTCCATACATGGCCTTAGGAATGAGTGAATGACCATGTGCTGTTGCAGTCACCTTAGGCCACTGGGTTGCTTCGAAAAAGAAAGCAGGAATCTTTCCAAACAAAACCATACCATGCATACCACATAACACATCAATGATACATCCCTGACCTTGCTTGACCTTCATGCTCAAATCAGATGGAGAAAACCCTACTACCATCAGTGGATGAAAGCAGTGAAAGGCAGGCAGGCAAAACACATTATTTGTGAAAAATAAAAATGCCGGTCTAAGTGTAGATAAAAACAATGAAAATGAAAAACTGTGTGGATCATGCCTTAGTGAATTACTGTATTTAGCAGTCAGACTAATCAAACCATGCTGTGTAATGGACACAGCTATAATAGGGAAGATATGTATATAGATATATCTTGGACTATATGAAGGGGAAAGTTATATATATCTTGGACTATATGAAGGGGAAAGTTGTATTGTATTCTGGTATTCAATTCCTAACAGCCTTGATTCAGGGAATCACAACTGCAAGAGGAGGATACAGAACTGCGGCAGCATTCAGGAAGCTGTTCCCTGCACACCCACAATGTGACCAGCACTGATTTCCCACTAGGTGACTGGCAGGAGGGGCACCTGGCTTGGGCTGATGAGAGTTGGAGTCTAATAACACCTAGAGGGTCAACAGGCTTCCCACTGCTGGAACGATCCTTGGCATTACTAGTGATGCCAAGCTGCATGGGGAAAACCTCTGCAGATTTTTCAATGTCATGGGGAAATGCTTAAGGGTGGGCAGGCTTCAGTTTTGCAGGATCCACTTTTTGGATTGGGAGTGAAAGGAGCAAAGGACATACACTTGCAGTTTGCTCGGAAGCATATATGTTCCAGATGGGAGCTTCAGGACTAAATAAAATATATTAAAATGAAAGCAGCAATACGAAAACCCACAAATTCACACCTGAATAGAAGCTCATAGATGACAGTTTGGGGAACCCCTGATCTAGCTGCAATCTTTTCACTGTAAAGTAAGCCAGCATTATTGCAGGTATAGACTGAGAGCAGACCACCTAAGGCAGGCATCCCCAAACTGCGGCCCTCCAGATGTTTTGGCGTACAACTTCCATGATCCCTAGCTAAGAGGACCAGTGGTCAGGGGTGATGGGAAATGTAGTCCAAAACATCTGGAGGGCCGAAGTTTGGGGATGCTTGACCTAAGGCAACACAATGAGTTAATGACAGATATTTGATTCAAGCCAGGGACTTAATAGGTCACTATTTACTGTTTACCCCCAGCTCTCTGGGAGCCAGAAATCTTTGCCAATCTAGGTAAAGGACCCCTGGACAGTTAAGTCCAGTCAAAGGTGACTATGGGGTTGCAGTGCTCATCTTGCTTTCAGGCCAGGGGAGCCGGCGTTTATCCACAGACAGTTTTCCGAGTCATGCGGCCAGCATGACTAAACCGCTTCTGGAGCAACAGAACACTGTGACAGAAACCAGAGCGCACAAAAATGCCGTTTAACTTCCCTCTGCAGTGGTACCTATTTATCTACTTGCACTGGCGTGCTTTCAAACTTCTAGGTTGGCAGAAGCAGAGCAATGGGAGCTCACCCGTCACGGGGATTTGAACCGCCGACCTTCCAATTGGCAAGCCCAAGAGGCTCAGTGGTTTAGACCACAGCGCTACCCGTGTCCCAATCTACTGCAAGTCCTCAAGACAGCTACCAGTAGATGCTGCTCTACCGTCAACTTGCCTGAAAACACTGATACAGTATAAAACCTGAATGTGTACTGCAGTTTTATTTATACATGGTAAGTTGGGGTATGAATGTAAATGTAACAAAAAGAATATATTTCAATGCATGAGAAGAAATAACACAAATTCCAAAACAAATGCACATATAAATATACAAACATACATACATACACACGTAATTTCACAGGGCTATTGATCATACATCCTAATTGTGTCTCACTTTTATATTTTAAAATACTGCTTTATTTTAAACAGCAAGTCTGAAGTCTAGAGTGACACTCATGGAAAAAAGTCAACTGGTATCCTTTCCATTCAATGTGCCACAGGTGAATTTTGCCAGTAATATGCCAGGGATGCAGTTCAGAATGAAGATACCTGATCTGAGCCCCACCTGAGCCCAAGGAAATGTTAACATTTGCAAAGTGTCTCTGGCACGCCCAGTTCTATCCCATTCTATGCACATTACATAAACTATAACAAATTGTTTCATTAGCACAGCTATAGGCATGAAGTTCTCCACAGGGTTCAGCCTCGTTTGAAGCCGAGCGGAATTGGAAGTATTCTAGACTGCATGCTAGAATACAACAAGGGTGTCTTTTTTGCTTCTCTGGAGAAATTCCCTCATTCTAAAATATAGCCTACCAAAACACATTGATGCACCACACAAATGCCTACCTTGCATGCTTTTAGATAAGGGTATGAAACACTCTTATATGGCCCACGCAGGGGCATGGCCTGCTTCTCCCTTTTTGCCTGTGTGGAACAAAATCTCCTACTTGCCTTTTTATACACCCTGACTCGAGTTTGCGCACTGCTGTCAAAATACTCCTTCAGGTCAACAGAAGGGAAGAACTGCAAAAAACAATATATGCAACTGAAAAGTACAATAACATTTTCATAGCAATTTGGAGCCCTCAAAGTGCTTCTTGTACATGATCTCAGAGGTCCTTACAAATCATCCTGAAAGGCAAATCAGTATTATTATCACACCCCCTATTGCAGATGAGGCACTGAGGTTGAGTGATAGCGGCTGGTCTAAGGCCACCTACTGCATCCATGGCAGAGGCAAGCTGTGAATCAAGGAACTCCTGGTTTACAGGTCATGTCTCTTAGCCAATCACAATGCTATGTTAGCTCCCAAAGAAATAGCTTCCAGCTAGAGATAGGCAGATCTGTCTATTTCTGTCAGTTTCTCACATGTTCGTTCACAAATCTATCGTTTCCTGCTTTATCAATCTGCAATTTATTGAAAATCAATACAGAAATTTATATTTAAATATCATTTAAATATGTATTTTTATTAAAAAAATCATATTTAAATATGTATTTTATATCAATGTGTGCATTTCTAAATCTATTTTATCCTTAAAAAACACATATTGTTTTTAACACATTTTGGTATGTATTTCGGGCTGAGAAGTGCAAAATCGAAGGTTGGCTATGGTCCAATCCACGTATTAGGCAATGTATTAGCCTGGGAGATGCAAATAAGGTCAGTCTGCTGAAAAATGTGCTCTTTCATCCCCACTTCCAACACTCCAGTGCAGGCTGGAGGATACCTTCAACACTTTCTTCTGTCAAGATAAATATATTGTTTTGAAAAAAGGCAGCTTGATTTGGCACCCACCCACCCCTTAGATGGAGGAGAGAAGGAGAGAACAACCAAGGGTGTCCCTGGGAAAGAGCAGAAGAGGGATGAGATACAACTAGCTTAACACCAAGGTGGAACTCCTTGGCCAAGGAGGTGGGGCACAGGCCCCGACTGGATTCATAGACCTTAGAGAAGGAAAAATGCCTTTTCATGCCCTTGAAAAGAGACAAGGCTGCACCCCATCAAACTCAACAAAGATGTACAAGATGTATCCCACCAGCAGCCATTTTTAACAGAATGCAAATGTAAAACTATTGACACTGCACTTATACACAATGCTAGTAAAGTTACTCTACAGTTTTTAGGTTTTCCACATTACCAAAGTGGAGCAGACCATGTTGAGGGGGTGGTACAAGACCACTGGAAAACAGGCTTCTGCGCCCTTTTCAGTTTGCATCTTGCTTAAGCATCAAAATATCAAGGCTCAGTTTTTCAAACACCCAGCTGAGCCGTCATCACTTGGCCCTCACTGCCCAGTTTGTCAGGAGAACTCGGCATGCTGGGTGAACACTTCTTTTTCCATCCCCCGTTATGTTACCTCTCACTGTTTAGGACAGGTATGGTGAACCTGTGGCCCTCCAGATGTGGATGGACGTCAACTCCCATCACCTGTAATCAGCATGGCCAATGGCCAGGGATGATGGTAGTCCAGCAGCATCTGGAGAACCAAAGATACTCTGAACGCTGCCACCAGTATTTAATTTCTGAAAGAGCAAAATGGTGGAACTCAAGCTTGCCTGGAACCTGCACCCTCTAATCAGATCCCAATCCGTGGCTATCTAGAGGAGAGATTAAGGTATGCTGCACATTTTCAAAGGCAACTTGGTTTGACCACTTGATAGGTTCCTGGTCCAAGCTCTAGCTTAATTTAAGCTTAGAATACCACAATGTGTTGTGCAGAGATAACTCACACCTGATGCTTCTGTGTAACTACAAGTGACATATCTTGAGTAGAGTAGCCACAGTTCAATGGCAGACCAAATGCAGGTGGTCCCTGGTTCATTTCCCAGTATCTAGTCACAAACAATTTGGGAACGAACTTTGCTTCATATGCTGGAGAGATTCTCTTAATGCCAACAAAACCTTTTAATGCCAACCAATCTACCCCAAACAAGAAATATGCCAAGCCTTCAATAAAAATAAACAAGAACTCTAAAATTCACATAAAATATACAAAGCATAGTTATACTGTAACTTGCATTTGAACAACAGAAGAGCTTCCATCAGATGTAACTATGGGAAGAATCCCAAAAGGGAAGCTAGCACATAATTTCAGACTAACATTTCTTTAAAAAAAACGTAAATTGTGGAGGACAATTCACATTCTACATAAGTACCTTAGGATTGGAGCAGACACACAAAAAATTAGACCTGTAACAAAACTTTTCTTTTTCTAGCTTTCTCCTTCGAAGGTGAGTGAAGTACCTGTATTTCTGTATTTAACCCCTTATTAGAGCTGATAACAGCTTGGGGGGAATTTTGATTGGGAGACGTCGCCAGAGTTAATCACCACCTCTCCCAGCCAATGGAGTACCTACAGGGGTTGCTATCCACATCCATTCAACACTGTGAAATGTGAAGAACACCATCACCAAGGGGAAAAACAAGCCATTTGTGCATGTTTAAGATCGGAAGAAGTTGTCCAATAGCTAAAAGAAGCAACTCCTGCACCTTAAACATTTCCATTTAGAGACAAAATCTGTGGGCTCAGTTGTAGTAGTAGTAGTAGTAGCAACAGCAGCAGCAGTAGTAATATACCCCACCCATCTGGCTGGGTAGCCCCAGTAAGCATCTGTCCTATTTTCTGAGTTCAGGAAAGTACGAGGGTGTTTTATAGTGCGTAACAGGATTCCTACACTAATCTTATTGGTTCGTTCTTACAAGCTGTTTGGGGAGCTGAAGTTCCCCCCTTCCTTAGTCTATGAAAGATGTAAAGCACACTAAGAGAGATCAACAAGCTAAGCACAAACATTAAATCACCGAAGAACGTTCTGAGAAACAAAATATGTCTGTCAGCATTCTTATGTCTCAGTTCAGGCGCTCGATTGAGCTACTGTTCAGTTCTGACAGTGATCAGAGGCATAACATTTCCAAAAATTTATTGGTTTGGCAACCACACATGACCTGAGAACTTTCCTACAGGTGGAAAGGCATGACGACTGAATAGACTGAATTTGCTCTCAGGTCCAAGGCAGGTTAATGAAAGTTTGGGCAGATGATATTATTATGTAAAAATGGAAAGCGGCTTCTGAGGTAACCACCTCCCGTCTACCACATTCAAATGACCTTTTAGACAGACCCTGAACCTTTCCTTCCTGACATAAAAGCTCCTCTGGTATCTGTTTTTCTTCAGAACACCTAGTGAAGTGGGGCAGGGGGAGGAGAAGGAGAAGGAAAGAAAACCAAAGGAAAATGCAAGAACTGGTAAATGCATGTGTGTTGCGCCAAGTGTGGTAAAGCACCGAAGATTACAAGCAACACATACTGGGTGGAAGCCACATGGCAAGGCAACTGTAATGTTTTTGGTTCCACCCGTGAGCCTCAATTTTCTACTTTTGGCAACCCATTCACAAAGCTCTGCTTGCTTCTTCTAAAGTCTGGGGTGCAAAATGCTTGTCCATCACCATTAGCTTTATCCACTTCAGTTGGCTGCCATGGAAGGCAGTGATTAGGCTAATGCTGCCACTCAGTGAGTTCTCCTTCATCTTTGAACCCAAGAGTCGTCAGTTCAACACTGGTTGGAATGATACAGAGCATGCTCGTCACTTTGAAAACCTCTCCCCCAAAAGATACTGCGTTTATTCTGTAATTTTTTTAAAAAAAGAAAGAAAACAAGGTTCAAGATTGAGTTTTAAGAGTCTGTTTCCTTCTGTACATGGCTTTGTAAGGCAGAAGAATCTACTGAATACAGTAATATGAGACAGCCAGTTTCCAGAATTCATATGAAATTCATCCTTTTGTTTCTTCAGTTAAAAAAACCACCACTGACTGATTAAAGACTCGCGTCTTGTATGAAATATTCTATTTTCTAAAAAAAGAAAAAGGAAGAAAAGAGTATATATATTTTTTCCTCTTGAGTTCTTTTCTACTACTAGTTGTAGTAGAAACTTGTACTCCCAATGGTCAGTTGTTGATTTGCTCTCTGGCTTGATGAGGAGGAATCCAACATCTCTCTTTAACAGGGGCTGGTTATCAGAGCTCCAAGCAACCCATTAGTGCAGACAGAATTAGTGAGTACATCAGAGCAACCACGTTATTTGTCACTGGATGGTCAGCAGAATTTTGCACCATCATACTGGTCCCTGTAAGAAAGAAACAATGCTGCTGAGTTGCAAAAACACAAGTAAAAAGGCCCTTTGTTTTGAACAAACAGAAGCTTCAGAATTTCCTGAAGTGTTTGTTCTGTATTTTCCATTGTATGCTACGCTACAGGGGAAGGAGAAGGCAAAGCGCTGGCTCGGCAAGAGTCAGCATTGCTTCAGTACTGGAACAAACTCTAGATTCCAGAACCAGTGGGGGCAGATTCTGGGAGCCTGGAGATCAATGCAATGCATGATATATTTCTGAAGCATGGCTTGGGGTCTGTGTGTTCAATGAATGCTGCACCCTATGTGCATTCTGACGTATGTGTGGCGCTTGCCTATGCTTGCATGCACATACCTGCCGTGACCACTCATGTGCTGCCAGCCATGCTTCTGAAAGAGGCTCATGTGGTTTGTCCTTTAACTGTCCCTGTTATGGCTTTGGATTGGCTGCTGGGGTCCTGACAATATAGCTAAGCACCCAGGCCTATTCCAAACACCCCACTGATGGCAAAAGGTTTTTGAAATGGTGGAAGCCTATTGTGCAAATGCTTATGTACCTAGAGACATGTCAAGGGTACTTCAATCACCTGCAGTTCCCAGCTTCCCTCCCTATTCCGCCCATTAAATTCCCAGCTCCTCCTGTTACATGAAGGTTTTGCAGATGTTTCTCAGTTTGCCCTTGACTCCCAGTTTATCCCTCTCAGTCCTTGTCCCACTGCAGATCTTTCTCTCCCTTTTACATAAGAGAAGTGCTCATGATAAGATAGGCAAGTTGAAGGATGCCCAACTTTTACTTACATAAGTGAAACAAAGGCAAGCCAGGAGAGAAGTATTCTAAAATACAAGCCATTTATATTGGAATGTATTTGCGCACAGAGTTTTGTTGATCTAGTCATTCAATTAGTGCATCACTTAATTGATCACTCAATTGCTTGTGTTGCCATACATTTCACAATATTATTGATTTACTGATGAAGAGCTACTGTTTCACTCTGTTCTTCTCCAAGTATTTTTTTGTTTGTTTTGTTCTTAACCAAACCAAACACTGGCATGATTATTTTCTGACTTTGTTCCAGAAACCTTTTTGAGTGTGCAGCTGATGTAACAGCCCTGCTTCTGTGTGCATAAAGGTAAAGGTACCCCTGACCATTAGGTCCAGTCATGGATGACTCTGGGGTTGCGGCGCTCATCTCGCGTTACTCACTGAGGGAGCCGGCGTTTGTCCGCAGACAGTTTTTCCAAGTCATGTGGCCAGCATGACTAAGCTGCTTCTGGCAAACCAGAGCAGAGCACGGAAATACTGTTTACCTTCCCGCCGGAGCGGTACCTATTTATCTAGATTTCGAACTGCTTTCGAACTGCTAGGTGGGCAGGAGCTGGGACCGAACAACAGGAGCTCACCCCATCGCTGGGATTCGAACTGCCAACCTTCCGATTGGCAAGCCCTAGGCTCAGACCACAGCGCCACCCGCGTCCCTGTTCTGTGTGCATATGTCAGCCACTATACAGTAACTGGATTTCTTAGGAGTTTGCTTACCTCTTCAAAATGAATTTGAGACAACTAAGCTTGAGTTTAAGGGCTTACTGTTCTACCCAGTGCTTTTTTCTGGTGGTATTCAATGGTACACAGTACCACCATCTTTTATTGGGAAGGAGGAAGGAGGGCTCTTGGAGCCTGTCACAGCATTGAACCTCCTTCTCTAACCTGGGCAAATGCTTCTTGGACTTTGGGAAGGAGGTTCAAGGGTCTGACAGGATCCTGGAGCCCTTCTGCCTCCTTCCCCAAGCAGCAATTGTTCTACATGTAATTGCTTATCCTGGCCCTGAGGGAATTTTGCACCCAAGGCAACTGACCAGAGTACCGGCACCTTTTTTCCTCTAGAAACAAGGTACTGGTGCTACCCCACCCTCCACCATGCTCCACTACTGCATTGCTCCTTCAACTTCCTGAACACCATTTCACCGTGGTGGCTGAACCTATACTTCTAGTGTTGTCATCAGAATTCTTACTCCCTGGCTTGGAAGTATGAACCTCAGAGCCGCATGGCGCTTGCTTCAAGTGTAAGGTCACCCCTGGAGCCCTGTAATTCTTATCCAGTTAAGATTTTAATCCCAGTCAGCACAGAACTGAACTCCTTTGCCTCCTCACCACATATTTCAATTCATAGTAAACCCAGGGTTTTAATATGCATTAGAATGTCTATGGGATGGGTTCCATGACCCATTTCACTACCAAATCAGAACACTCTTACTAAATACCCAGGGACACTTGGCAGGAGTTCAGGCAAGGCACACTTTCCAACTCAAGTGTGGAACAGGAGTCGTTATTCATCCTCCATGCTGGAGAAATGTGATCCAGCACTACAGCACCCAATCTTGTCATTTCCCCAGCATTTATCCCTGTTAATTTTCCACTTCCACACCAAAGCAGAGAACCAAGTAACAAAGCAAGGGGAGAATAAACTTGCCCGTTACTCAAGGCAATTGATCCTGCCATTCTGAACTTGCCTGCTGGGGCAAAAAGTTGAGCCTACACAATAAATGTAGAATAAGGAGAAAAGAGAAGGGCAGACGCACCACTGTTTCTCAGGATGCGCACCTCTGCTGGGACTCCATCTCCTCCTGGACCAGTTGTCCTGATTTGCACCACTGCATGAGTAGAGTCTTCTGGAACCATGATCTCAATCCAATTTTTGGCGGCTGTGTACAGAACAGGGGCTGAGTGCGGGTCCGACTGGTACAGCATCTATTGGGGGGAGGCATGTTGAGTTTACTGTTGTTGAGTCCCCTTCAACTTAAGGATCACTCCCATCCCTCCATTATTTTTAAGGAACCAGCAGTCACAGGGGCGGCACGTGAGTTTTTCAATATCTTGCAGAAGACTCCCGAGCCTGATCTTGTGCAAATTTACTTGGGAGTTAAGCCCTTGTTTAGAAATCAAATGTTGATGGGACTTACAGATAAGGATGTGTAGAGTCACAGCTACACACCCAGAGAAAATGGAAAGCTGCCCAACAGATGCAGAACCACGGTACAGGGAAAGAATGGAGCAGCCTTTTAAGATCTGGATTTAATTCTCTGGGGAAAGCTTAGTGGTTTTTAATGTATGTATTTGATGGCTGCCTTAGTTCTGTGCTGCACATAGCATTTTATTGTGCTGGTTGTGTATCTGGACTTTTATGCCGGTTGTCTCTTAAGTTTATTGTGGTTTTATTGCAGTATGGATTTACTGTTATTTTTTATTTCATTTATTTTTTATTTGTGCAATGCCTAGAGCATTTATTTTATGAGGAGACTCGCTCACTCGGTAAATTAATGAAATACCACCCTGCCACCCAGTGTTACTTCTCAGGGGGGTATACTTTGCACTGACTTATTATACTGCATTTCAGAAGTTAAGAATCCTTCAGCCAAGGGCGGTGGTGGAGGGGGCACTTTCTACAAGTTACCTTGTACCCAGTGACAGGAGACTCATCTGAATTGGCGACCACAGGATCCCACTTGATGCTAATGCTGGTGCTGGAAAACTTCCAGGAAATGTTGCTTGGTGGCCTTTTTGGTGCTAGAGGATACAAAATGGCAGAGATCTTTACTACAGCAACAGAGAGCAAGGTAGAGGCCTACAGACAATGCTTTGGCTGATGAATTCCAATCCACACAACCCTTCCTCCCACCTGCCATTTGGCTACCCATTCTACCAATCTGGGAGCATTCCTTGTTCCCTCCCACCCATTCCTCCTGTGCTCCACTTTCTCCCATCTCCTCAGTCATTCTAGCCCCTTGGGAAAGGTCTGTAGAACAGTGGCAGAGCATGCAGAAGGTCCCAGGTTCAACCCCTGACATCTCCAGGTAAGGCTGGGACTCCTCCCTGAAGCCCTGGAGAGCTGCTGCCAGTCAGGGTAGATATTTTCTAATACTGAACTAGATGGACCAGTGGTCTGAGTCAGTATAAGGCTGTCTCTCTGCCCTCCTCCCACCTTCTTACTTACCTTCTTCTTTTCTCCTCAGTTCTTAGTCATCCCCATTTCTCTCTTGCTACCTCTCCAAATGTCTCTCCTCCCTGATGTACATGTACAGAATACACTGAGCCCTCATTGCTATAAAGATGATACAGGAAAAAGTTGCCCCCCTCCCTCTCCAGCTCAAACTCTGGTAAATGGAAAGGGAATCCTCTCTGAGCCAGTTCCATCACAAGGCACAGTGTGCCATATGCATTAGGCGTCAGATTTTGAGTGTCATTTAATATTAAATGGAAGTCCATTTAATAATGACAAATTGCAAATGTTAGAGGAAGCCACTCTGGGATGGATCTGCCTGAAATTTGGCAGCCTAAATTTACTCTGCAAGGACTCATTTGCTTGCAAATTTCATCCACTTATGTGAAAAGGGAGGGAAGTGGTTAACGTCATTTGTAGATTCCTCATTATATTCAATTGAGTGAAACAGAGCTTTGGACTTAACACATCAGATTCGGACCCAATTCACAAATCGAATCAGATGGACAGGGATCTGAAACAGATCAGGCTGCTTTCAAATACAAGGTAAATGTTGTGGTTCGGGCCCACCCTTAGTGTGTAGCTTGACACAGACAACCCCCTCCCCCCAACACTATATAATGTATATCCTGCTTTTCTATACAAGAAGATAAACTCAAAGCAGCTTGCAAGTTAAAATAAATAAAACCATCATAGATGCAACACACATTATAAGGCACAAAAACTACAGCAATAAAAAGAAGAAAAAACCCAGGCATAGTAAGCTACACACATTAACAGAGGCGGCCAAAGTATTTACAGACAAGAAAGGCATCTTCATCTAACGCTCACTCACGTGGTTTTGTAGTCATGAAACTGGTGGGAGGACTGGCTGGCCCAGTCCCAGCCCGGTTGTAAGCTCTGACAGCCACACGATACTTGGTGTTGGGTTGGAGGTCTGTCACACGTGCTGAGTTGACAAGTCCCGCAGTCCTCACTCTGTCAGCAGCCTCCTCTTTGTCGCCATGTTTCCAGTACCGAATCTGAAGACAGGGATACATAGCAATCTGAGCTCCTTTGACACTGAAGTGTTATTTTATTTTAAAGTCAGCAGTAAGACTATTTCCTCTGAACAGCCCATATCAGCTTATCCGCAAGAGGAGATTCTGTCATGTTTTCAGACTGAACTGAGGTGGCTCTGCAAACAGTTGCTGAGATGCCACCAAGGGCCAGTCCAGTGCTTCTTTTTGTGGGGTTGTCTCTGAACCTGAGCCTTGCTCCAGATCCACTCCTTCCCATTTCTTCTTACCTCATAGCCCAAAAGGACTCCATTCATTTCATGTTGCTCCACGGGATCCCAAGAAAAATCTGATTCTGTGGCCGACACTGCCTTGAGAGTAACGTTAGAGGGAGCCACTCTTGGTTCTGTGGACACACAACAGCAAAACCTTGTAATTATGGGCAAATCTAATCCAAGTCTAGAAATATCTGCAAGGCACAAAGATCAGGAGCCAGACACTTGGGTCTCCTGTCAAAGGGCAAGGCAGGAAACAACTCTCAAGGCAGGTGCTCTTGAGAGAAGCATCAGGTGGAAATTGAACTGAATGAAGTATGCAATTCATTCTTATGATCCCAGCCTACCTTCCTCCGCAGAATGTACAATGGACACCAGGCTCTCTGGCCCCTCCCCCTTCCTGTTAAAGGCCTTGATCTTCACTTCAAAGGGAGTATAGGGTGTGATGCTCTCATTGCGATAAACATAATGTAGGGATTCCGCATGGGGCACGCTTGCTGTCTTCCACACCTGAGTGCCTTCTTTGCGAAAAGAGAGCCTATATCCAAAGCCATCTCCATTTTGGTACTCCCGTTGCATTGGCTGAAATGCCGGTTGGGACCAGTTGAGGGGAAAACAAAACAGAAAGACTCCACAACATTGGACTGGATCCATATTTCATATTCACATGACATGCTTTATACAGATTTATGTATACAACAGTGACACGCCAGCTGGCCAAACAAGCAAGAGAACAAAAAGGAGGTAAAATCTGGACTCAGGTAGCACAGTTTAAAATCAAGTATCCTTCCTAGAAACGACAAGTACTTAGTAGATTTATCTGAATTTTTTTTTTACCTTTCTACATTTATTTAAATTTTGAGGTATTTTGTAATGAGTTATATTAGAATGGGAAAATATATATAATGCTGTGATATAAAGGTTAGTTTTGAAAGCCAAGAGGTGGGAGGGAAGGAAGTCAATAGGCTCTAAAGAGCCAAAGAAGTTAAGTGGATAATAATGATGTGACTATATATGTTTAAATGGAAAATTAATAAAAATTATTTTAAAACAAGAAAAGACAAGTACTATTCACATGGAAATAATCCCGGATCCTTCTTTAAAGATCAAATGGTAGCAACCTATATTACTCTTGATTGATAGATTTATTTTATAAACACGTGCAAATTGAATTTCCTTATTAACTACTTTATCTGCATAATGGGATGGGAAATGGTGAGCTGGCAACAGAAGTGGCCTGGGAGGAAGTGGAATCCTTCCAGCAGTGGCCGGGGGGGGGGGCAACATTAGCCAGCAGGTGGATTGCCTGATGTCAGGATCCCTGCCCAATGCTATGACAAACTCTGGTAAGCTTTAACCCAAGGAAAGCTGTGGTCATTGTCAACCCCTATCATTTCCATGTATTTGTGCTCCTGAACAACAAACATGCTTTGTTGCACATGGCACACAGTGATTATTTTGCCTACTCCTAGAAGAAACGTAAATAAAAACAGAGACCCGTCAGCAATGAAATTGCCCACTTTTGTGTGGCTGGCTTACCGTCCAGTTGATGATGAGTTCTCCAGGCGCTCCTCCTCCTCCATTGAGCCCAGATGGTGCAACAGTAGGGGCTGGAGTGATCCCCCAAAAGAGAGGCAGATGATGACATGTTAAATCAGAAAATAAAAGTCAAGCAATACTGAAGAAAAGCACCATTTCAATAATTACAATAAATCAGCTACATCATAAAGAAGGTACAGTGGTACCTCGGGTTACAAACACTTCGGGTTATAGACTCCGCTAACCTGGAAGTAGTACCTCTGGTTAAGAATTGTACCTCAGGATGAGAATAAAAATCACGCAGTGGTGGTGCGGCGGCAGCGGGAGGCCCCATTAGCTAAAGTAGTACCTCAGGTTAAGAACAGTTCCAGGTTAAGAACGGACTTCCGGAACGAATTAAGTTTGTAACCAGAGCTTCCACTGTATATTGAAGCAGAGATTCAGGTAGCTTGTTCCCCTGAACTTTTATCTGTGAAATATGAGTGTAAATAAAAAAATATATAATAAAGGTCATCACTTTGGAAAGTCTAAGGAAGTCCAAGAATGCATGCACTTAAAAAAGAAGACCCAATAAATCACCGCAAAAACTTTGTGGAGTTTTCAAATCAGATGTTCTAGTCCTCATGAAAATGTGAAGGTCATGTATCTTATAAGTTCGTAAGCTGAAGCAGCAATTGATTGTGACAACCACTGGACCAAAATAATTTATGTGAGTTATTCCCTCATTATATGAATTCTGATAGCACCATGCAGTGAAACTCCTCCTCCTCCTCCTCCTCCTCCTCCTCCTCCTCCTCCTCCTCCTCCTCCTCCTCCTCCTCCTCCTCCTCCTCCTCCTTCTGGCTTTGGAAAATACCTTATGACATTTTTACCCCACCTTTCTTCCCAAAGGAGCTCAGGATAGCATACAACAAAAATACAGGCGCAATCATTAAAGAGTTAAAATCTGTTTCAGAATAAAACATCACTAAGATAGATAAATACAGCCGGTGAGCGAAGCAATTTTGTAAGAAGGCATTTCCAGACAATATCAAAATGCTGATCAGGTGGGGGAACAGCTACAGCTCTACAGGGAGGGAGTTTCATAACTACAGGGCCCAGCAGAGAGAAGACCCTACCCTGCATCACCACCGGGTGGTATACTCACCAGCTTCTTTGGTGCGGATCTTGGTAGAAGGCACACTGGGTTCTCCCACTCCAAGGATGTTGCTGGCCAGGACCCGAAATTCATAATCCATCCATGGTATGAGGTTGGCCACTTGGGCCGTCTCCGCATTACCTTCAATATTTGCAGGATCTATAACCCAAAAGCACGAGAATAGAACAGATAGAGCAAGCAGTGCTAAATGAATAACAGCGAAGCCTCCTACTGAAGCCTGTTCTGTGTGGGCCACTGCCCTCAAGACACTTACTGGTGCGCACTTGCTTCCACTTGGAGAAGAGTGGAGTGCGGGCCTGGATGACATATTTGGCAATGGGGCTGTGGTTATCAAAGCCTCGGCTCCAGCTCAGCTGCACAGTGGTGTCCTTGATGTCCCTCACCACCAGCCCACCAGGTGGCCCTGGAGGACCTACCAAAAAGGGAACAACAGGCATAATGACATCCCAGAACCACGTAGAAGAACATTAAGAGAGACGAATCTTGCTTCATGATATGTGTGCACATAATGCCTGTGCTAAAGGAGCTGTGCTTGCTGGTGTTTAGTTACTGAGCCAGATTTAAGATGTCCATTTTCCTACATAATGCCCTGAATGACTCAGAGCTACATCTTCTCTTGTACAGACTGAAGTCTGCAGATGGGGCTATCCTGACTGTACCAGGACCTACTGGGGAGCAGTGCACCTGCCATATGGAATGGGCTTCCCATGGAGATTAGGTGAGCACCAATCATGTGGTGTTTTCGCTACCAATTGAAGACATACCTCTTTAGCCAAGGCTTTCAATGATCCTCAGTATCTTCCTATATACAGATAAATGTAATAATAATAATAATTATAGTAATAGCAATTTATTATTTATACCTTGCCCAGCCACTCTGGGCGGCTTCCAACAGAAAAACAAAATAAAACAATCCATTAAACATTAAAAGTCTCCCCAAACAGGGCTGCCTTCAGATGTCTTCTAAAAATCTGGTAGCTGTTTTCCTCTTTGACATCTGATGGGAGGGCGTTCCACAGGGCGGGCGCCACCACCGAGAAGGCTCTCATCACACAGTGCCCATTGAAGGATTTGTAGTAACACACCACAATTCTGGATTTGCATGAAGTAAATCTTTCCACCTTGTTAGAAAAAGGTTCCATCTCTGTCTTTTGCTTTAGAATGCAATTCTGTATATGAATGTGTATATTTGTATGAAATGTAACTGGGCAGCCCTTACTATGAGATCAGCCTTTGCCAACCCTCTAGCTACTTTGGACTATCTTCTATGATGGGCATTGTAGCCTAAAACATGTGGAGGGCATCAGGTTTACTAGATAGAGCCAACTTTACTCTGTAGCTTGACCTGTGGGTGAGATGGGTGGCAAGATCAATATTCAGCTCTTATACTGTTTTGCGGAGAATATAAGTTGCCTGTCTTTCTGGGTGTGGGAGCAGGAACAAGCGCATGCAGGGGGCAACTTGTTTGGACTTGTCACTGCAAAAATTGTGGAGTGGCGGGGCAGGGAAAATTACCTCTTACAACCAGCAATGCTGACTCAGAAGCACTGTCCACCACTGTCTGAGCTGTGCAAGTATATCGACCAGCATGTTTTAGCTGAGCATTCAAGATCAAAAGGTCTCCAATGTTCTCTTTCTATGATAGAAGTATCAATAGGAATAATGTCAGAACCAAGCTGAGAAATTGCGGCATGCAAGTTTAAAAGAGGAGAAAGGCAACAGAAAATCAGGCAGCATCTTAGCGGTGGGCAAATGATGAGATATATCAGAGGACATCACAATGAAGACTTAGAAGGGTATTTGATTCTCCTTGACTTGTGACCACCTTTGTGGAAATTATCGGGCAGGGCACCATGGGATTTGAGGTACTCACTGTACTAGCTCGCTTGTAGTGGCCTTCGGACTTGACAAAGTCAATGAGAAAGTCATCCAGGAACCAAGTAAAGGTGAGGTCCATTGTTGGGTCATGAGAGGCACGGCATTGAAGGGTAATATTTTCACCTACATTAATGTCAGCACTGGATGGCGCGAGGGTGATTTTAGTGGCATCTGCAGAACAAGCAGGTGAGATGATGGTTAGTTGTCAATAGTTGTTTGTGCACATCAGTTTTCATTAACATAACACAAATACAGAAAAAGGTGAATGGCATCCGTCTCGGAATGCAGATTTGCTGGTGAAAAAAATAACTATAAAGTAGGAAAGCCCAGAGCACCTCGGTTACGGTTCTGCTGTCCCCAAAGAATCAGTGAGAAGGGCTGCAACACTGTCGTCTTGAACCAGTTGTATCTTTTACTGTGTGCTTAATGTGGTTGGAAAGGAAGGAAAGCCCACTTTAATTACTTTAGTGAACTAGTAATACACTCTTCTCTTGCTGTAGCACTTGCAGGGCAGAAATGATGGCAAAATGTATTGTTGACCTTTCCATTATTGCAGTGTTTCTCAAACAGCATGCAGGGACCCTCCACAAGGCCTCAGTGCCACAGCTTGCCCAGTGTTTCCTCACTTGCCTACCCCACCCCTAGCTATGCCACAGCCTTTGGTTGGGCTAAAGTCAGCTTCAATGATTCCTTGCATGGTGGGAGAGAGAGAAGTCTGAGGCTAGTGAGAGAGGGGGAAGTGCCAGAGAAGGTGCTGAAGGAAATGAGAAAATAAGATAAAATGATAATATTTAACAACAACAACAATAACACAAACTATGGGAGAAATAAGAGAATTTTGTGATTGTGGGCCTCAGTAATTTTCAGCCTTCTTGAGTAGGCCCTGGGGGTAGGAAGTTTGAGAATCCCTGCATTATGACATTTGGTCTTAGCGGCAATAAAATGCCCTTACCTCGAACTGAGAGAACTCCTGTGCTGTTTGCTTTGCCCATGAAATTCTCTGCGAAGCAGGTGTATTTGCCCTCATCTAACTTGCTAATATTTTGAATGATCAAGGTGCCATCTGGAGTGATGGTGATGCTGCAGTGGAAGAAAAGCCCATCAGGAGAAAGTGAGAGAATAATTCAGGCAACTACAGACCCGCTCGCCTGTCACGGGAAATGTAGCATGAAGGCAATGATGAATTCTGTCAAATGCGTCAGCTAAAAGGTGTTAGAAATAATACGTTGTATAACATTCGCCTTCCAAAGAAAGACTGAGGTGCCACTGGGCTGCAGCGATAGCGTGGCAGCTCTGTATAGTTTTGTTTTAAGAGATAAAGGAGAAAGGGCTACTGGAAGAAAAGGGGATCCTAAGTCCTGCCTCAAGCTGTTAGGGGTTATCTTACATCTGGTCACCTGATAGCAGAAAGATGATTCAAACGGTGGAAGTAGGTCTCTTATGCAGGCTCCAGTTAAAGGTGCAGCAAACAACTGGATAACTATGTTATTTTACAAGCACGCAAGGAACTCTAGTTGCTTTTGGAAGTTTTAAATCAGCAGGCTAGGATATCAAACAGTAGCTATGATTAACTTTCACCAAAAAGAAATACATGTCCTTACTCCTAAATAATTGGACAAGATATATATGCAAAGCTGAATACTCCCACGTATGAAATACAGTACACTTATTTAAAGGATGTTGCCATTTTTCTGCCTCAAGCTGCTTGAAGGTGATCTGATTCAAGCTTACATTTTCACTGTGCAAATCCTTTAGGGATACTGTTCTCTGTACAAGCTGTTTAAGGACTGGCAATTGTCCACCACTCTTCTAACCCTCTGGGAAATCATCTTGTGCGGCAGGGAGGACACTCCTTCCCAGTTTCAACACCGCTTCTTCCTTGCTAGATTTTCATAGTAAATGTAGGTGGTGCTCCAAAATCCAAGCAGCCTAGCACTACTGAAGTGCTGAATAAAAACCTCTCGCATTTCTGCACAAATCATGCTTCTCCGTCAAGCTGCCATTTGGACAACAGATATCACTGCCCCCTCCCTAAAACAATTCAAGGGGCTTAGAGCAGAGCCACCACACAAGAAGTTGCTGCTTCTGAAGGACCAATCCTAAGGAGACTTGCCCCACCGAACACACTGGGACACCCTTCCAAGTAAACGTGCATGGGATCAGTTCCACACAATAAATTTAAGCTAACCAGAAGCCTGCCGGATAATTGCACTGAGAAGGGACTGCTTGCTCAAAGCTACTTAGTCTTAGCTAGGAACTAGCTTAAGGGTCCTCATACCTGGAGCTATTGCTTAGAAGCTCAGTCCCTTTGGTCCAGAGTATAATGGCCTTTGGTGCAGCTCTTGGCTGGCAGTGGATAATGATTTCTCCGCCTCGAGCTGCTGGTATTAGTCGCCTCACGGGGTTTAGCCGAAAATCTGGAGCAAAGGCTAAAGGGGAAAATAAAATGATTAAGTAGGGTTTTACAAATGCTGAGCCCTGGGAATGGTAAAGGCAAGCTTCCTGTAGATTCTATAATAGTGCAAAAGTAACACTATAACATATTTCACGGCTTCTGTTAAATAAAGTTGCCTGTCTGTTACTTGGACACCTAAAGTAATTTTGTAACAGTGAGGTGGCTCAGTGTTTAGTCCAAGTGAGACAAATTTAACTACACAAACCTCCAATTCATTGAACAAAATGCAAATGTGATCGTGTTTTACACTGTGAAAATCACCATGCTGCAAGTTCAGGTTTCTGAAGCCCCCCAAGCCTGAAATTGAACACTTTGAAGAATAAAATGTCAAAACCTAAGCTTTATTAATACTTCAAAATAGCCACATCTTAAATTTTGAACAGAATGATTACTGATTCCAAGTGTTTCAAAGTCAGAACTTCAAAACTCAAAACCCCAGAAGTCATTGAATTTGAAACTGATTGAAATGTGTGTTCAGTGTCTTAAAGGGCAGCTGCCTGTTTCTGTTCAGTCCTGTCAAAGCAAAGGAGCCAGAAATACACGCAGTTAATAAAATCAATAGTGCTAAAAAGCAATATAGGGGAACCATGTTGTGGCTAATTAGAGAAGTTTAATTCACCTCTATTCATCTTACATCAGACTGAATTCACATACCAATATGGATTAAAAAGTCTGCTAGTTTCACTATGCATGCAGGCATATTTCAGTCTTGGCTGCGACAGTGCCTTGATCTTTGAGAAAAACCAACTGAGATTGGCCATAAATACTGTACTGCCCCATAGCCTAAGCAGATGTTGACATTTCAAATTAAAACCATTTGAGGTTTCTTAGATTTTTCTTGCCACTGAAACTGCTAGAATACAATCTGTTAACAGCAGTCCTCCAGGACTATAGAAAATAAAATGTTAAAAATGAAATTCACCATGAAGCAATATGGCAAAGTATTAGGCCAGTCCGTTATCTTACTGCTTTTTAGACAGGGAATCTGCCAATATTTAAGACTAAAATCCAAGCATTATTACTTGTGAGCAAGTCCCATTCAACACACAGGGCTCACTTCTGAGCAATCATGCCAGAATTCAGTTGCGCAATCCTTGGTTTTACATTTTCAAAGCTCCCGTCTTAGGTTTGGAGAAATAACCCCCTTTCTAAAGCATATCAGTATTGCCCAGGCAATCCACAGAAATCCAGAACGTACCTTGCACAGCCAATTCAGCACTTGCATAAATGCTGCCATGCTTGTTCTCTCCTACACACTGGTACATCCCAGAGTCCTCCATTGTTAACTTTAAAATCCTCAAATCCCCACTATTCACTTCAATGCGATTCTGTGCAAACAAGTGGATTAGGTGGTTAGATCACAACACAGAGCATGAAATGCAAGTGCTATACACACAGAAGTGAGTTTGAGTAGAAAACATCACATTACCCCTCAGTGGTGACACGGTTGTGCTGTTCAACACATCTGCCCAATTCTGTGCCTGCTGCCACTCACATGTCTCTGTGCATATGCCTAGAGGGATGGTTAGCCTCTGCCCTATGGGCCCTCCAAATGTGGTCCTTCGGGCTTTCTTTCTGGCCCCTAGGAGTCTCTTTAGGCCATGGTCTGTCTCCAAGGCCATGACCCCTCACTGTTCCTCATCAGGTTGTCCTGATTGGAAAGTTTCATTGAGAGATGATCATTCCTCTTGTTTGAATGGAGAGATGTGTATTGTTGTAATGTGTTTATGTATAGAAAACTCTGCCTTTTTCTTTGCTGGAATTCAGCCTACCAAACATAAGTAAGAGACATTAATCTCTCTATCAACTTTTGCCTCTGGCCCTGCCTTCCATTGGTATACAGCCCATGGAAAGTTGTCTATAGATACAGACCAATCTTTGGTATACAGAAACAGTGCAACAACTGAAACACAGCAGACGTCATCTCTAAGGATATCTGTCCAGTCTAAAAAGCTATTGTTTGATATATTGCTCCCCCAAAGCTGGACATATTGTCTTGAAAAACAGTACAATGCAAATGAATATGCCATGTTCTCGGCAGATTCACTCCATCGAATGCCTGACCCCAATATTTATATGTGGCCCACGCTTTTGTGCCCAGAAATCTCTCCAACCAATTTCTCCTCAGAAAGACATCAGTTTATAATTTACAGATCCTAGCATTGCTTGCAGATTAAAAATATCCAGTAGCTGAGGGGTTCCAGTCAGACAATTTAGAAGTGGCAAATAAGAACAAAACTACTATGGGGGAAACAAAAAACAGTTTTTGAGGCAAAAGTTAAGGCTCAAGTTCTTAATGCATTTTAAAGAAACTGGGGTCTCTCCCATGTGTACAACAATCTGAGGCTGCAATCCTAAAGCCATGCATCTGGGAAGAGGTACCCACTAAATTCAATGGAACCTACTTTTGAGACAAATATATGATTATGCTGTGAAAAAGGAGCAGAAAGAAACATTCAGGAGCATGTACTTCTGTTCTTACAAAAGTCACCCCGGGTTTTTTCCTCTTCTCTCTATTTGTACATTAAGGTGTTGCTCTATCACTCCCAAATGAAAAGCAGCCAGGTAGCCACTGGTGGAGGAAGAGGAGTGTGGGGGGAGCGCACCGCCCCCAACCGCACGATCCCGGTGGGGTGGCACACCTGCGGGTGGCACACCACGCCCCTGGGATGCGCGCCAGTCCTGCCCCTGCCTGCTCTCCACCCCCCCCCCAGTGCCAGAGCATGAAGCTCTGCCACTGCAGGTACCAATCCTCTTCGTTGCAGATCAAAAGTGTGGCACACTGGTGTTGCAAAAGGAACGACTTATGACCCAACAGAGGTCATCATACAAGGCAACCAAATTGGTTTCTGAGCCAAAACTGGGCCTAAATCCCAATTGATATGGGTCTAGAAAATCAGTTCCCTCCAAGAGCGCCTGGATCTGGTCCATGACCACCTGCTCATGAACCTTGCCCCAAAATGGGAGATTGGAAACTGTATGGCAGTTACTTAGATTTTCTGAATCCAGGGAAGGTTTCTTGAAGAGAGGTTTTACCACGGCTTCCTTCAAACAGGCAGGGATCACCCCCCCCTCTCGCAGGGACGCATTCATCACCTCCCTGACCCAGCCAGCTATCCTCCTCCTTATTAGTTTTTACCTGCCAGGAGGGGCAAGGGTCCAGAGCGTAAGTGGTCCAAGTACCTTCTCCACACTCACTAACTGAAATGTATCCAACATAATAGGGCTAGACAGTGCTCTGGACACCTCTAGAGATTAATCTGCTGTAACAGTAGAGTCAAAGTCTTGGCAAGATCAAGCAATTTTATCCTCAAAATGCTTTGCAAAAAAAATTAAAAATCATCACAGTAAACTACTGTCAGTTCTACCACCTCCTTTGGACCAAACTGTAAAAGGCCCCATACTACCTGGAAAAGCTCTGCTGGACATCAAATGAGGTTCCCATGGAGGCAACAAATTATGCCTTCTTTCCTGCTTTCCCTGCCTCTAAATAGGCTTACGGTGCATAGCTTGCTCTGTATTTTTATCATGTATTTCTCTGAAGGGTAACAAGGATTTCTGTATTTAAAGCCCTTCCTTTGTTTTCTGCTCTGCTCTTGGAAAAGTCATACAATGTTAGGTAATATGTGAACTCCAAAGTCCACTACCCTTTCATGTAAGTCTCTCGGCTTTAGTACAACTTTGGCTTAATCCTTATTCTTTAAGCTTTCTGCCTTTGCATCAAAAGCCCTTCAGTTAAAATATCCCTTAACAATCCAAATTAACATGTTTGCTTATTACCCAGTTATAGCTCATTCACATCTTAAGTACCACTAACTCTTGCTAAGTTAATACCGACAGTGATTAATGGGAAAATAGTACGGAATGTGAATGAAACCAAATTGTGACATTATTCATTCAATTAACAATTGTGTGATTATTTTTTTAAAAAAAAAACATATAGCCAATGTTATATGGGATTTGCACTGGGACCCCCAAAGGGGCATTTAACCCTTTGCCTTGGCTGCAGTCCAAATCTAGACTACCCTGCAAAGCTGCTACTTGCAGCTGGGAGGAAACATCCCTTTGGTGCAAGAACTAAAATAAAATCCTCCTTTCTCCCTACACAGTTCTGATGCAGATCAGTCTTCCCCACAGCTACTTACTACTTCTTAATTATTACTTTTTTAAATCATACAACTGCTAACTGCATTCATAATGTCACATCTAGTTTGGGCCTAAGAACATAACCAGGAGAAATGAGCATTTGAGGTTGTTTCCGGGTAGCTACTGGATTGAGTTTACAGAACTGACAACAGGTAGCTGAACACAGGACTGTAGGGAGGGTCCACTGGTCTACCTAGCTCAGCACTGTCTACATTGACTAGTAGTTGCTCTCTAGGACAGGAGACTTTCCCAGCCTGACCTGGAGATGCTGGGGATTGAACACGGGGCCTTCTGAATGCAGGGCAAATGCTCTACCTCTGAATCATTGCCCTAAGGATGCTCAATCCTTTCTCTTGACCTTAGTATGGCAGCTTCTAAGTTTTCTATTAGTTAGTTAGTGGCAGATAGCCTGCTTTGTACTTTCAACTGTGGTTCTCATTGCTCCCATTGTTTAAACAGGTTTCATATTTATTATTTCGTTTTTATGTGGCATTTCTATTTGGTACCCCACCTACGAAAGGTAGCCACAATGCCAGTGACAGATGGGATACCTGAGAGGTTAAGGGCTGCCCGTTCCGTAGCCATTTGACGGTAGGCCTTGGCTTGCCAGCTGCAGCACAACTCCAGTGAAGGTCTGCTCCAATGTCAGCCTCTTTGTCTGAGATGACCTTCAGCCATTCTGGCTGAGCTATAAAAAGAACAAGAAGAGAATGGGAGATATGCACTTCAGACAGGAAGCAGTGCGAGATTCATGATGCTCAAGTTGTGGTGGGAATTTATTACCATGCCACATATGGTAACATGCCACATTTCATTTCCAAAACATTGATTTTAAAAAAATATATATGGGGAAAACATGTAACTTGGAGGTTCACAGATTTGCACAACCCATCTCAGCCCTAGATTCTGCAGATTATTCCATCCTTAGGGATCCCTTATTTCATCATTATGCTTTAGGTTTCCACCCACCCTGTGAACTACTTGGGAAATATGAAAAGCACAGAGAAAGGTTCAAGAGGGACCTCCAACTCTCTTTTCATTTGGATTAATGTACTAGGAAAGATGTAGAGCTGGTGGCTGCCTGTCAGGGGATTGCTGGGAGCTCCAACTATGCTGCCCCAAGCATTCTAAGGATGGGTGGGATAGAAATATAAGAAAAGGATAAGATACTTGTGAAGGAACCTCCAGGAGTGCTTTACCTTGGATGATGATGCGGCCCCGATAGGTGTCTTTTCCTTGGGCATTTTCAGCTTCACACTCATAAGTGCCTTCATCTTCAAAGCCAATCTCCTTAAACTGTAGAAGGGGCTCTGTTGTGATCCACTCAGAGGACTGGCTACCATCCAACTTCCGCCATTTTATTCGAGGGACAGGGCTAGATTATAAATAAACCTCTGTAAAAGGGCACTTCAAGCTTCAGGATCAATGCAACAACAGCAACAAACAGTGGAATCCAGTGCAATTCAATTATTTTCCTTTCCTCGTTGTGAGCTTTATGTCTTCCATTCTTTAAACTACCCAAGCTTTTCTCTTTGACCCGTTAGTAAACTATCATTGTCTCTCACAACCCACACCTTAATTTACAGAATCAAGAGTTCTGGTGGAATTCAAGTCTTCTTACAAATCATATCCTCTTGATGGAAAAAAATCATTACCACCTACCCACTTGCGATTCTCAGTTTGGTGTGGTCTTTGCACATGCTCAGAGGCACTCCTATTTATTACACCATCCATTTGAAGGCAAATGCATAACATTAGAAACAGATTCTGGCGAGTTCAGGAGCAGCCTATGCGCTATTTTGGTGGGGTGGGCAGTGCTATGGCACCTTCCTCTTGACACCAGAATCAATACTGCTTACCTGGATGGCACTGGCAGCACCTGGTTGGCTCCATTTGTGCACCCAGGCAGCCCTGACTTGTATCATCCAGGTAAGTGACAGCATCACCAGTGCTGGGAGGCTGACTCCACATTACCACACCAGCCACTCCTGGGTGAGTCCTAGCTCAAACTAGTCAACATTTACTGTCCAACACCCAAAAGTCATCCAAAGGAAAAAACGGTTTTCAGATTATTAAAAACCTCACTCGCAAACAGGGCAAAGGAGTAAAATAAGTTGGGGAATAGGGCTTCATCAAAGGTATGCTTGGTTATGTTCCAGATAATGCAGGCTAAGAGCCTATGATTCTCAAACTTTCTTCAGGACAGTGTTTCTCTGATATTTAAAACAGCAGTTCTCTTCTTCCTTCCTCTTCTGCATTCTTGTTCCTTAGAACAGAGTCTACAATATTCAACTCATAACTATGTTGGCCTGCAACTTTTCTGCTGTCACCAGCAAGAGGCTAAATGCAATTGACACAAGTACTCACTTCCCAAAGGCAAAACACTCCAAAGCCACCAGCTGCCCGGCCAGAGCATAAGTGTCAGAAGGAAACTTGGCTTTAATGCTGGGAGCAAACGGCCTGGAATCTGTGGGAAGGGGGACAAGAGGTTGAAAGCTTTAAAGCTACCCATGAAGACAGGAGTGCCTGGCGTGCTCTGGTCCATGGGGTCACGAAGAGTCGGACACGACTAAACGACTAAACAACAACAAATGCAGGATGCTGCAAAGCACAGGCCTCCAAAATGATTCATCTTTGAAAAAGTGCACGTTTGAAACCCAAGAAGTTAAGTTCAGCATTTACAGTACAGTACTTCTTTGTGTACTTGCAGAGCCAGTTTTTATATTACTGGTGTGGCACAGCTGTGGCTGCCACACAGCCCATCAACCACACTGCTCTGACATAGCTTGTGATGGAAGAGGAGAGCGATGAGTAAGGAAATCCTGGTCCACCTCTGTTCCATCTAGCTCAGTGTCACCTACACCAGCATCCCTCAGCCTGGTGCCTCCCAGATGTTTTTGTCAGCAGCTCCCATCACACTTGATTATTGGCTGGATGACTGAGCCAGATGAGAGTAGGAGCCCAACAACATCTGGAGGACACCAGGGTGGGAAAGGCTGGGATAGACTGACAGCCACTGGCTCTCCGGGGTTTTAGACAGGAGTCTTTCCCAGCCCAACCTGGAGACACCAAGGATCAAACTGGAACCTATTGAGCCACACTATTGAGCCACAGCAGATCCTCCTGAGGTGGCCTTAGGCCAGGCACTCTCTCTTTACCTGTCCCAACCTAATCTGCTATATGGGGATGGTAAGAACAACCAACCTCTCCACCCACAAAATTTTTTAGATCATCAAAGCCACTGGCTGGCTCCAAGAAGGAGGACTCAGATTTCAGCACAGATGGCCAGGAAATAATCATTGAACATCACCCAGCTGCATGGAAGGCTCCCCATCCCCCATGAATAGTACAATACGGGACCCTCTGTAATCAGGGACCATGGTATCTTGCAGTCCCAAGTAGGCAAGGAACCGCTCATAGGACACCATATATGGCTGGCAGGTATGTTTGGCTTGGTGGGTCACAGGCTCTGCAGGCCTCCTTCAGAAATGCCTCCATCTAGAGTTGGCCCTCCCTAGGGCATCTCTCAGAGGGATCTGTTCAACTGGGCTTCCATCATTGTGGGTCGCCAGTGCACTGACCTTCTCTGAGAAGATTGAGCTGAGAAACTTTGCTAAAGACACTCTTCTGAATGGAATCAATCTGGCCAGTGACAAAGCAGGAGTAGTTGCCGAGGTCAGAAGCCTCTGTCTTAGCAATGTAAAGGTTTCCCGTTTTTTGGGAGATGAAACGCCTTCCGTCTGCTGGGATGAAGTTGGGGAATTCGTTCACAAACCAGCGGTATGCAAGTCCTGTGTGCAAAGGGAGAGAGAGGGAGAGGATGAAACACTGGCTCCTCTGTATCAGAGTGACGCTCGGAGGCTGACCTTGGTACGCTATTTCCCAGACTGAGACACAAACTAAGTCCAGTAGCTATTCATTCACTTTGAACAAAGAAACAAAAGTGAGCGTATTTGTTGTTATTCTAGAGGGGATGTACAATGCTCCCACAATGTTCATTTTTAGAGAACCGAACCTGATGCCCTCAAATTTCTCGACAAGAACTTTCGACCTGCTATTGGTTTCTTCCTTTACTACTTCCGACTCCTCATACCACAGATTGTGGGCTAAAGTTCAACAGTCCTGTGGGTCTCAGCCAGAGGTTTCTCAAAGTTTTCCATACCAGAATTCCCTTTCTTCTGCCCCCGCCCCCACAAGAGATCTCTTTCCATTCACATGCTCTTTCCCTTCCTTACACGCACTGCAACTCCCCACCCACCCAGTAATAATCATGCCATCCCCAAAATGTAACCAAAACGTGTTGGATTGGAGGTAGAGATGAACTGAAATCACATCCCTGAAATATTCAACTACAGATTCGCCTCTCTACAAAGAGCATTAATGATTCAATTTCTACAATATCAGCTTCTGGCATGAAATCGACAGCACTGATTTTCATCGTTTCCTGGGAGAATTCCAGAATCCACAGCTGTAGAATTTAGTCTGAGATGAACAGAGCAATTCATGCTTCTTAGAGGACACTTCACATTTCAGCCACCTGCACATACAAGAAAGCATGGGACCAAGACCTACTGTGAGTAGACCCATTTAAATGAATGAACCTAAGTTAAACAGATAAATTACTTTCCATGGGTCTACTCTGAGTAGGACCAGCATTAAATACCATCCCATGGCAAGTGCTGTTTACACTTGATAAGCAGGTTATTGCTTCAGCCATAAAGACCAGGCACAACTTAGGGCTTATCTACGCCTCTCTTTGCCAGCTGCTTCCCCTTGGTGATAACCTGCTGTTTAGCGGGTTATTGGGTTTTCCATGGACTGCCATTTGTTCCAATTTAGCACGAAATAGGTTTTCCAAGGGACAGTGGGCAGGGCAAGGGGAAAACCTATATGAACAAAATGGAAAAGTTGGAGCTCTCTTTCTTTTCTTCCCCTCCCCCCTTTTTGGGGGGTCACAAAGAGTCGGACACGACTAAACAACAACAACCCCTTTTGTTTAATTTATTTCAATCTGATATAGAAATTATAAAAAGACTTCTCAAAGACAATGTAATTACAATACAGATTCCAGTATATTATAAATGTTAACCATTAATCAAACAGAGAGACATTTAGATGCAATACATTTCTCCTTTGGGATAGAGCCTTGGTAGTTTATCAGTTTCTGCTATGCTGAAGTCTGGCTTAAGCATTCTGGTGTGGAAAACAACGGCAGCATGTTTCCAGTATTTCTGCAAGGATAATTGTTGCCACAAAATTTAAAAAAATCAGTGATTTTAACAGCAAAGGAGGACATGATTACGTCTTACCTTCCAAGTCCCGGACTGCAGAATCCAGGACCGGCAGCCGTGTGACACCGGAAGTTGCGCTGACGTAACTTCCGGTGTTGCTTTGCCCTTCTATGGGCACCAAAAATGGCCGCCGCCAGCTTCAAAAGTAGCTTCTACGCATGACCGGAAGTGCATCGACACAACTTCCGGTGTCGGTGGCCGCCATTTTTGGTGCCCATAGATGGGCGGGTCGACACCAGAAGTTGCGTCAACGCACTTCCGGTCATGTGTAGAAGCTACTTTTGAAGCAGGCGGCAGCCATTTTTTGTGCCCATAGAAGGGCAAATCAGAAAAAAAATGCCCACCGGCAGGAGAAAATAACGGAGAAAAACGGGATATGAAGTGATACGGGGGACCACCGGGAAAAGGTAAGTAAAAAATGGGGGTTTCCCGGGGGAAACGGGGTACTTGGCAGCTATGGATTACATAAGGTGTGGAGAAAGTTTTCTCCCTTTCTCATAATATTAGAAACTCAGGGCCATGGACAGTCAAAATAAAGTACTTCTTCACAGTTGACTATGGAACGTAGGGCTATCAAGGGTTTCTAGCCGTAACAGCTATGTTCTGCCTCCATGGTCAAAGGCAGTAATGATTCTGAGTACCAGTTGGAAGCCATGGAATGGGAGAGTGCCTTGCTTTCTGGTTTCACACAGCCATCTAGTTGGCCACTGTGAGAGCACGATGCTGAGCTAAGTGGAACAGCTGGCCTGATCCAGAAGGATATTCTTAGGTTCGTTTGAATTAACTACCAAACAAGGTAATAATGGCCACCACACTTTAAAAGAGCATTAGACAAATTCATGGATAATAAGTTTATCAACGGCTGCTAGCCCATATGGCGATGTTCTACTCCAACGTTTGAGACAACATGCCTCTGAATACCAGGTGTTTGGAACTGAAAGTATAGTCAGCACTGTGGCACTCATGTCCTGCTTATGGGCTTTCCATGGGCATCTGTTTGACCACTTTGAGAACAGGCTATTGAACTAGATGGGCCTTAGGCTTTATCCAGCAGAGTTCTTATTATGTTCTCATGAAAGGAATAGCTTTGTCCAAATTGCTAAACACAATTATGTATGGGTTTACACCATTAGCTATCCCTGTCATTTGATGGATTGCTCCCTGAATATGGGTGAGAACCTCATTTCTAGTGCGCTGTCATTGTCTCACCTGGGTAATGGGGAGGTGGGCTGCAAGTAAGCATCACCCCCCAGCCCTCCGTAACCCTCACGGGGTCTCGCTCTTCTGTAGAGAATTCCTGCAAAACTAAACACAAGAAATGAGTGGAGGTGATGAAACATGAGCTATGAATGCCTAACAATCTTACAAATTAGATCTTTCTCTGCTCAGAGAGAAATGATGCTAGTTACAGGCAATCATGCTTCCACCATATCAAAAGGAAATTAAATTGAGAGAGTAACGGCAGATGGCATCAGCAACAGCACTCAGAAAATGTGCTGGGAATGAACTAGCTAAATCAATACTTTCCCCACTGTAATATCTATCTATCTATATCTATCATCTATCTATCTTTTTCAAACGTATATTCAGCCCTTTTGGTCATCAGTGGCTCCTAAAAATGGCTAACAATTAAAAAAAATACACACACCAAAGAAAAAACCCAAGATTAAAACATGTGAACACCACAATGGACAAACAATAAAACATCAGAGCAACAGCAGCACCAAGATAAACAAATTAGAAGGACTCAACCCTCTGTTGTATGAAAGTAAATGCTTTTGCTATCATTCAAGAAGCCCTTGGTAAATCTGTCTGCTAAACCACCCTGGGTAATCAATTTTACAGAGTGAGTGGCACCACCAAAAAGATCCTACCCCTTATGTCAGAAGTCTGAGGCATATGTAAAATTCATACAGAATATCATCTGGTGACCTAAGCAAATAGGAGGAGAGAATCCCTGAGGTAACATGGAACTCGGCCTGAAAGGTTAAAAACACAACCCAGTTTTGTCTGGAAAGTAACAGGAAGCCAGAATCAGACCTAAGCTCCTGGCAGCTGGCGCTAGTTCCTAGCCAAGCTGCCCCAGAACAACTGCATTTCCTAAACACACTCTGTATTCAGCATTATGCATTCAGCAGTGATGGAACTTCTCACATCCATGTACTCATCAAAATAGCTCATGTCTTTAGCATCTTGGCTGAAGTCACATAACCCTTGTGGCAATAATAATAATAATAATAATAATAATAATAATAATAATAATAATAATAATAATATATTTATTCTCCCAACAGAATATTAAAAACACGATGAAACATAAAACATTAAAAACTTCCCTAAACAGGGTTGCCTTCAGATGTCTTCTAAAAGTCAGATAGTTGATCAAAGTTCCCTTTATAAAACATACTTCAAGAACTTTAACCTGGTTATGCCTGGAGCTCTCACAACACCACCACACCATCCTTCTCTTGCTCAGTAAAATGTTAGCCAGTTTTAATCCATGCATTTGGCCCTCCTGAAATAGCTGTGATACGCATGGGCCACCTCCATAGCTGCCAAGTTTTCCCTTTTCTCGCGAGGAAGCCTATTCAGCATAAGGGAAAATCCCTTTTAAAAAGGGATAACTTGGCAGCTATGGCCACCTCACTCTCCTTAGAGGGGCAATGGTTCAGAACCATTATCCAAGTGCTTGAATTCCCACAGGACAATGAAAGGGACGGGTGTCCTCATTCATGTCCCCCCCCTTTGTTTGTCCTCCACTCTCCTCATCTAAACGCAGATCCCTTTGGGCAAATAGAAGGGATCCTGCAGATCATTTGGTCACCCCGACCGGCTCCCTCAAGTCCCCAGCCTCCTTTATCACCCCATCCCTCTGCTCAGCCTGCTCAACTTGTATGATTTCTGAGGGCACATGCCAGCATATCCAATTTCTCGGTGCTTCACTCCCCCCCCCCGGCTGTGATGCTGCCAGGGAACCATGGGTGGCACATTGCTTGGCTCCCTTCTGTTTTACTCCTCTTCTGCACCGAATTGTCTTCAGAAAACCCACTTGAGAACATCAACGGGTGACTTACAGCCAAAGCGAATGGAAGCTTCTCTGCTGACTACTGTGCCCACGGAGTTGGATGCCACACACTGGTAGGACCCGGTGTCTTTGGCTTTCACTGGGTTGCTGATCACCAGGTTGCCCCCGTTCAACCTATAACGTGAATCTGGCTCTATTTTGATCTCTGTGCCATTCATCTTCCACCTGCCAAGACAATGGTATTTGGTTGGAGTGGGAAAGAACAGAGTCATCACAGCTGCACATTAACATTGTCCTGAATAACAACACACACTGGCATTTATGATGTACACAAAAACCCTCAATAGGACCTATTGTAGGACAGTGGCTGAATGGCGGATGCTGTCTCAGTAGCTACAATGCCAGCCCAGTAATTAGGGGGATAAATGGCTGCACTTTATGGAATGCTAAAGAAAATCCAAATCTCAATGATTATTCTAAGAGATAAGACCCTTTAGGCTGTGTTTTATCTCACCAGGAAGCACATCACTCACCAGGGTTGGCCTCAACATCTCTGACTGGGTTTGTTTGATACTGCTATAAATTATTTAAATTTGCTCTGCAGGCCTTTCTGCTTTTCAGATCTAGTCTTCTGAAAAATGCTCTCTCAATTTGCCCTACCCTGTTCATGGATGCTTCCAGACAGGGACCCTTCAGCAGCGCCCAACCATTGCTATTCTGTTTCCAGAGTGGAATAGCAATGCTATTCCCAGACTTCTGTAAGGAGCCCCACTTTCCCCAGCCCCAAATGTTTGGGAGGAACACTTTTCACTGAGACAATTGCGTATTGGGAAAGGGTTAAAGCTGGCATAGGCAAACTCTGCCTTACAGATGTTTCGGGACTACAACTCCCAAGATCCCTAGCTAACTGAACCAGTGGTCAATGATGATGGGAACTGTAGTCCCAAAACATTTGGAGGACCGAGTTTGCCTATGCCTGGGTTAAAGACTCCTTTCCCCTTCATTGCACTCTGAGTCATGATTCCAAACCCCGACTACAGTTGGGGTGGGGAAGATAAATAGCCAGTGTAAAGGAAAAAGGACTTAGAAAGGGAAGTGTTGGAGTGGATTCATGGAGAGAAGAGACAGACCAGAGAGAGAAAATAACTACAGAGAGGGTGGGGAACCTATTTCAGCCTGAGGGCTCAGTTGGCCATCTAGTCCAACCCCCTGCAATGCAGGAATCTTGCCCACAGCTGTCCCCAGGTGGCCTCAAACCACCAACCTTCTGATTAACAGCCAGACGCAGTGACCCATTGCACCACAGATGCACTAACCCAGAGTTCCCCAAACTTGGGTCTCCAGCTGTTTTTGGACTACAGTTTCCACAATCCCTGACCAATGGTCCTGCTAGCTAGGGATGATGGGAGTTGTAGTCCTAAAATAGCTGGAGACCCAAGTTTGGGAAACTCTGCACTAACCGAAGACGACTTATCTGCAATCTCGGCCCTGAGATGCTTAGTACTAAGATCAGAGGTCTCTTTGCCTAATGCTTCAGAGCATATCTCCAATCTAACGATTAGATTTTAATCATGAGAACTTAGTAGATGTGCCAACTGAGCCATTAGTCAAAGCAAGGCGAGTAATGGTAAGTCAGAAAATGACATGGAATGATTGGCAGGTGGGCAGGGCTCATTGGGACAGGCTTGGTTGGCCAGATTGAAGGATGTGGTGGGCCACATTAAGCTTTGGGACCAGAAGTCCCCCACTGATGAGTTAGAGCAGGCTTCCTCAAACTTAGCCCTCCAGATGTTTTTGGCGTACAACTCCCATGATCCTTAATTAGCAGGACCAGTGGTCAGGGATGATGGGAATTGTAGTCTTAAAACTTACGGAGGGCAGAGTTTGAGGAAGCCTGAGTTAGAGCAACCTACCCAGGCCAGAATAGCAGTACAATAGGCCATTCATGTTTGGTGAATTAAGCAATTATTCCACTGAGCTAAAAGACCCTCAGGTTTTCTGAAGGTGGGGAGGAAGCTGAGCAGGGAAATAATGAAACAGAGTTCAAACCAACATATTTAGTCAGCCCCACTGAATTCTGCAGGACTTACTCTTGAGTATAGGATTGCCCTGTTTAGAATCCCATGGATGTCAACTGGACGTCAACTGGACGTCAACTGGAGAGAGTTAGAATGCACTCTCTTCCATTTAATTCAGTGGGACAGAAAATGCTTGCCTTTGGTCCCTGAGATGAATGGGCAGGACAGCAGGGTATGTGTGAAAGCAAAACAACAACGGACCATCGTCATACACTTGTGTATATGGCAGCCATAGGCTTCCCAACAAAAACGTTGCTATGTTCACATAACCTCACCTATAGGTTGCAGGAGGGCTGGCTCGTGCTTGACAAACCAACAGTATTTGCTCCTCTGTTGATCCTTCTGGAAAGATGATGTTACGTGGTTGTTCTTCAAAGATTGGTCCATAGTTTCTTAGAGTACTCTCTGTTGGCCGTAACACTGCATGAGAAGGTGAAAGAAATCTGAAATGCTCAAACTGAGTACAGAACAGATGCAGTAGGAAACACTTAATCAAAATGATAGCTGCTGCGAACTCTCCAGCTTCAGCATTCCACTAAACAGAAAGAGGTGTTGTGATGCTCAAAACCTTGCATTTCAGCATACTGCTTATCTGCTTTGTATTTCCTATCCTTCAGGACGAGCACAGCAAACACAGGCCATTTGCAGTGGTGGCCTCATGTCAACAGAACTCAATCTCAAAGGATGCACATAAGCTCTTTCTAAAGAGGTCTCCAATAAGTTTTTATTTTGATCTGCTTTTTGTTAAAAAAACTGGGGAAGGTTTTAAATGGTTGCTGTTCTCGATGTCAAATAATGCTAAACTTCCATTTGTTTTATCTGGATTGCTGAGTTGATCTGGAGGTATTATATACTGCCTTTTAATGCAACATTTCACGTGATTTTTATGTTATGTGGTTGTCATGATGCTGGTGATGCTGGTTGTGTATTACCTTAAGAGGGCTTTTGTTTTGAAAGGTGGCATAAAAATTCTGAATTAAAATTAAATACTGAACTTTCCCGAATATTGAACTGACATAGATTAAATCAACCATTTATAGCGATTCTAAATTATTTGCAATAACCATGTAAAAAATCCTAACATGCTGGCCGGTTGAGGTTCGTAGTTAGAGTTGCAAGATCTTCTTCCAAAGATGGGACCCATACCTCTTTGCTGAGGCAAGATGCAAGAGCTTGTCTCAGGATGGACCAGAACTCAGCGATAGAACATCTGCTTTGCACACAGCAAGTCCCAGGTTCAATCCCCGGTATCTCCAGGCAGGGCCAGAAGATATTCCTACCCCAAACTCTGGAGTGCATTTGCTAAATGGATGAACAAGATGGAGCCATGTTCTGACTTGGCGCAAGGCACAAATTCCAGCTGTTGACACATCATTAGACTTGCTTCTTGTGCACATCTGAATTTTCAGTTGCAAAGTCAGAAAGAAGCCAGGATCACCCATGACTGAGGTATAGGATGCAAGTTGCCTTTTCGTATTATATCTGCCTTCACTCATGTTAATTCTCCCCACCCACCTGTTTTTAGTAATCAAAATATATCACAAAAGAAGCTGTTCATCCATCTTTGTTTCAATGTGAACGGTTATGACAGGCATATTGCTGCGTCACAAAGCTTTGCGGCTCCTCAAAACGAAATCTATTTCAGACCCACCCAGCTTTCAATCATCAGCAAAGCTGTAGTAGTGGGGGTGGGAAACAGAAACTCTGTGCTGCATCCCTGACTCATTGCCATTATCTTGAAAGCGCCTGTTCTGCCACTTGAAACCAATTCCCAACCCTAGCTAGTGTGTTTCATTATGTGATGAGATTAGAGCTCTATGAAGCCAGTAGGCTGGCGGGAGGCTCCCGGGTGGTTTAGAATGGAGTTAATCGCCACCCCACCAGTTATTCCTCTCCCTCCTTTGTTGCAATGGACAGGATGGCATTGTTTCAATCTTGCTGTTCTCACAAGCACCATATTTTATGCAAGAGTGGCGTCCGACTGGGGGAAAGACCAGCAGGACAAAAGCTCAGGCTCACCATCCCCTTGACTTGGAGATCCCTTATTTTATGTCTGGGCTGTTTCAGCTTATGCACAGGGGGAAAAAAAGAAGGGAGGGACACACTAACCTAGTTTCAGCAGCTGCCTAGACATTAGCCAATTACACATTTCAGCCACCTCATGCAGTGCTAAGCTAAGCCAGTTATTTTATTATGTGTAGCCAGCAGGGACCGATCCACGTTGGGCCACATCTCCTGCTTTGCTGAAATGTTCCTTCCAGGCTTTGGGAAGAAAGGAGTTTCTCCTTATGGGCTGGCCTTTGTAGAGTTGCTGCTGGGGGCCACCACTTCAGAATAAAATAGTGGAAATATTGGAAGGTACCGACAAAGGAAATGGCCTTATACTGAGTTCGATCACTGGGTCTATCTAGCTTAGCAATGTCAGCACCGACTGACAGTGTCTCTCTACCTGGAGATGCCAGGAATTGAATCTGGGACCTTTGGCATGCAGAGTAGGTGCTCTACTGAGCTGTGTGGCTTCCCTGATATGGATCACAGTGGCCAACAGATTCAGCAAGGTCTGACATACTGAGCCTTGAGAAATACACCCACAACTGAAAAATGAAGCAATGGTATCTAAAACGAATCTCTTTTCTCCAGGCTGTCCTGCTCCTCACTCATCTATTTCCGTCACTTGCAAAATCTATTCTAGGAGGGGATGCTTCAAATAAACTCACAGGAAAAGGTGGGAGAGGACATTATATGAGGGTTAATGCCCAGTGAATGCAGAACTGCTCCTATGACCAAAGAAGACTGAGAGGGGAGTCCAATTTTAAGAAGGTGGAAGTGGAAAACTGCCCCTCGGCTTATCTCCCCACAAGCAGCATTTCCCTCAGCAGACAGCCAAGACTAGAAGCAACTTCAGGAACAGCCCTTAGGGAGCAGTGCCGATTTAAACCTTGTGGGGGGCCCTAGGCAGTCAAAATATCAGGGGGAGGGGGCTCGCTATGATGTAGGTTTCTGAGTCAATGGGGATTTCTCTTCCAAATTCAAATTATTGCAAGATCAAATCAATATTTATCAAAAATAAATTATTCTATTCTATTCTATTCTATTCTATTCTATATTATTTCAATCTGTTGTTGTGGGGCTCCTAAAAGGCATGGGGTCCATGGGCCTTTCCCTGCTCTGCCTATTTGGTAATCCAGCACTGTTAGGGAGAGGGGAAATTGTGAAACAAGCTGTGGGAAAGGGAGACTTCTCCAATTCTCACCCACACTTCTTTTTTGTGGTTGAAATTGGACCCACCCGCACCCTAGTCTTCCTATGTTCTATGTACAGGTGAAACCTACAGAACTGTCACCATCACGGCAAGTTTAGTTCCAAGTGTATTATTTACCTTTATATACCACCTTTATCTTCCAAGGATCTCAAGGTGGTATACATGGTTCCCCTCCCCCTTTCATCCTCACAACAACCCTGTGAGGTAGGTTAGGCTAAGAGATGGTGACTGGCCCAAGTTCACCCAGTGAGCTTCATGCCCGAGTGAGAATCCGAACCCTGGTCTCCCAGGTCACAGTCCAGCATTCTAACCGCTACGTCACACTATTGTCAGTTCCACATTCAATGCACATTTAAAGCACATGACTTTCAACAAAGAGGTACCATAGTTTACCTCCCATAGAGCTACAGTTCCCAGGATTACTTGAGGGAAAGCCATGTGCTTTGTGCATGCCGGCTGTATGGTGTGGATGTGACCAAATGAAAAGGGGTTTGTTGATTGTATGGAACACATCTGCATGTATGCCAATAATGTGCTCCCCACCACCTTTTTTCCGTGGTGGTGTGGGTACTTTGGTAACATCCACACATCCATGCACCACTTGTGCTGATAACAAATAACACTGGATTAGCTGAAAACAACAAAAAGATAAAACAATAATAGCGATGAAAGGCTCTTTTGCTCCTACTTGAGCCTGTGAAGTGGTATGTTTATCCTGTCTCAGCTGGAAGTGGCTTTGTCCTTGACACTGACGGGGCAGCAGAACAATAAGGATGCAATATTGACTTAAGGAAGATTGTAATATGCTAATGACATTCCAGTATCGAAAAGCAGATGTACTTAAAGCTCAGAGTCATCTGTGGGGCTTGTGGCAGCCGGGGAGGGGGGGGGTGGAAGGGCAGAAAGGGACAGGATTCGTGGAGGGTACTCAAAAAGCAATAAATAATTCATGATAATTGCAAGATATTTTGCGTTCAAAAGTCCTGTTTGTTAAACCTCAAGCTCCTGGTTCCAAATATCAGGGGAGTGTGTTGCTGTTGGTGTTTTTTTTAAAAGAAGATTGCAGAAGCAAAACCTGGCTAATCTCCCATTTTAATTCTGCCCAAACTCTGCCTTCCCTGGCCGTGTCCCGTGTTGCCCTCGTCATATGTCTGTGGAAGGGCCATGGGGTACAAGCTGTCAGGTGTTGATCTTGGAGCATGCAAGAAGATCGGCCGAGTCTGCCCACCTGAGGTTTCAAGGTGTCTGGGTGAAACGGCAACATGTGATTCGAAAAGAAGGTGGGTGCAGGTGCGATGGAAGGGCAGCCTGAATTTGCAAGACCCACGGCAGGCCCTAGGGGAGGAAATGCGGAGGCAACGTAATATAAAATTCTCATGCTCAGTGTGTTGCCTTTTCCAGTTATCACATCTACTGTGTTGACTGGAACATGGCTGGAGCAGCCGTGCGTGAGCTACTGGAGGACCGCATCATGCCACCAGTGGCAAAGAGAGAGAAAGATTGATAGGACAGCCAGTACAAGCGATTGTGAAATCCTGTGCCATTCAGCAGTAGCTTGATGCGCAGTAAAAATGAAGAAGAAGAAGGTAATAAACAACTACCCATTGTTTGTGTGCAAACCTTTAGTTGCTCATTCTTGTATATTATCAATGCACTATGAAGGCAGAGCTGTAGAGATTGGGTGAAAAACTGGCAACCCTACCAGCAGCCTGCTCTTTGGGGAAGCAAAGCTGTAGTTCTGAGGAAGCTATATGAAGCTCTCTTCCTCTGAAAGGAAAGGGGCGCCATCACTCATGCAACAGCTCCATCACATTGATGTCTACCAGTTGGCTCTTTGTGGCTCAGACAGCATTTAGTACTCACAAGCAGATCCATTTTTTTGAAATATTGGATTATTCAGACCTATGGATAGCCCATGAAGTCAGAAATAACAGGCAGAATAAATGCAGCTACTGCTCAGACTGGCTTAAAGTTCCAAGATGAACACAAAGCAGTAAATACAGTGCTTCAGACTTATGCAGCCTTACAAGGGAGTAAAGGGCCTTACTTCTGAGTAAACTCATTTAGAAGTGTGTTGTAAGATTGCACTCCTAAGTACACTGACTTGGGAGTAAGCACCATAGAAAGCAGTGCAGTTTACCTCTGTGATAAACATACATGGGATTGTGCTGTATGTACCCGCCCTTTCCTGAATTTTGGCATATGAAAAGAGAAGGTAGACATGGTTTATAAGAAAACCAGAACAGATCTAAAGAGAAGCTCTCACAATCTTCAGGCAGTAACACTGTGATGTTTCTGAGGCTTCTTCTTCAGAGCTATTTCTAGACTCCCTTGAACAATTATCTTGCACTTGGTTTACCATAAAATCTTATCACTGCATTACACAAGAGCTTCAGTCCTCTCTAGCCGAAGTTTTCCAGGACAGTCATACCTCGGTTTACAACTGCCTCGGTTTACAACCACCTCAGTTTACAAACACCGCGGACCCTCTGGAACGGATTAATTCACTTTCCATTACTTTCAATGGGAAAGTTTGCTTCAGGTTAAGTACGCTTCAATTTAAGTACAGACTTCCAGAACCAATTACACTCATACTTCAGGTTAAATACGCTTCAGGTTGAGTACTCCACGGACCCGTCTGGAATGGATTAATCCACTTTCCATTACAGTACTTTCAATGGGAAAGTTCGCTTCAGGTTAAGTACAGACTTCCGGAACCAACTGTGGTTGTAAACCGAGGTACTACTGTATTGTACAACAAAACAGAGGTGTAAAAGATTTTGTCTAAGGCTTGCAACAATGCTTTCAGCTCTAAACACAGAAGAACAGGCAAACCTATCAGTTTATAGTCACTATCAATTTATAGAATAATTCAACTCCTATTACCTCAACTCTGGCTGTGTGAGAGTTTGAGAGAGGGGAGACAACTGGAGCTCCTTGTTTCACTGCACGAGGAAAACCTAGCCAAAATATTGGTTTTCCTTTCCGAAAAGGCAGCCTTAATTTGGGATACCAAGCTCTAGATATTTTCTCAAATCTCGATGATAAATCTTAAGCCAACACCATTTTGGGATGAAGCCATTTCCGACCGTCTTTCATCCTGGTTCCTTGTTCATGCTCACAGTAAGAAATTTCCACCCATCCAGCCATCGTTATACTGATCTTTTTTGTCATATGTTAACAGCCATTAGGAAATGCTCCTGTAGGGCTTTGTAGATGACTTATTCCTTATGGTCTCTGCTTGAGCACATACGAGAAAGTCTTCTAAATTCAGCTGGTTAACAGCAAAACCTAGCGTTGCCTTGATGTCGCCAACATATGTGGGTCAGGCCAGTTTCCACACAGGCTAATTGCCTCCTGAACTAGGCCAGCCACCTTCCCAAGAGACTCAGGCAACATTAAAAGGTAATTAGATATTTATAAAGGACATCGAAGCAGCCTCTCCCCAAGATGATGAATTAGCTCCAAGTCATTATCTAATTCTCAGCCATCTGAAATGAAAAGCCTTCCCACTGAGAGATCAACCTTTTAAAGTGTAGCCTGAGACATCTAAGAAACAGCAATAGTTTGGATTGAAGGGAAAATGGAGATTTGAGCATTAAGGTGAAGGATGGAGAATACAACCAGTAAAAGGAGACTGCCACAGCAAATGCGTCAATGATAATGGCATAAAACCAGCTCGGTGAGCAAGAAGATGGTCCAGAGATGATGTTCGAATAATAGGGGCATGTTTTGGTTCTGTGTGTACCCCAAAATTAAGAGGTGAATTGGTGTGATTCGGGGAAAGTCCCCACATTTCTGAGGCATAAGTGCAGTTCCCAAGGTGCAAGAGGGATTTGCGAAGTTTCTGAGTTGCTCTGTAGCCTCGCCTCTCCAAAAATACATGGCTGGTTCCCTGCCTGGAGAAAAAAAACCAAGCTTATTGGGGAAATGCCCAGAGCTCAAGAGGGGAGAAAGTGGAGAAGTAATGGTTGGGGAATCTTTTGCTTGATGGACAGGGCTAGCTTTTAATCAGAGTGAATTGTTTTCCCAGGGCACTCCAATCACAGTGATTTGGAGCAACAATTAAAAACTGCATAACCCCCCCCAACATGTCAAGGCTGAAAACTGGAACTCGCATGAGGTTTTTGGGTGCTGTACAGCCTCCCAAAACAGGGTGTCCCGATTTAATCGGGACAGTTGAGGGGTATGAAACTGCATTTGTCTTTCTCGTGGATCTATGCCCTCCCTATGCAAGTCAATGGAGATATCTCAAAGATGCATCATGGGGGCAGATGCCCACCCCTGGCATTGATTCTTGGGATAACAAGATTCTTGCTTGGGGCATGAAACTTCCCCTACGCATATTTCCTGTCCCGTCCCTCCTGCCCTTCTCCTGTGCAAGACAATGCAAATATATTTCTATCTCGCAGGAAGACAAGGTTGTATCCCCTGCCAACTGGGGGGGATGATGGCAAAAGCCTTGCCCTCAACATTGTTCCTTGGGCAACAGGGTCATAGTCGTCTCCCCCCTCTCTCTCTCTCTCTCTCTCTCTCTCTCTCTCTCTCTCTCTCTCTCTCTCTCTCTCTCTCTCTCTCTCTCTGTGTGTGTGTGTGTGTGTGTGTGTGTGTGTGTGTGTGAGAGAGAGAGAGAGAGAGAGAGAGAGAGAGAGAGAGAGAGAGAGAGAGAGAGAGACTCTCATCCCAAAACAGTAAGGAGAAGCAGAAGGGCTTAGCATATGCCAAAGGGACGTTTTAAATGCTTGACATTTTACTGTGTCTTTGTTTTTTTGGGAAGCTGCCCAGAGTGGGGCAAGCCAGTCAGATGGGTGGGGTATGACAACGACAACAACAACAACAACAACAACAACAACATCCCCTTGTGGATTGGAACCTGGAGCACAGTTTTAAGCAAAGGCAGGATGGAAACAGGTAAGAATTTTTAAAAATGCACAGGAAAATTCTGGGGCCTATCACATACATTGGACATATTGTAAAATGCAATATGCCTTGGTTCGCTGGCTCCCCCCCCCCCCAATTCAAGGGTGGGAACCCAGTGGCTGTTCAAATATTGTTGGGCTCCAACTCTCACCATCCCATCGATGATCAGGGATGATGGGAGCTGGAGCCCAGCGGTATCTGAAGGACTCTTGGCTCCCCACCTCTGCCCTAAGCAGTGCATCTAGATGTCATTATCCACCTCCACAATAAATGCAGTAGTCAAATAAACTCCACACTGCAAATATACATAAGACAAACTACATTTCACACAATATATATGGTCAACAATAGAATTCATGTTAGCAGATAATTTCATGTTCTGAATTTTAGTTGAGAGTATGAAGAGGATTGTTACTTTACTGGCTTTAGTCCAGTTAGTCTCCAGGCTCAGCCTAAAGCTGGTCCTGACCTTTGAGCCAAGATGGAGGAAGCTCTTACCTGTAAAGGAGACGACGGCTAATGAAAACAAGACAAGCTCCACAGATGCTCCCATTGTAGGCTTCAGAATATGTGCTACAGTTCAACAAATGGAACGGAGGCGGCGGGTGCAATTCTGTAAGACATGGATGAGTTTACTTGTAACTGGTGAGCAGGATTCAACCTCACAGAACAGAACTCAAGCTTCCCATCAGCTACACTCATTTTAACCACTTACCGGTAATCTTCATATCAAATGCAATTTGAGATCTTTATGGTTTTTAAGTTTCTGTCATATTTGATCCTGAAGAGGTACATAGTTTTCTTTATACAAGTTTTTGGGACCTTTATCTAATTCCTGTGTGTTGAATCTTTTGATGCCAGTTAATTTCTCTGATTCAGTTCTCTTTGCCAACTTTTCTCGTCTTAAACTTTAATAATAAAAAGCCAGCTGCCTCTTCATTATCTTCTCTAGCTCTCAAGCTGATTTGGTTATATACATCATACAAAAATAATGTCATCTACATATAGATCCGCCCCGCTGTCTCCACAGACATGGGGACACTAGCACTGGTGCAAACAAACCTTGCAGATACAACCCCCTCACAAAGGATGGCGATTGCTTGCCCTGTCTTGGGATTATGGCCACTTGCCACACTAATAGCTGTGCCTGCCCCACTCTTCAAAAGGAAGGTGCAGGGTGTGTGTTGCTTGTTGGACCAACACCTTAGCTTGCTCTTAGCCATTTATCCTCTTACGTCCCTGCTGAACCTTGTAACCTGTAGTTTGCCTTATGTACTGATTTGATTTGAGCAGTAAAGCTTTTGGCAGAAGTATCGAGCTGGGAGTTTCAGTTCTTCATTTGGCAGTAAGGGCCAGGACCCATGAGAAGGGCTGAGGCAGCTGCCTCAGGTGGTAAAAACGCATGAGGCGGCATCCCTCCGGCCGCCCCGCCACTTCCGCCACTGGCAGAGAAGTGGTGCCATTTTCTGGCTTCTCACAAGATCTTGCCAGAGCCCACTGGTGCCACTTCGCAGGCACTAGGTAAGGGGTGCTTCCGTGGGGCTGGCGCAGCAGCGGCACTTTCCCAATGTGCCTCAGGTGACAAAATGGGATGCATCACCCCTGGCTAGGATACTTTGGAGGCAGAGCTGGTGTTACCCTCTTGCAAGCAGCCACTATTTTTATTGAGGCAATGCTTTTTCATCTAAGTAATACAGCATTAGCATAATGATAAAGAAGTTTAAAATCAATGATAAAAAACCCAACAATCAATTGCTGACAACAAAACATTAGAGGCAAGGATGAGGCACAAAGATACACAACAAATCATATATTATATCAAGATGAATGAAAATCAAGCAACATAACCAAGAAAATATGAGTAGCAAAAGACCGCAAGGTGGAAATATTACCAACTGTCACCAAAAGGTGAATATATTGGTATTATTTGAGAGTCTCCCCCCCCCCTTTCTTTGTGTGTCAGTGTTGCCCTGGAATAAATACCAAGTTGAAATGAATGATTCCGGTCTAGATGGATCTTTGGCCTCTCTCAGCTGACATGTTAAATTAATGCTTGTTCATTACCTCCCGTACTTTCCTTATCTAATCCTTTTGAGAGGGTAGCTCCAGCTGTCTCCATTTACATGATTGAAACAGGCAATTTTTGGAGCCAAGGCTGCCATTCTTAAAACACAAAGGAGTAAGCTCCACTGAACATACTGAGACTTACTTCTAAGTAAACAGGGATATAGGATCCTTCTGGTGATATAAGGGATAATGTTTCCAAGTAGTAAAGTAGGCATGGCCAAACTCGGCCCCCTCCAGATGTTTTGGGACTACAACTCCCATCACCCATAGTTAACAGGGCCAGTGGTCAAGGATGATGGGAATTGTAGTCCTAAAACATCTGGAGGGCCGAGTTTGGGGATGCCTGTAGTGAAGGAACCTAGAATCCTTTTGGACATGACATTTCTAATTTCCCCACCAGTTGCCTGGGCAATGGAGCATTCCTGCTACCATAAAGTGGTAAAAAGTATGTACTCCCCCTTCCAACACATAGGGCTATATTGATGGAAGATCCTTTGTGTGATCTAGTTAAAGTACTATATCATTATAATAATAATAATAATATAATTTATTATTTATACCCCGCCCATCTGGCTGGGTTTCCCCAGCCACTCTGGACGGCTTCCAACCGAATATTAAAACAGTACAGCATTAAACATTAAAAACTTCCCTAAACAGGGCCGCCTTCAGCTGTCTTCGAAAAGTAAAATAGTTACTTATTGCCTTGACATCTGCTGGGAGGGCGTTCCACAGGACGGGTGCCACTACCGAGAAGGCCCTCTGTCTGGTTCCCTGTAACCTCACTTCTCGCAATGAGGGAACCGCCAGAAGGCCCTCGGTGCTGGATCTCAGTGTCCGGGCTGAATGGTGGGGGTGCAGACGCTCCTTCAGGTATACAGGACCGAGGCCGTTTAGGGCTTTAAAGGTCAGTACCAACACTTTGAATTGTGCTCGGAAACGTACTGGGAGCCAGTGTAGATCTCTCAGGACCAGTGTTATGTGGTCCCGGCGGCCACTCCCAGTCACTAGTCTAGCTGCCGCATTCTGGATTAATGCGCGTTAGCCCTGGACACTATGTAATAAGAACAAGGTTCCTCTGAGCAGGAGCAGAGTACCTTTTTCTTCCCACAGCGCAAGCACAAATGACCCCTAAACATTTGCATACTGAGCCCTGGCACTTTTCATAAATATGCCACTACAGTGAAGGTACGATGCTAGTAAAACTCACCAGGTCCCAAAGCCACTTCATTCAGGCAAGTATCCTATTATTGCCCAGAATGCAGGATGCACACACCCTATTCCTTTTGAAATCTGAGGCTCTTTGCTAGTTCAAACAAGAAACAAAGGCTAACCCAAATCATCTGAAAATCCAAAGGTTATTTTTAACATGACATTAAATACCTTGAGCCTTTCTGGTGATGCACATGGACGTAAGTGCTATTAATGCAGGCAGAAGGAGGAAGCGAGCTGCTGTTACGAACTTAGGTACATTTCAACCCTTACAGATTCCACATATGAATTATAGATACATGGCTTGAAAATATGTAAAGAAAAAGAAAACAAATAACACTTATAGCATCGCATGGGAAAACACCAAGTCTGCACCTCTTGCACCATTATTCACTTGGCCTTTCTGCCACGTGAGGACGGCTTGCTGGGCTTGCATTATTTGCGACTAGGTTCACCACCTGCACACACTTCTTCACTCAGCTGTTTCTCTCTCACAAGAGTAAAGCTAAGCAAAACACTTTCCATATTAAGAAAAGCAAATTTGGAAGGGGGAATCAGAAGAGAGGGCAAGCGTAGGACATGGATTCCTGCTTGCCATACGACCTTGGACAAATCAGTTTTTAAGAAGACCTGATCTGTTGCAGTACTCTGTATTGAGACATAATAGATATATACCATGCATATTCATGTATATTTAAGTAATTCACAGGGTCTGTACATAAACTAGTATTGGCAACACAGTGAGCCATGAATGAAAGATGTGGCATAGCAGCCTTCACAATTTCTGCTCCCGGACTTCAAATTCAGCATGCTTGGTTTACACAGTAGAAAGGCAGTATCACTGGGTACGAGTCCTCTGGGACTTGCAAAGTCAGCCACCTGAGCCCTTCCATCTCTCACAGCCATCGTGGCAAGAAATCCTTTCATCTAGGCTGTTTCGAAGATTCACCCACTAACCTGTTAAATCAAAAAGCATCCGGATTTCATCTAAAATCCAATCACGATAATTGCCTTAAAACCAAGGACTGCAGTTTTGTGCGTGTTGTGAAATTCCAGGCCATGAGCTAGATGCAGAACTAGATTATACCAAAGTTATGAGGCTACTGAATACAGTTTTGGATCAAATATCTCCCCAGACTATTTATTTGTTTGTTTGCTTATTAAAAGGATGGATGATGCAAAATTTCTCTCTCTCTTTCTCCTCTGCATCAGCTCAGCAGGTAGAGTCAGCACAAAACCAGCTACATTTAGTTAGTCAAATGAGCAGATTTGTCTCAAAGACACAGGGGGTGCAGACAGCGTTGAGTAAGGAGGAGGCTGTGCTGATTATAACTCAGCTCTCCATTTTCTTGCTTTATAAAATATAGATGCTGTATTCAAATGAAAGTGAAGCTGGTCCCTTCTCTCCCTGGGCATTTAGCCTAAACAAACTATAGTGTCAGGGGAATAAATGGCTGAATAGGCAATCACATAATAAAATAACAGCAGTAGAACTGCAATAATTTTGGGTGTGTTAATTCTCCTGTCTTTTCCCTCCCTGCCTTCCAGCAGGTCATGAGTGACTATTACAATGTGAACCCCAGCTACTGTCGCTCTGAATTTACAGACTTCAGACTCAGTTTCTATTACTTTCAAAAGTACAAAATGACTATATAGTGCTCAGAGCTCTATGACTCACATAATGATATTTCAATCGCCATTTCTTTCTTCATTTCAAGACCTCTTTCACACCTCCGTTTCTGGTGCATGTGAACGTAAGGCTCGGCTCATAAGCACTACTTACATTCAGGGAATGCTTATTTTAGCAACAGGATGACCATTCTTCATTTCAGACGATCCCAGTACTGTTGATCTTCATCATTTTGTTAACAGTAGCTTGGACTTTTCAGACAGCCACACATCAATCACTACCTGAAGCTTTCTAAGTGTTATTTTTAAAAATATTTTTGACCAAGGAAAACATCAAGGCAGGAAGGGTCAGGCCAGAACTTAGCAGATGGGAAGAAGTGCTAAGAAAGCTGGTGATATTTGATAAAAGGTGTGGCATACACTGGAGGAGGAAGAGGACTGCAGGGGGAGCACACACACCCCGGCAGTGCGATTCTGGTGGGGTGTGCCATCATGGCTGCCCCCCACCTGCGCTGGGCACCACACCCCCAGGACGTGTGCCACACCCCTGCGGGCAACACGGCACGCCCCCAAGACACACGCCACACCCCTGTGGGAGGCACGCCATGCCCCCGGGACACGCCAGCCCTGCCCCGCCTGCTCTCCGCCCCCCTGGTGCCGGAGCACGAAGCTCTGTCACTGGTGGCATATGTCCTTCACAATCTGAAAAGCTCTTTGTTCGTTATGCATTTAGACATCTCTAAAGACAGTGGGCTATATCCAACGTTGGTCAGAAACTGATGGGTGTGATTAATTTAGGTTCGTTAATTTATTTGGGTTGATTTGAAGTAGGGATTTGGTGGATATAACCCATCGAAAGCAATTTTTGCATCATGGTTCCTGAGATCAAGGAGTAAATTTCCATCTACATCTGGGTACACACACCTGAATGCTACTTTGAATCAAGATGGCAGACTATCAATACTGTAATGATTTTGTTGCTGTTCTTTGTTTCTTAGACTTCCCATACAATGCTGGGTATGGGGTCTAGAATATCACCTGAGGGCACATGATTCGGCTAATACGCTGAAGCTAAGCATGGCTAGGTCTGATCCAGGCATGCCTGCAAGGGAGACCACCAAAGACCACCACCTATACCAGAGCTTTCCAAACTTTCCATGTTGGTGACACACTTTTTAGACCCCTTTCCAGCCCCAGGAGAAGCACGGGGAGCGTTCACACGCGATACATGTACACACTGCAGCCGGCACACTAATGTGCCGTGACACACAGTTTAGAAAGTTCTGACCTATACCAAAGTGAGTGCCATGGGGGAAGAAAAGTGAGATATATGTACTAAAGAAATAATTGTATAAACACAAAATTCACTAATAATTTTGCCACACGAAACAGCCTACATCTTAATTAGCACATACTTCCACAAAAGTGTCCCTATCTTTGAAATACTGATCTTGCAAACCCGATTGAGAATATTTTTTATTTCCCTTTATCCACACAACTCATTAAAAACAACTCATTTCTCCAATACCAGTGCAGATTTTAAGGGAATCTGTACTTGCATTCTTTTTCTCTCCCCCCACTGTCTAATTGAATCTAGTAGGCTGCTTGGAAACATCTAGCATCTTGTCTATTTTTTGTTTGCCAGTCTCTTTGCCATCGTTTTGCAGGCCAAATTCAATAGTCCATTATTTCGGCCTGCCAATTATAAGATTTTTCTCTCTGCAAATTCAGCTGATCATGGTATGGAGGCTGCTGCCTTGAAGGCAGTTCTATGGATGAGCAGCCAGCATAAACCACTTACAGTATTCATCTAGTAAAGGTAACGAGGAATTTGCTGGAAATGATAAACAATCCAATATATCTGCTCGAAGAGAATTTTTCTTCATCCCTTTCCCAGCTCTGTATGACTGGAATTCAAGAAAAGGTTTTGCCATACTCCTTTAGGCTGCAAAGTCTGCAGTGCAGATAATGATATTCTGTGTAAAAGGCATGTTAATTGTGTACTGTCATGATTATCCTGTATTGGCACATCCAGTAACAGTTTTGAGGATGTTCCACACAAGCTAAAGGAAATTCATGTAGTAAATAAATAGCTCAAGTCCTGCGTGCAGTTTATCACATGTGACAATGTGACCATGTAAACATTTGCCATGGGTTGTAAATTGCAAATGAGACTCAAACAATTTCCTGCATAAAATAACTTCCATGTAGGAGATTCTGTCTGGATAAGATGTTTTCTTAGGTCTGTTTTACACACCACATAGCAACATATTAGAGTTCACCATCAAGCATCCATTCAACAGGGAACCATAGTCAATCTTTGCTCTCTGATAAGGAAAAACCTGTTCTCCATATGACACACAAGTCTCAAATGCCTGTTTACCATGCTCATACAAAGGCACAAAGAGGCCCTCAGATTCAGCACTTCATCCACAGATGGCTATAGATAAACCAGGACCTAAATTCAGAAGAGGGGCAAGAGCGGTATTTGCCTCTTTTCTTGGGATATCATTTCAGAGCTGACTTGATGCTAGTCAAACCGTCTGCTGATGGATGCCCTGCTGCAAATGCTCCTATCCACTAGGATAGTGCAGGAAGCTGCATGAAAGAACATCTACTAATAGTGAAAGACAGATTGGCTATCTCATAGATGCCCCCGGGACCTAGGATGGATCCATTATCAAGGAACTGATGTTATAGCCAGATGCCTACCATTCCTTTGGGTCTTCCTGCTTTCCTCTCTGATAGGATTCTTTGAGCAAGCTGATGCCTACTTTGGGAAATGATCATAGAGGAGAAAAATCACACGTTATGGCTGTGGGCTATTCCGTAGTTCTATGTACATTAGCAGGACAAGCCCTAGCAGTGGCTGTTAAAAGGGTATCCTGATAAAAATGCAACTTTTTCCATTCCATTTTCATTTCCTCCCACTTTAACTTGCTTATATCCCACTTTTTCTTCCTGATGGAACCCAAAATGACTAAGAGCAAACAGAAAACAAAGTATGAGAATAATCGGCAAAAACACAGTACATATCAAAATATAAAATGACATGTTCAACACAGAATAGGTTGTTTGAAGTACTTGATATGTTCTCCAGACTACCCTGTTCGTGTGTTTCTTCCTATTTCTATCCCAGTTATTTGATTAGAATGATGCTTATTTTTGATTATACTTTTATAATTTGCTTATAATTTGCCTATTTGTTTACTTGTTATTTTTTTTTATTCATCAGTTTATGGTTTATGAAACTCTTTTAAAGAATGAAATAAAGGTTTTTTTAAATATATATATATATAAAATGACAAATGATTCTTCGGGATCCTGTAAAAACACCCAAAGAGACTGGACACAGGCCCATTTAAGGAAGGTGTAAATGGGTGATAAAGAGACTAATTGTGTGCAGGGCTGGACCTGAACATTTTGTTGCCTGCAGGATGAGATGATGCCTGCTGCTCCTTTACACCCAGAAGCTGCCCAGACAGACTATTGAATCTTACTTCAACATGGGTGATGGAACTGAGGGCAGCAGATGCTTAGGGAGTGCAGGCCAGGCCACACTCTGCTCTGTCATCCAACACCTTGCTGCTGTCTCTTCCCGTCCCCTAGCATTGGGTCATCCAACACCTCACTGCCCAAGGTGGTTACTTCACCATAATTAATGGCAAGCTACAGCTCATGGTTAGTGAAGCGAGAAAGCAGCAGCGAGCTCCTTTCTGGGAGCCCACACATTTGTGTAGACCCAGTAAGCCATAATTTGGCTTACTGTGTTGTGCAAACTAGGCCAATTTCTCCGAAATGGTCACAGCCTCATGTTTGAGTATCCATGTGATGAAGGTTTGAGGGGGAGAGAGATTATGAAAAATACCACCACAGGAAACGTTATGTGTCTACAAGGCTCAAAATGTCTTCTCTAAGCACCCCAAACAAGAAAGAAATAACATGGCTGTTCTGAACCTCACAGAAGCCTTAATCAAAGACATTAGGAGTAGCTTTCTGAAAGAACAAAAGCATATATCCATTCTCACTAGCCATTGGTTATTACAATATAATTAGGTTTCTTATCCAGTTAATAGGAACACCGCACAAGACATTAGCTAAAGTCAACACTATAAATACAAACATGCATTTAATTGAAACCATTGGTTAGTCCATTTGTCTTGGCACGATTTGTCTTTTACAAAGCACATGTTAATATATTGTGGTTGCTCACTCATCACGTCCACTCTCAGGAAACCTGAGAGAAAAAAATGATATGTTCGTTCAGGCATTTGTGACTGCTTAAGCGGACTGCTAGTTGGTTAGACCTGAAACCTGTTTTGGTGGATGCAGTGAGCTGCTTTGTTTTTTGTTTGCTCAAGTTCATTCTCTGACAGTGGAGACTATATTAAACCCTTTGATTGCATATATTAAACTGGACAAATATTCCAATTAACAAAGAACAGTGATTTTCCCAAAGAGAGCAACCAATTGTGTAACAGGGGCAATGTGTACTTTACAGGTCTGTGCAAACCAGCCTTGTAAATCAGTCCACAAAAGTTACCAGCCTGAAAAAAAAAGTTTACTAGCTGCATTAAATTTCATGCACTCGTCTGCCTGTAATTCCTTCTCATCTATTGCTACCAAGCTAATGCTTGAATATAAAGCTGACACGAGCATACAACAAGTCCAAAACTTGGCATGAGATGAAAAATTCAGGATCTTTCTAGCTCTCCTCCTTTCATTTTTAATATCAGCATGAGACAGAAATCAAACAACTATTTTCACTCTATGCCATATGCCAGGCAAAGCTTCTGTTGCTCCATTTCGATTTGCCATGCTGCTGTTAAAGCACAGGAGCAGGGTTGGAAAGAGCAGGTTCGCAATTACAAGCCAACCTATATGCAAACATATTTATTTTGTGTAAAACAAGCCACAGCATAAAATACAGAATTTGAGCTACATGGGGCAGAATGTTGGTTATTATTAGTTTTAATACAGAATTCATGCAATCATGACAAATCGGGTTCTGGCTTTTACAAGGCATCCTCTAACCAGGAAGCTTTTAGTACCAATTAGGGTTGTCACTCAGTCAAAGAAATCTCAGGCTATTATGTTAGACGTTTCGTGTGGTGTGTTCTTTCTTATATATAAAAAAATTCTTCACAGTAACTTTGTTTTGGAAAAATGCTTGATACTTGCAGGTGTTCATGCATTTATAATCCTGTGGGTTGGAGACTAACAGAGAGGCAATAAATGTGGACAGACCCTGTGAGCCTTTATCGTTGCAGAGAGCAAGCTATATTTCAAGGGTGGGGGGGGGAATAATCACCACTATCTACTACATACTGTGTTTCTCCGAAAATAAGACACCGTCTTATATTTATTTTTCCTCAAAAAACCCCCCCACTATGGCTTATTTTCAGGGGATGTCGTATTTTTTTTTATTAAGTATGAAACAGTTTAACCTACAAGGTTAAGCTGCCTATCACTATGGCTTACTTTTGGGGTATGGCTTATATTCCTTAAATGCTTAAAAATCCTGCTATGGCTTATTTTATGGCTACGTCTTATTTTCGGAGAAACAGGGTAGTACTTTAAGCTCTCACTGCCCTTTCTCTGCTTGAAAGGATATCTTATGACTACCCATCTTATTTGGACAAATGGGCTGCCTATATTAATGGAGCGGGAATTGGAATAAAGATTGCTAGTTTCAAAACAGACTTTGTTTTCAGGCAAGGCTTGTATACACTTCTGCAGCAGGCGCCATCTTAGAGGAGGCGCCCACCCTTGGAAAGCCTCTTCCAGCTTGGCACACGCCAGTTGCAATTCCTAGACATCTTTAAGTTAAAAAATAAGGCACTTTAAAAAATGTATTACCCTGTTAATTGGGGACACCTTTTCAGTTGATCAAGAAGGCTTTAACTGATTAATCTAACTCTAATTCAGACTGCAATCCCGATGTGCACTTAGGTGGGAATGAATCCAGCCAGATTTACCTCAGGATAGGATTGTGCTGCTTAATGTTGCAGCCGTAAAGGTAAAGGTAAAGGTACCCCTGACCATTAGGTCCAGTCGTGACCGACTCTGGGGTTGCGCGCTCATCTCGCATTATTGGCCAAGGGAGCCGGCGTATAGCTTCCAGGTCATGTGGCCAGCATGACAAAGCCGCTTCTGGCAAACCAGAGCAGCACATGGAAACGCCGTTTACCTTCCCGCTGTAGCGGTTCCTATTTATCTACTTGCATTTTGACGTGCTTTCGAACTGCTAGGTTGGCAGGAGCTGGGACCAAGCAACGGGAGCTCACCCCGTCACAGGGATTCAAACCGCCGACCTTCTGATCAGCAAGCCCTAGGCTCAGTGGTTTAACCACAGCGCCACCGTAGTAATCATATTAAGTTCTATTCCCTTTAGCACACACAAAACTACACCTGACCCACAGAATGATAAATATGGGTCTTTAAAGTTGACAGCGGTGCTGTGAGATGGGCCTCACTCCCAAAAGCCGTTTGCAAGATCAAGGCTCAGCTCTGGGTTAGGAAGTGCAAGAGTGAAGATGAGAGGGCTTCCATCTAAGCACCTGCAGTGCGCCTTCCTCACGCCACTGAGTAACCACAAGCAGGTTGTGTGTTTGTGCATACAAGCATGCACGCACATGTCATGCTTCTGCAGAGCTTGTGGCTTCGAGGTCTACTTGAGCTCAGACACTTTTCTCTTTCAAATATCAAACATTGTATTGCGAGTGTTTTCATCCCCCAAAGCGGCGCCGCTAACACGGCTAACTTTTCTGGCCCGCTTCTTGTCACATCCCAATGCTCTTTTACTCCAAAAGCTAACAATGCCTCCTCATTCCACCAGACAGCCAGGACTGAATCTCTCCTCTGCCTTTCACTGTCACTCACACACATGCATGCTCAACATTCCCTGGGGAGGCAAATGCACCTGTGTCAGGCCAAGCCCTCAGCTTTCCCTATCACCTTGCCTTTTCTCATCAGTACCACCCTGCATCTCTGCTCACGTTCCCTTGCTCCTCACGAAGTTCACACGTGCACCCACTTTGAGTTCTTCTGATTTGCTCTGACAAGCAGGAGGAAAGCCCTCGCTCATCACCCTGCAGGGCTACAGGGCTTGGCAGGGCTCTGCCAGCTTGGCAGTACAGTACTGTGCTTCTTCCCTCCCTCCCTCCATCAGCCTCCAGCCTACAACCAGGGAGAGGGTATTAACAGGATGAGATGTGAGGCTGTCTCGAGCAATGATGGCTATGCAATCTATTAAACCAGAATGGATGAGTGTCGTTTAAACCCCTCCAGTCAGGGGACCAGCAGAAGACTTGGGCAGGAGTCTTGTTCTTTGCTGCAGCTGCAGCATCCCATAATAACTGGGCTGTTCCAATGCTGCTGAAGTGGTTGAAGCAGGGGTACGAGGGCTTGTGCCATGCGAAAGTTCATTTGCAAAAAAGAAAGAGATGTTGCGAAAGAGTACAAAGGCGCCAGATTTCTATTCTGCCTCTCTTGTTCGTAAAGGCCATGAAATAATTGATGCTGTTTCCGTCTCTGTTTCCTTATTCTCAAAATAGTAACAGCCAATCATTTGCCCGCTACTTTACTAATAATAAACTACTATTATCTGCAACTGATGGCGATGAACGCTGCCAGAAATGGATCAAAGCCCCAGATTCCAAAGTCCCTTACATCTCAAAGGGCTCAAACCAGAGTTGCTGCTGAAATTTGCTAGTTTTAGTGTTTCAGGCAAAATACCCGATTACTACAACTGGCAAAATGGAAACCTCATTGACAATTCCCAAACCTGCTTCTCTTAAAGCACAAATGAAATTGTGTTTTATGCACCAGCGTACTGTAGTGGTTTGAGTGTTGGACTGGCGAGATGCATGTCCAATCCCTGCTCACTATATACCTGCTCACTAACCTACCTCAGAGGGTTGTTTTGAGATCCAAAATAAGGAGGGAGGGAACTGTGTAGACTGCCTTGAACTCCTTGGAGGAAGGCAGGGTGTAAATCTAAAAAAATGACAATATTTCAATCAGGATTTCTGTGAGCAGAGATAAACAACACCAGCTTCTGATTGCAACAAATCAGGATGCTCCTGAAGGCAAACATATTTTATTGTTATCTTATGTTGTAATTTACACAATGGCCCAAAAGGTTTGCATCACAACTCTTTGCTGAGTTAGAGATGTGTTACTCATATCCTTTAAAGGTAAAGGTAAAGGGACCCCTGACCATTACGTCCAGTCGTGACAGACCCTGGGGTTGCGGTGCTCATCTCACGTTATTGGCCAAGGGAGCCGGCGTACAGCTTCCAGGTCATGTGGCCAGCATGACAAAGCCGCTTCTAGCGAACCAAAGCAGCATATGGAAACGCCATTTATCTTCCCGTTGTAGTGGTACCTATTTATCTACTTGCACTTTGACGTGCTTTCGAATTGCTTGGTTGGCAGGAGCTGGGACCGAGCAATGGGAGCTCACCCCGTTGCGGGGATTCGAACCGCCAACCTTTTGATCGGCAAGCCCTAGGCTCAGTGGTTTAACCCACAGTGCCAGCAATACGATAATTGGAACATTTCTTTTACATAGGTGAAAGCACAGCTTGTTATCATATGCGGTAGAGAGCATATGGCATAAGCCCAGCCATCTTCTATTTGCTCACTACTGCCAATGCCCTGTAGGGCTGTGGTATGTTCATTAATTTCTGGTCTAGGACTGGGGGTTTGGGCTTTACTGATTCATTGTTTGACTACATGATGGGATGGGATTGCAACAGAACACTAATGTATGTGGACCAAGTGATTACCCTTGAAAATTTGCCCTTTGACTGCAGTTTCAAGGCATGTGTGCTGCTGAAAGTGAAAGGCTCTCTGCTCCCCCAAAGAAAGGAACACATGACTGGAAAACTCTTTCTTGGGTTTCCTCTCACTCATGTGAAAAGGCCTGGGGCGATGCAGTAGCAGAATGCAAGAGCTCAGTTCCCAGCTCAAATTCACAATCAAACGAGTGCTAGATGTAGCCTGGCATCATTAAGATCCTCTTCAACAGCCACTCTACATACTGGCAAATTTGACTGACCCTAGTCAATCATGCCTGATTTTTTGCAAATTAATTTGATTAGATGCCTGCAAACTGAAATCTGGCCAAATCTGTAGCGTAAGCATGCACAAATAAACAACCAACAAGTAAACCTAGGGGCTTGTCCACACCTGCTTGGGAAAGCATGGGTCTGAACTGTTTTCTGCTTGTCCTGTGCTTTCCAGGCACAGATCTGAGTGGTTTTGCCCTTGCCCAGCCACTTTCCCATGGAAAACCCATTCTTTAGTGATAAATCAGAGCAGTGGCAGTGCAAACAGAAGTGTGGATAAGCCTCCAGGAAGGACAGATCTAAACAAGTCAAGAAACAGTTCTCCCATAAAGGACAACCAAGACCTGGGATAACAAAAGGATGGCAATCCTGCAAGCCTTAAAAGAATCCAAGCTCTGAAACATGGGACAACATTGCTTTCCTTTCAGTGCTCATCACTGTTGCCCAAAGATACAGTGTTTTCAAAGTCATCAGAATGATTAATCTAAGCCACATATCAAAGCTATTTTAGAAAACATCACTACAAGCCTAATAATTCATCATAACCCTTATCTATCTATAGATATGCTACAGTAACTATTGCCCAGGTTCAACAAGAGGGATAACCCATATGGAAGCTGCTTCCACACACCGATTTCTTTGATGAATTGGGAATCAGTTCCAGATTGGATTAGGATGGACACTGGAATACCTCTCTGCATTGTGATGCATAGGTGGAAGTGAGGCTTCCAGCATTGCCTCCTAACTGAAAATGTGCCATATGGAATGGTAATCTGTATTTCAGAAATGCCACCATATGGAAGTAGTTTGCCTCTCCTGCAAGTTAATGGCTAAACAATGATTACCCAACAGATAACAAGCTTATGTTTTTCCTCAGTAAATATGGTAAAGTGTAGCACCCCAAGTCCAAGCCCACCTCCTGTAATGGGAAGTTAGTCCTATTAAAACCAACAGGACTTGTGCTGTTAAATGTATTGAGGAACTAGACATTGTGGCAGACAGCTCTGGCTTTAGCAAATCCACAAGGAGATGGCCTTGGCATTCGTTTCTGTATAGAACCATCATGATGGTTTGCCAACATCTTGGCAGAGTCAACAGTGATTGCCCTCTGGACGACATGCGTGTGAGATCATAATTTTGATATTACTAAAATTCACATGACACGGAGTTATTCTGAATAATTGGCTGGTGTGTGATGGGTTGGATCTGAAGAGTGTAGGGTCTTAATTTTATAAGTGCACAGGATGCATCTACAATGAATTTGGGAATAAAAGGTATGTAGCTTCCATGCTCTTTGCTTAATGTTATGCTAGCAGCACTGTCTTTCTTCACAAGACCCTCAGCTGTTCTTTGCTGTTGCCATTTGGCAGGCTCCTGGTGACTGTTTTTCTGGCTGGAATGGCTGAACCTAAAGCTGTTTGTTAACTCTCCTTGGCTATGTATTATAGTTGTTTTTCGATGCATAAAATAGCTCCAAGATGCATCCATGACTTATTTTTGGCGTTGCTCACTCCGTACTATAGGTAACTGATTTCTTAATTCCTTAATGGATACTGACTGCTGATCAAAGTCAGCTACTGATAGATGCCTCCTGGCTTCCTCAACAGCTATAAGGCATCAACTTTACTGAAGAATGTGAAAAGGTCTCATTAAAAAAGAAGAGCTTAAGAAAAGACATCTTGCAGAACTAGCCAACCTGGTGCCCCTGAGGTAGTATGGATCAATACTCTCATGATCCATGATGACTGGCCATGCTGTCTGTGATTGATGGGAACTGTAGTTCAAAACATTTGGATGGCACCATGTCAACAACCCCGGTGTACTCTGATTTGTGCCTACTTAGCATTCCCCATTGATTGCCAGGGGACATTCTCTCAGGCAAGTGTGCATAGAACTGCAGTCTTAATGGCCAGGATTGCCATTGGCTAGGAAATTGTTGCCACCACCAACCCTTCAATATCAAGTGGGAAGAAATATAATTCAAATTTTACTTCGTTTTACAATTTGAACACTTTCGGTTTTCAGTTTTAAAACCTGCTTTTAAGGGATTATCACCTTGACTTTTAAGGATCAACTTATCAAATTCAGGGATATAAATAGATTGGTTGGGTGGAGTTGTGTTTTGTTGCAGTAGTATGACTCTTGCTGTTTTGCTATGATTTGTATGAGAGGTACAGTAACCCCGCAAGGATACTTGGATAATGTTGGAGATAAGGTGGAGGTGGGTGAGCAATGTGGACTATGTGAGCCATGTTTCATGAGAATGTGTTAGTACCATGAAAAATTATCATCACCACCCAGTTTGGGACAAAAGCAGAGTCTTGGGACTTGAGAATATGTCTCAGAAATTGACCTACATATAATCTTTCCTATGAAATAAGAAGAGAGCCAGTGTAGTGTAGCAGTTATCGTGTCGGACTAGGAGCTGGGAGACCAGGGTTCAAACCCTTACTTGGCCAGGAAGCTCCCTGGGTGACCATGGACCTGCCAATGCCTCCCAGCCTAGTCTACCTCACAGGGTTGTTGTTGGGCTTAAATGTGGAGTGAGAGAACCACGTAAACAACCTTGAGCGTCTTGGAGAAAGAAGTGGGATATAAATGATGATGAGGATGATGGTAGTCATTCAGATATGAAGGTATACCCAAATAAGACTGACCAATCCCGTGTTTTAGACATCTCATCCCAAATGCTGACATACTTTCCACATATCTACAGGATATCTAAGATGAAATAAAAATAGGTGCTTCAGAGGTATTTAATATTTGGTTTAAAAGAGGGGTCTTGGTAATCCAGTACAGAAGGATTAGAGAGCTGAAAGTGCTGAACAATACAAGCATTAGCAGGGAATGCAGAAAGTATCTCCAGTGCTGCTGTGATGAACTTTAGGCAGAAACTTCAAAACTGAAGCAGCTTCGGGTTCCGGTTTCCGCCTGCAGGAATGGCGGACCTGTTTTCCATCTCTCTGACCTTTGTAAGGAATTTGGCGGTTGCTAGGGGAGTAAATGGCAACCCCCTACCCTCTCCGGGGGTTACGGAGAGGGGCCGCTGGCCCGCGATGCCCCCAGACCCACTCCGACTGTTTTTGGAGTGGGGGGAGCTTGGGCTGAGCACTTACAAGGGCCAGGACTCCCGGACGCTAATCTGCATGGCGGGGATTTCCATGGTTAAAGAAGATAATTAGGCTTAAATCTATGGACATACTTCAGAAGGAGGGAAAGAAGCGCTGTTTACTGCTGAGAAATTTATGCTGCCGAGTGAGAGGAGTCAAAGATTGTACTGCATCTGGAAGAAGGATTGATGGGGACGGAGCGATAAGGGGAGTGAGTTTTTATTTTTTTTTCTTCATATTGTTGCCTCGTACCTTCCCGGACGCGATGTCCTGGCTTGTTTGGAGTGAAAGAGAAGCAAAAGACTGTGTGAGTTGAACCTTATAACTGTTGTTACTGAGCATATTTTTTTTAAAGATGTGGAGTTGCCGATGAGAAAAGCCCCCCCCTAGTCGGACGGAAGGAGTTCTGAATGCGTTCGGAGGATTTATGAGCTGTGACGCACTTTAAATTGGAGCAGCGACCTGAAGCTAAGTTCAGCTATAGGGCAAGGAGATCCATTAATTTACCAAGAGTCTATGGTTTGATGTTTGGGTCTCCTGCCTGGAAAAGCTGTAAATTCTATAATGATCGTAAATTTTCATGCCCATGAGAGGAAAGCGAAAGTGATTTGAGCTTTTTAAGATGGCGCTACTTCGAATTGCTTCAACGCAACAGGAGCTCCATTAAGAAGATTTATGGGGAGGCTGGACTGATTAACTCACACAGGAGAAAGAACATCTGTGAGACTTTGTTTGATATTTATATCAGCAGCTGGGAAACAATCGTGAAAGTGGAAAACATCTTTGTGACTGTAAGGGGAAGATCTGGATTATTATGAACTTGAAGGACGATTTGAACTTTAGAAAAAAGACGGCAGTGGACAGTTGCGAGGAATTCCCAATTTCTTGAAGCATGGGAACCCAAATAAAAAATTCTTTAGATGATTTGGCATAACATTCGGTCTGATTGATATATATATGTGTATAATTTGAAATATTGAATGTGATATAATTGGTTTTAATTGGAAAATTAATAAAAATATTTTTTTTAAAAAAAAAAACAAAACTGAAGCAGCTTCTGGGAACACCAGAAATAAAAGTTCCTAAATCCCTGCCTTGAGCAAGTTGGTGGTGCTAATCCCACCTGGGTCAAAAATGCCAGCACAGGAGATAATAAAGGGAAGGGCCATGGCTCAGTGGTAGATCAAATGGTTTGCATGCAGAAGATTCCCAATTCATTCCCTGAAATCTATAGTTAGACAGAGAAAGACTCTTGCCTAAAATCCTGGAAATCTGTTGCCAGTCAGTGCCAACAATAGACGGACTATTAATCCAAAGGTTTAAGACAGATTCCTAGGTTCTCCCCTACGACGACTCAGAAAAACATTCCCCTGTCTTGCTGTTTACAATAGTGTGCTTCCATGATATTCACAGAACATTCACTGGCCGGACACATAGCAATTCAGACTTCCACCTAGTACTGTACTGGAATTGAAAGGTCTAGGAAGATCAGGAGCTAATTTGAGAAACTCTGTTCATGATTGATAAAGAACTGCAAAAACTGGTTTGGTTGGAGTTTGGAGAAAGAGACAAGTGGAGTACCCAATTTCTGTGCATGCTAATGGTATCTGGACACTCACATTAAAACACGTATATTTGTTTATTTTTTAAACCCCTCTCCCTGTTCTGTTTGGATATATGCAATGTGGATGACAGTAGAAAAGAACAACAAAAGAATAAAATGATTCCATCTCACCCAAAAGATTAAAACTGCACTAAAAATTGCATAACTTGAAACAGATAACTTGAAGTACAAGTTGAAACAGATTCTGATTTCTTTTTTGTGGTTGCAATGAGACAAGTGCTGTCTGGGAGCTGAGGGGGAAGGGAAGGTAACAGGTGCAAACATTTCATCTATGAGGGACAGCCTTCAGACACACGAGGGGTAAGGAGCTGGCTCTGGCCAGAGGACTGGATCCTTCCCTCTCCTAGACCCCACAGCCCAGCTATGACATGTGGGTGCAGCCTTCCACCTGCCAATCATCTGACATTACATGACAACTAAACACACCTTCCCATCACATAGTCCCCCCCCCCCAAAAAAAGTCCCTGGAAACTGTAGTTTTCCCACCACAGAGCTACAAGTCCCAGCACCATTGACAAACTACAGTTTCCATGATTCCTTGGGGAAGTGACGTGGAAATGAGAAAATGGAGATGGATATTTTAGGGAGAGGGATATTTTTGGCATATGGTGCTACTGGAAGAAATTCTTTTATTTTTTTGTTTTGACTATGTCAGACCAACACGGCTACCTACCTGTAACTATTTTAGGGATGGTAAGGATTGAGGGAAAGAAGGACAGGAGTAGATTGGGTGGGACAAAAGATTGTTCCCATTGCTTTAAGGTTCAATTAGGCTTTTTAAGAACTCACCTTCTCCTTCATTTGAGCCTGTGGGAATAATGAGTCATTCTCTTCTCCCCACATCCCCTCCCCGACCTCTCTCTCATGCACAGATTTGTGCAACCCTCCCAGAATGCTAATACTACAAATGCGGATAAAAAAAATCTTGTAATGTTGTACAAAGAAATGCCACTTTTGCCAAAATCGACAAAACGTAAGTTCTGTGTACAGTATATGGGGCTCAAAAACTTGGTAGATTTCACATAAGTGTTTTCCATAAAGATAACTTCAGCTCTGCCTTTATATACTGTAGCTAGTTGGGTCTTAGGAGTTTGCAGTTTGCAGCTTTCTGCTGGAAAAGTCCTTACCATCTCTGTGTTTAGAGGACGAAATGTGAGGGGAGAGACTTCCAGCCATCCAGCAGGCAAGGCCTTTTCCACCTGCCTTGTCCCACCTTCCAGTCTCTGCTTCTCAATTTGTATTGTACTGTTTTAGGCACTGTGACTTGCCATTGCTTTTATTGATTATAAATTATTTATTGTAATTGTTAAGAGTGGATTTCTCTTTAATTTTGATGTGCTGGTATTTAATATTCTATACAATTCTAATGGATTGCTGAATATTACTTTAATTGATAATAGTCGCTTATTTTAAAGTTATGTTTTATCATTACATTTTGGTATTGGATTAGATTGTTAAAAGGTGTACATCTTTGTTTCTTCAGCTTTTAAACCACCTTGGCTATAATAAAATAGAAAGGTGGTACAGTGGGTCCTCGGGTTGCGAACGTGATCCATGCGGGAGGCACGTTCGCAACCTGCAGCACCGCGCCTGTGCATGCGCGGGTCGCGATTTGGCACTTCTGCGCATGCGTGAGCACCGAAACCCGGAAGTAATCCGTTCTGGTACTTCTGGGTTCGGCGCGGTGTGCAACCCAAAAACACACAACCTGATGTGTCTGTAACCTGTGGTATGACTGTATACAAATTAAATGTGAAATGAAATGCTCTGCTACAGTTTCTGAGTAAAACTCCTGGGCATGCTACACTTATTTTCATCTCTAAAAAACCAATATATATATACTTTGTATTGCCTTGTCTTGCAATTGAGAGACAATTGCAAGAAATGGGAAAGGCAGTCATGATTATTTTTTGGGGGGGGAGCAAGCAAGTATTGAGGCTGAACCCCCCCCCCAAAAAAAACTACTTTACAGTCAAATCTTCTGATCAAGACATCTGCCCTGACATTGAGCTCCAGCAGCGATGGATGCCTGACTTGAACAGAGAGAAATACGAAGGCTTTAAGCCACCAGGGACAGAGACCATCCAGGGCTTCATCTGCTTAAGGTCTCGGTTTACCTTTTTATGAGTACAAGGACAGAGTGAAGACACAGCAGAGAAGAGACCACAAAAATTAATGGCGTAGGAGAGAGGGGGGGAGGGGAGGGAATTAGTCATCCTCTAACAATGACTAGGAGAATATGGAATGCAATGCATCAAAACGCAGCATATCAAAACCCAGAGAAATCAATTAAGGAAAGGAGCCAGAAAAGAAATGTCAGGGATATTCTGTGCCAGTAGGGCAAAGAGTATCTGCCAGTCAGGAAGGAGCATTATGAAGTAATGAGCCACAAATTCAGTTCTCCAGAAAGCCCTCCTAATGAACTGCTGTCTCTGGAACACTATTTTCTCCTATAAGCTAAGCCTGTTTAACAGGAAGCATTACAGAAGGTGTGTCAGCCGTACAATGCGCTCTTCCTCAGAAGTAAGCCCCACTATGCTCAATGGGGCTTACTGCCAGGTAAGTGTGCTTACGTACAATTGTGTGCTTACTTACAAGTGTGATTGCTTATTTACAGCTTTGAGAGGAGGGTGGGCTGTTTTACACATGGCATGCTACACTCTCTTAGCGCCTACATAGACCAGTTTCAAGGCACTGGTGTTGTCCCTGCTCCAGCCCCATAAAGCTGGGACAAGGAGCTGGAAATTTGGGGGGAAGTCGAATTATAAAGCCACAATAGGACTGTAGTCTCTTTGTACAAGAAACACTGCTTGGACTACTTGTCCTAGTCATCCATCCACTTAAAAGATGTATATTCTGACTTCCTATTTGCAGTAAGTAAACGTTCAAAAAGGCTTGCATCAAATCTTTCCTCTAAAAAACCCACCAAAATCTTTCACAACAAACAATATTCCTGTTTCAGAAATCATAAAGCAAAAAGCACAAGTTTACAGAATATGTAGTCCAATGAACCAGAGTCCTTCAATATTCTCAGTAAATAGAGCTGTGTTTTGAACCAGGTGCTCCAAGGAAATCAGCAATGGTGCTTGGTGAATATATGGGGTGGGGGTGGGGGTGGAATTGTTCACAGACCTGGAGTGGGTGTGTGAGCAAGGAAGGCGGAGGCAGGCAAGGCAAGGGAAGAACAATGGCTTAGCAAAACTCTCTCTCTCTCTCTCTCACACACACACACCCTCTTCCTCCCGACCTTATTCTGTACGCAACACTAATGTCTCATAACAAATGTAACTGATCTGTAGAAAAGACTGTACAACTTAAAAAAAGAGACAAGGCATGTACTTTTGGAAACCAAGAAAATATTTAATAAAAAATTATTTTTAAAAAAACACGCAGGGATTTTAGGTCTGTCTTTGGTGTCCCTTAAATTGGAATAATCAAAACATAAAGGAAACCAAGAGTGAACAGCAAAATAGTGTGGTGCAGAACATTAAACCTTAGTTACAATGGCAAGGCTATGTTGTTTTTAATATAAAACAAGGCTACAAAAACAATGCCAGAACCTAGAAGCCAAATGAGAAATATATTATGAGTCTCCTTGGACTAGATGACCCTCGTGGTCCTGTCCAAGTCTACAATTTTATGTTTCTACGATTCTCATAGTGAAGATCCAACCTGATTATCAGAATTGGCAAGGCTTGATAGGCTTAAATGGAATTTATGGGAATGTGGACTTGCTCTCTTAAGACCCCACTGGACAGCCTTAAGCACCCAGGACAGTCACCAGTCCTTGGTCTCTTTGCATAAGGGAAAGGTCTCTGCTATTGGACAGAAGCTCAGAAAGCAAGTGAAATGGCACATGGCTGGTTCAGTGTTGACCAGGGCAATGATTTTTCTCGCAGCACTCATTCGTAAGGGCACTATCTCAAGGGAACCCATTACCAATGGAGGAGTTGTGGGCTCTAATAAGATATCAAGCTCTCTGACCATTTGGTAATGCTATGGGTTCAGCAGCTTGCTTCTATCTAGTGGGCTCCCAAGAGCTTCAATAATATGAGAGGACTTCTAAAATCTGCTTTTCTTCCTCTGCTAGCCTCTGCTTTCTCAGATGTTCTGAGGCCTGAATGTAGGGTTGTTGCCAATTGTGCATTTTAAAAAAATAACAACATTTTTCCTTTTGTGTATATATTCATATTTATGCATCATCCTACCAGGCATGAGGTGTGTTTTTTAAAAAATAAAACACCCCCTTTTTTCTCTTTCCCTTTCTCAGTTGTAGTCCACATAAGTGAAGGTACTCCCTCCACATAATATCTCATCAATCTGCACAACCTTTCGCACCTGCCTCTACGAAACCAACCCAATGCTACACATACCTAGCTAATGAAACCAGTGGAAGAAACCTCACCAACTTGAATAAGAGAAGAAAACTGCCATTCCCCAGCAACCACAAAGCATGCAGGGTCATTTGATTCCAAGTGGAGAACAGCTACTAGAGATCCCAAGAAAGGTAGGTGAAACAAGCACTCTTATCATAGTATGGGGAATAAAGGTTTTTGCAGTCTGTATCTGACAATTGCTAGTTCTATCCATATGCTAGCAGTTTTCTAACGGGGAGCATGTGCAAATCCTTGGTGCCTTTTTGGGGGGGTCATTCTCTACCAATGCCATCAGTTATATGCTACTGTTGTTTAGGCTCCCTCAATATTCTGCAAGCAAAATCCTGCTGCGCTTCTGTTATTTTTGCCCCAGGATCCTGTCTAGTTTCTTCCTCTAATCCTGATCCTAAACTCATTTATGTCAGGACTCATTCCTGCAGTGCTGCTCACAGTGGCCATATGTCTTATTTGAGAGAGGACAGACCACTATTTAAAGATGCCCTGTATTTTAGAGGTGAGGAACCCTTGTTGAACTCCAGCTCTCTTCAGCCCCAGTCAGCATTGCCCATGGTCAGAGATGATAGAAGTTGTAACGGCAGTGTCGCCACCCCTTCACTACTTGAAGGGCTGTCCAGACCAAGTCCATTTTAAAGAGAAGAAGGCCCTTAAAGTTCCCATCAACAGTGAACACGTAAACAGCAGAGCAGAACGACCAGGCACTCAAATCTATTGGTCACATTCTTCCCCTCTACACTGGTTTCTATTTAAATCAGTTCTGAATTTGCATCTATGTATATTAAATGAGCACATGCAAAGTTGATGCAGATTTGCTCTCTTTTCTTTGGTGATGCATAAATGGGAACCGTAACTTACATCCACTTCACTCACCTCCAGCAGCTAAGCAGATTTAGCTAAAGAAATTAAAGACACAGGAAGTCACAGGTTGCGTCTCACTTACTTTTTGTTTAACTTTCACCTCCTCTTGTTTAGACTCCTAATAATGCTCCCAAGAGGCAAAAGAGAAGTTCAAGCAATAATTTGCCATTCTACTCTATCTCTGATGTAAAAACTGGATGAGAAGGGGAATTATTTCCTTTAAAAAAAAATCCAAGGGAGCATACTGTGAAAATATTAAGAGGTTGCCTATTTCAGGATTTCTTCTGAAGAATAAATAACACTTGGGAAGTGGGGCGGAGTTGGGATAATACATATGTAAATACCCACCTCTCAACCCCAATCATTTACAACAGATGACCCACAATCAAAAACTGATGGGGAAAACCTGCTTCTGATCCTGCAGATGGGAGAAGCAGCTTAGAGTTGCTAGTGCTTATTTTGGGACATGGCTCCTGTGCTTTTAACAACAGCTGTGTGACAGAATGACAGTCAGCAGGCGATGCTTCTCCTGCCTGACCCTGTATCACCACACTAGGTAAACCTCCACTTCCTGAACTGCCTCTTACCTGCCTGCTAAACATACAGGAATAAGTTGGCAGTTCTAAATATGTGTCACTTGCATGCCTGTCGCTAGATCAGAAAGAGACAAGATGGAATGAACAAAAGGATGCTGGACTTTCTAGATTCAGACATCCAGTCTGTCACCTTCCTTTACACTTTGGATTGCTTGCAAATCCGCTGAACTATCACTGGCCAAATCAATCACAGCAATAGTAGCTCTCTGTTCAGGGCTCCCATACGATCAGTGCGGCCTTCACAGTCAGCCATGCAATGTATTTTCACAAGCATCTGTGTTGTTTTCAAGTTAATTCATACTTTAGGCTGGTCTCGGCATGCTTTCTCATTCTCTGCCCCCCTTCCCCACATATTCAGAGCAGCCTTCTTAACAGCTGTGTGTATATAAGTAGAGAGAAATGGACCAGGTGGCTTTTCTTGTAGCCAGATGGGCCAGTGACTGCATGGGGAGCAGAAATATGTTCAGTTTAAATCCACAAGGGTTTACATGAAATGTGGTCTGGGTAAAGGACAGTGATCCAACTGCAAGCAGCTAAGCAGGCAGGACCTGGCTTGGAAAGAGGAAGGAGGCTGGTGTTATAAAGCCCCGACCCTTTGCAGAGTCTTGTGGACTGTGTGAGACCACATTCTACTGGACTAGAAGGTTAGGGATCTGTTGCTGCCTTCGTGGTGCCACAGGTTCTGGGATCAAAGCCTCAGCCCCTACCAGGAGGAATTAGACAAATAAATGGCCCCTTTGGCAATGATATGTTTACTGATTACGGTACTGAATTGAAAAGCATAAACCAAATGCTGACCTTACAGGTTTTTATTTAAATTGTGCATCACAAACAAATGCCTGATCATGGAACTCTGGAGTATGTGGTCTATGATAGAATATGCAAGCACTTCGGTTATTTGATCCAGAAAGCGATGGCTCAAGCTGCAAGCCTCCAAGCTGCCTCTCGCCCACTCAGCTGCAAAAAACAACAACCCAGTGGCACCTGGAACCTACTGAGGAAGAAGGCTTTTCAGAAAACAGCAGCAGAGCCCACTTTCTCAAAAGCATGTTGCACTAGCCTGAGTTGGCAGGCTGTCTATGCATTTCATACACAAACAGGTGTAGAGAAGAGGCGTTTGGCCCCAGCCGCACTCTTTACAGACAAGCTGTGAAATGCAAAGGCTAGAATGGCATCTTATTGCCTGGGTTGGAGCATTAGCAGATGGTAGGACATGATGCCGGATAGATCTGGTGCAATCACAAACAGAGATGCTCTGGATAGAAAGGGCAAACAGCTCTCATATTTAAAATTGTCTTTTTAGCAACTCATTCATTCAGCCTTGATGCCAAAGAAGTTGAAACTTGCTCAGGTCAGGCCTGCACAACCTGTCACCCATCTTGCCAATGAAGGCAAGTAGTGCAGCCTCCCAGGTTCTTGACAACTTTCCTCCCCTCCAGCCCTTGCAAGGCTCTTAGTAAACTCCCAGACAGGAAGAAGAACCAAGTAAGTGATCTAGCACTTGATGGGCTATCTTACAAAACTAAGGAGCTCCACTCAGCCTGGTAGGTCACAAAAGTTGTCTGCGTTTGCTCCAGATCCAAATGAAACACAAAATCAGTAAAGATTGGGACTGTCTGGGCACTTATCCATTCTGTTACCTGCAGGCCATTCCATTAAGTAGCCCCCACCCCACCCACCTCTTCTACAGTTACTGTGCATACTGCTCTAGGAAGGGGGTGGTGTCCAAAGTGGCTTAATAGGCTTGAAGACAGACAAAACACAACACCCACACAGAACAGAAGCCAGCGCTCCCTTCCCTCTGCAGCCCTAATGAGACTCTGCTTGCAGTAGGAAAACTCAAACTGATCCCATCCTATTGCTTTGCTCCCTCCCCCAGATCTCTTCCAGTTCAGGTGTGGGTGGTCGTTTCGACATCCCTTTCCTTGGTCACACCTACGTGGCACCGGTTCAGAAAAGAAAGTAAAAAAACCTGGGCCCTCCTGCCATCACTTCTTCCGACGCGACACCCCTTGCAAAGCATCGCAGATAAACACGCTTTCAACAGGGACCGCACCCCATCCCGCCGCCAGCCCTTCCCTTTTCACTGATTGGCGACCCTCTTGGGCACCTCTCCCTTGGCACCGGCAGCCCCTTCCCTGGCATCCAGGCCATGCCCGTGCCATGCGCCCACCCACGCCAAACCCATTGCCATCACTAGACAGCCCCGCTCGGGTGCGACGGCGTGGCTGAACGACTGATGTCATGATCTCCATCTCTCTCTCGCCCCCCTCCCCCTAGACTGAAAGTTAGCTTCCACCTTCCGGAGCAACCCAAATCTTGGGAACAGAGTCAGGGGAGCCTAAAAGGACACCCCGCGCCCCCTCCTCCTACCTTGGGAAGAGAGAGTGGCTGGATCGGCACGTGTTTGCGCGTGTGGCGTGCCTGCGCGAGGAGAGCCTGGGAGCTCTTGATCCAGTAGCAGCAGCAGCAACCCTTCCTCTCTGCTGCCTGCCCTCCTTCTGCAGGTGAGCCTTCGCCTTGTGCTGCTGCCTGCCTGCCTGCCTGTGTTATGTGTGCGCGCCCTGAGCCACTGCAGCATCTCCGCATTAGGATGTGCTCCTCCCTTCCCCTCCCTTTCCCTGCGCGCTCCCTCTCCCCCCCCAACGTTCCAGAGAGAGAGAGAGAGAGAGAGAGAGAGAGAGAGAGAGATGGGGGCACCCCCTCCCTGCCCCCTCTCCGCTGTTACCTCATTTGCCAGGACCAGTCAGCGCCTGCGAGAGTGACTTGCAAGCGGCATCCATAATGCATGGTCTTCCTGGGCTGGCGCGGCTGCTCCGAGCTCAGACGGTCCCTTGCAACACTTGGGTGGGCGGGAGGTCGGCTTGCCCTGGGCGCACCCCGTGGTGAGGGCTGCGGGGGGGCGCATATGGTCGCGCGGGGCGAGGGGCACGAGAGGAGGGGAATCTCCGGCTCGGCCCCTCCCCTGCCCGTTTACATTCTTAGGCAAATCGAGATGGGGAAAGAAAACCAGACTTCCAACCCCGCCCACCTCTCCGGCAAATATTTAATTCCATAATTGCGTGTGTGGCACAGGATATAATTTGCGGCGTGCAAGGGCCAGCCTCGGAGGCGCACATCCTGCTGAAAGGCGATTTCCCATCTCTGGCTAGCATTCTGCAAATGGTGCTGCTGGGCCTGTTTACAAGGATATCTGTACAGTATCTATATCACAGGAGCCAACTCTTAGGGGCCAAGGGGTGCTCCCCCTAAAATAGGGGCCGCCCCTCCCCCAAAGTTGATGGGCATTGCCATCCAAATGGGCTTACCTGGACCTCCCCAATATTTTATTCTAGTTGGCACCCTTGACCTAAATCATCTATTATCTATTTCTATCTCTGTAGCTATCTATCCCCTGCTAACTTTATTGAGGACCCTGTTACATGGACCGGATAACTACATTCAGTGCTTAATGCGGAACCCAGAATTCATGCCCAGAAATCTGTGCTTCACAAAATAGCAGGCTAGTGTTTTTATTTCTTTCTGAGATCGCATGCAGAAAGTGTGTTGGAGCATGTGCAGAGAGCAGCATTTCCTCACTGCTGCTGAGTCAGTCTGCTCAGCCCAGTCTGCTACCATGCAGCTGCAGGGAAGAGAGTTCTTTCTAATAGGCAGCCAGATGTGCAAATGTGATTTACCATGGCATGTAGTGAGCCTTGTGTATGGTTTTAACAATGAGTTTGTAAGTGACTGTGGAGGCCAATTCTGGATCCACACCTCCTTCCACAGTGGGGGCATTGGTTTCCGGGCGGGAGTTGATCACGGTGTGGATTTGCCAAGCGTGCCTTCCTCTTAACACATTTCTCCCTTGCGTCCTGAGTGTCCTATACAAACACTAAAGCTTTAGTTCTCAAACTACATAGTGAGATAAAAGGAATCTGGTCCCCTTGCCTTTAATGGCAGCCCTTTGGCTGATGCTTTTCAAAGGTTAGGGCAAGGTTACCAGATTTTTTTCAATGGATCCAGGGACACTTTTCAACTTCATACAAAAAAGATGGATTTTGTCAGGGGACTGATTTGTAAATCGGGGGACTGTCCCCGGGAAATGGGGGTGCAGGATGATTCAGCTAAAATCAGAGGGGAGGACAATGCAAAATAGGCATCAAATATAGAAATGACGTGGAGGAAGAGAAATATGTTTATTGAACCCGAAAAGTTTCAAATATCTTATTTAGAGGCACTTTTTGGTGCAGCCAACTTGATGCTTTAGGCACCAACTTTGTTTTTTTTAAAAAGGTTATTGAGACCCAAGAGACAAACTGGTTACACCTGTAGTGTCCCTAAATGAAATATTCAATAAACATTAAATATGTTTAATAAAGGGATTTTTCTGTGCATATGGAAGCTCCCCCCCCCCCCCAATTTAGAGAAGTCAGAGATAAGGTTGCATAAATGCACCATCTGGTAAACCAATGTATTTTGAAGCCTACAGTAGTGAGGTATCAGGCAATGCAGTGGATTAAGTTCTATACAGTTCTGTGTTTACTGTGATGGAGGAAATTGCCACACAGATCCTCTTCCCTCTTTGTTCTTTTCTTGGTTTCTTTTTGCTCTGCTGTATGTGTTGTGCTGGGACCAGTCCTGACATTTGGACAGGGCTGACAAATTTATACATTACTTCCCACTACAAAAAAATCCCAAAGCAATTTACAAGCAGAGTAAAAACGCAATAATAATAAAAAGTAAGCATGTTAAAAACATCATAAAATCTTCATCAGCGCGTTGAAAGCTACTTAAGCATGTTAAATGCTACACTTATTTTAACTTGCATTAAAATGCGTAAGTGTATGTTAAAGAGATTTCTCATCCCATAAACATTTTGTGCAGGACAGAAGACCTTTCCATGAAGCTGCAATAAGCAAGCAGTTGCTTGGGGCTGTAGAATCAAGAGGAGTGAGGCAGAAGTGTGTGTGTGTGTGTGTGTTTAAATCTTACAAATGAGCTCCTGGAAAGGGGGGTGGGGGTGGGCAGCCATATAACCTTTTTCTGAAATGTGATCAAGTGAGGATTGCATGAGACGGGTGCTGCTAGTAGTACACATGGTAGCAAGGAAATGTTGTTTCTCGTTGCCCTAGAGATCTGGTCTTTAGAGAATACTTGTCAACTCCCAGTAGACAGATGAACTGCAAGTGTTTTTTATGGCCAGCTTTCGAGTGATTCATATTGCTGTAATAATATCTCAAATATTAATGGCTTTATTCCTATCGCTCTGCAGAGGTAGATGTTGTATTGTCCTGCTGGAAGGAAAAGTAAGAAATAACGAGAGAGAGAGAGGGGGGGCTGCTGCCCTGCTTTCTCTGCTTATGAACCACACTTACCCGCCAATCCCTTGCCAACCCTCTTTCCCCACACCTGCCCAAGCCCTCATCCCTTTACACCACACCCATTCCCTTGCCTATTCCCTCACAGCTTGCCCCAACCCCTTTTTAAAGGAGGGTGGGAGGCACTTAAGAAAATGGTTTAGCAAACTGCTCCCTGAAGCACCTCTCCCCTTCACTCCAGCAACATTTAATAATGAGGGGCTGCTGTTTCAGAGTGACTTGGCAAAGTGCTTCCCTTTCCACCCCCTGTTAAACATCTTATCTGGACTGGCTGCCACCTAGAAGCATAGAATCATAGAGTTGGATGAGACCACAAGGGCCATCCAGTCCAACCCCCTGCCAAGCAGGAAACTGCTTGCTTGTTTTTCTGCCCACATGTCATTTTGTTGTCACACTGGAGTTGGTGTGTGACACCTGCTGGTGACCACCTGAACTACAACATGACTACAGCCTTACATTTTTCTGTCTATAGGAAAAAGAGCATGCATGTATTATGGTGTGCATGTATGTACATTATCTATCTATCTATCTATCTATCTATCTATCTATCTATCTATCTATCATCTATCTATCTATCTATCTATACATGGACAGATACATGTCTACACAGAAGCAAGTCTCATTATTTCCAATGGTGTTTACTTCCAGGAAATTATGTATATAATAGCAGTCTTCCAGTATAATTCTATGATTATCTAATCAGAAAGATGTCCCATTGAATTCCTTAGGGCTTACTCCCAGGTAAGTGGGTATATAGGTTTGCAACCTTATACTGCAATCCATACTCAAGAGATCCCAGATTGACTGAATCTCTCCCTTCCCCAGAATTCTTGGCATGTGGAATGGGAAGCTCTGCACAGGTGAGTGAGGTTGAAGCTTGACAGGGCTGGGCCAGGGGCACTGCATCCCATTTCACTGCTTGAGGAGAACTGGGAAGGTATTACACCCCCGTCCCCAAAGCCTGAAAACTCCCTTACCTGGGTCGTGTGGCAGCACCACTGAAGATGCTGCTTCTTTGGGTTCTGCTGCCTGAGGCAGCTGCTCCAGCCTGTTTCATGGGCGGGCAAACTATAGCCAGCAAAGTTTGGCTTCAACAAGCCTTTTCTCAGGCCACAGCTACAGTTCAGGTTGACTCATGTCTGTTTTGCAATGTTTTGTCTGCTCCTTCTAGTGCTATTGTATTTGGTATTTGTTTGGGGTCTTTAGTCAGTAGGATTGTTGTCCAATCACCTTGAGTCTTCAGTCAGGATTTGCAGGGGGTCAGACAAGATGACCCCTTGGGTCCCTTCCAACTCTACAATTCTATTATTCTATGTTTCACTTCCTTTATTGCGATCTATCCGGATCTTCAGTTCACCCATTGGTTTTCTAGATCATGACGGAAGATTAAGTAGTTGCATCTCATGGGTAGCTATATAGCTGCCATCTTTTCGACTGGACTGAATCTGTGGAGTTCTTTAGGGGTAGCGGCAATAGTGCGGGAATCAGCAAACTTTCTCGAAACAGGAGGAGCCCCAAATTCCCAAATGTTGGATTGGCAGGAGTTCTGCCCATGTACCTTTTCGTGACATTGCAAGATGGGAAAAAAGAGAAAGGTTTTCTGTATTCAATTTCCAGTGCAGTAATAACGTGCCAGTGCTCTGCTTTTACATGCTATAAAAACACTCCAGACACTATAGGAAGGATACAGGTGCTGCAGACAGCCAGTGTGATGTAGTGGTTAAAGGGCTGGACTAGATCTGGGGAGACCCTGGTTCAAGCCAGCACGAATCTCGTCTTCTGCCAGTTGTTGTCCTTCAAAGCACAATCCGTTTTGCAAGGTTGTTGAAAAGGTAAAAGGGGTGGTGAAAAACTATGAGCTCTGTGGTGGAATGCAGAGATATGGAGGGCAAATAAATAGACGCATGCATGGAAAGTGACTTCGCATGCCTTGGATCACAAAAGGTGTATTATTGGAAAACTTCCTTCTTTGCGGTTTTCATTGTGAACAGTTACTACAGGGGTTCTCCAAGGAACGTGTTGCTGGTTTCCCTTACATCTGGGACACCTGGGCATAGTAAATCAGCACATGCAATCTGTGTGGCTCCTCTTCCTGAAGGATCTTTTAGTTAGGGACAGCTGCAGGTTCCTTCTGTCCTAAGTTGTGTCATATAACCTTGCTCTGGCGGCTTCTCCGTTCACTCTCCGTCCTGTGCGAATAATTCTGTTGCAGCAAATGGTATAGAAAGCAGTGAAATCTAATGCTGCTCCCAGATGGATTCACACACACCCTCCCTCTCCCTCTCCTCACACCCTTGGAATGCTGCTCTCAGGATGATCTAGGAGAAGATGGATAGGCCCATGTGTTTCTGTCAGGTGCCTCCTGCCAGACAGCTAATCACACAGATGGAAACTTCAGGTAGCTTCCTCTGACCTGTGAGGACTGACCTTCAGCACAGAGTGGGAAGAAGGCGGCTTGAGAAGAGACCTCTCACCTTCCATTCCATCTGGCAGACCCCACCCTTTCACCATTGTCAGTTTCTTAATAACATAATTGATCAATGGGCACGGGGCGGTCCGCTTTGTAATGGCTGGCCATTTCAGAGGAGTAATTAATGCACTTGGACGACCCTGTATCAATGGCAGACACTTCAAAAGTACATAATCCTTTTGCTTTGAGAGATTGCATTACATGAGAATGCCCTGTGACGTCAGGGTTCACCTCCTATGTAGGAAGGCAATGATAAATAGAGAGGTTTCTTCCATAGCTCATTTCCTATCCACTTGTTTCTTTATTGACTAGTCACTGAGATCAGTGGTGCAGTTACGTAATGTTAGACTGGACTGACAGCACAGACTTAATGATCTTATGGAGACCCATTTCCTGTTTAGATGGTAAAGATTATTACTTCATTCAAGAAGCTGTAAGACCTAAGTTATCCCTAGAATCATAGAATCATAGAGCTGGAAGAGACCACAAGGGCCATCCAGTCCAACCCCCTGCCAAGCAGGAAACACCACCAAAGCATTCCTGACATATGCCTGTCAAGCCTCCGCTTAAAGACCTCCAAAGAAGGAGACTCCACCACACTCCTTGGTAGCAAATTCCACTGCCGAACAGCTCTTACTGTCAGGAAGTTCTTCCTAATGTTTAAGTGGAATCTTCTTTCTTGTAGTTTGAATCCATTGCTCCGTGTCCGCTTCCCTGGAGCAGCAGAAAACAACCTTTCTCCCTCCTCTAATGACATCCTTTTATATATTTGAACATAACTATCATATCACCCCCTGTTTGGGGGACTCTCCCTGGAAATCTGCCCTGAAGTCCGGCTTTGACAGCACCACTGACTGTGTTATTTACTGACTCCTATATACAAGAAACACACACACTACATTCATTTAAACACAAAGCTGCCTCTTTTCTCAAGTACCTGTCTCTTCTCTTTAGTGGCTTTCTCTCCCCACCCCTTGATTTTTGTCCATTCCCTTTTTAAAAAATATTTTAATTCAGTCTGCCCATGTATAACTCTAGTTTACATTATGTGGTCACACAGCTTAGAATTATCCTGGACAGAATTATTCTGGGAGCGGGTGGTGCTGTGGTCTAAACCTCTGAGCCTCTTGGGCTTGCTGATCAGAAGGCTGACGGTTCGAATCTGCGCAACAGTGGTGAACTCCTGTTGCTCTGTCCCAGCTTCTGCCAACCTAGAAGTTTGAAAGCATGTCAGTGCAAGTAGATAAATAGGTACTGCTGTGGTGGGAAGCTAAATGGCGTTTCCGTGCACTCTGGTTTCCATCATGGTGTCCCGTTGTACCAGAAGCAGTTTAGTCATGCTGGCCACATGACCCAGAAAGCTGTCTGCGTACAAATGCCGGCTCCCTCAGCCTGAATTGAGATGAGTGCCATACCCCCAGAGTCACCATTGACTTGTCTTAACTGTCCAGGGGTCCTTTGCCTTTACCCTTTTTATCCTGGACATACAAAACATCCCCTTTCATTGTGTGCAAGAATTGGAAATGCCCCCATCAAATATGAAAGGTTTTCTGACTAAAGTATACTGCTGGTTTAAACGTAAGAACAACACATATAGCCCAATCTTATGCATGTTTACTCAGAAACAAATCCTGCTGAGTTCCCAGGTAAGCATGCAGACAATTGCAGATTTCGTTTTAGTGTATTGTGTGAGACACAAAGGGCGCAAGCAGGGGATTGCTGGACATTCAGCTGAATATCTCTTGAGAATCTGACTTGTGAACGAAGGATGGTGGTAAAATAGCCTGCTTACTTCTTTTGTGCCAGAAAGAGCAATCTGAAGGAGAACTGGAATCAATCCAAAGCCCCGCTGGAGTAGGCTGAGGTCAGAGGAGAACGTGGAAGGTTATTTTGCCTTAAAGAGTGGCTCAAACTAATGCCCGCAAACATCGCTGCTGGCATCGATCATGAAGACGAGGCCAGTTCCATCCCCTGTTCAGTTGCCTCGACTAATAAATGTCTTCTGCTTCCGCCATAAAAGTTTCACACAGTGTTTGTGTGAGAGAAAGATTAGAGACCCAGCAGAGCAAATGCCCCAAAGTAATTTCTCTAGAACCAGAACAGACTCCATCCTTCCCCCTCCCCCTCATAATGGCTTGTCTATGTACAATAAAACCCTTGTCTGTTTTATTGGTATCTTTTAATTCCCTTTGTTTCAGCTCCTTATGTTTCTGTCTGGTTGATTTGTGTTTATAGCAAGGTGGCCTCTCATGCATCACAAAGAAGAGGATGAAAGGTGACAAAAGAGGAGACAGATTGGCATAGACTGATGAACACATATAGATGTGTATGGGGTGTTAGGGGAGGGGCAGTACCTGTCATGCTCCTTCTGGGGTAATCTGTCCACCTTTGGTCCCCATCCTGCACACAGCTCTCACCTGTGGCTCCTAGAAGCTGTCAGCATGTGACCACCCCCACACCCTGGGAAACGGCTTTGACTGGTCAGCTAAACCAGGTGAGAGTAGCCGATGTGTCTCAAATCATCAGTGAGTTAGGGACTTCCCCTTGCCTGTGAAGTCAGGCTCTGACAGATTGAACAGATGAGGCCAATACTGGGTCCAATGGTCAAGAAGGTGGTTTCTGCATGTGTTGTAGAGGGAAGTGAGGGGTAGATGGGGCTCATCAACCTGGGAAGGGAGCCATGTAAGAGAAGAAATACTCTGATCCCAGACCTCTGATGCCTTGCAGTTATTTGTGAAAAAGGCTTCAGGAGTAAACCCTGAGGGAAAATCCATACCCGATGCCTTTGGGAGAAGAAAGGTCTAAAGAGTAAACCCTTCACAAATCCAGAGTGGAGCCCTTAAATGGTTGAATGGTGCCTTGTACAATTCCTGGAGTCTAGCTGGTGCCAAACGTATTGCTCTGCTTTCCTTTGGACCACATCAACGAAGCCCAGTGTCTTGTTGTCTGGGCAGCCAAGGACCTCCACACACACTGCCCAGGCTTGTGCCCTGGAGAGGTCACTTCGGTGCTGCTAACATAGCAAAAACAATGCGGAAGGCAGCAGTTATGAGTTGCCGGTCTCTACAGCCATGGCAGGTGCTGTGATTCTCCAGTGGTTTGACTTCACCCCCGGAAGTGCGCTCCAGTATATCTTGAGACAGATGCCAAGTATCTATCTATCTATCATCTATCTATCTATCTATCTATCTATCTATCTATCTAATCTATATATCTACCTATCATCTGAAATATGTACTGTAATTAGTGGGGGAAACTGTGTGACAGGTGATGTGCATTTTCTCAGACTAGTTCTCAGTCCAGGTTCTAGCAGTTGATGGGCAATGTCAAGACTCCCGTTCTCTCTTCATATGGGTCTTTGGGTTGCATTCAATGGAGGAGCACAGGTTCCCATCCCATCCCATTCTAATCCATAGCCAAACTGCTACCTGGCCCTTCCTGTGCATTTCCGCAGGGCAGGGTGTTGGTGTAAAGAGATGGTGCCTGGAAGACCAGTAGGATGGAGACTAGAGGAGGCTGAATGTGCTTGGTGGGTTCAGGGTGGCGTTTGATGGGCAGATAGAGTGAACAGTGGAACCTTTTGAGCCAAGTAGAAAGGAGCTTCTCTGCTTCAATCTGATATTTTACACCTCCCTGGAGAGCCCGAGGAGGCAGCTAGAACTCCAGATCAAGCCCTGAGACCTGACAAGCTTGTTGAAAGAATCCTAGGCTGCTGGGATTTGTAAAAGAAACCAATTCCTTCCCAGAGCATTGTTTTGCCTGGGCATCGCTGGAGCTGAACGGGGTGTGGGAGACTCTGATATCTTCATCCGATTAGTCAGATCTGAAGCAATTACAACTTCATTAGCTAAATAGGCTCTTCTGTTTCCCACCCTCACCACTTCAAGGCTTTGCCCTTGGGATCCTGCTGTTAAGAGCTGCACAGAGGAAGGCTAGAGGTGGAGGAGGAGGAGAGCTTGCATAGTGCTGGCCAAGATAAGGGGAGAAGAGGCATTGCATACAGCTCATTTGCCAGGCCTGAAATGGAGGAGGGAGATCTGGGTTGAAAAGGAGCTATAAGAGACGTCAGTTTAACATGCTTTCATATTTCCTTTGCTTTCAGAGACTCATAGTATACGGAGGGACCTTCAAGATCATAAAGCACTTCAAGGCCAGCCTTAGGTAAAAAAAATGAGGGGACAAACTCAGGGAACAGAGGGTAGGAGGCAGTGGTGGCAGGCCATAAAGTGAAGAGTTTCAGCAATGAAAAAGGACAATATTATAAACAGTTTAAAACAAACTACAGTCATAAGAATGAGATGGGTCCATCTGTCTGTCTGTCTGTCTGATGATGTGTCACAGGGCAGAGTAAAGAGATACATCTTCAGGATTCCTCATGCAAGTTCCTTCTTCCATGTAATGATGTAGATTTGCATACATTTGCATAAGGGTATAAACAATATTTCTGAAGCAAGAAGTGTACTCTTTGTTTTTACATGACACAAAAGTTTCATAGCAGAAATCATCCTAGAAGATCATTGTACATGTGTGAGGGAAGGCAAGGTGCTTCTTTTAAAAGGTCACCTGCAATTTTTTTATTGTACTTGTATAGAGCTTTCAAGTTTTCAAAGTGCATTAGATGCATTATCTATTTGTAAGCTTTACAAGCAACCCTGCAAAGTAAGTCAATTTTCCAATGCTTCATTTTGCAGGGGTAGGGGTGGCGGCAGCAGCTTTCTTAAGGCCATACAGTTAGTTCACAGCAGAGGTGAAATTTGAGCTAGGGACCTCCAGATTCATTGCTTATTCTCTTAGCCACACTACCAGCTCTCATAAGCATTTGCATCAATAATATTATTTCTATAGAATTAGGAATGGACACAGATGGGAAGCCCCAGGTAGTCAATTAGCATGAGTCGCCCACAAATCATCAGAGAAAACTAAGGATGGAATTCAGTATTGTGCTAAGTGGGGTATGTGTGTGAGAAATGCAGTAGGACTTTCATCCCACGGACCCTCAGAAACCCTCAGTAGATTTAGGGGGCTTGAGCAATGGAGAAGGGGTAAAAGTCCTGTTGCATGAACAGACCTCATTCCATGAATTATGAATGTCAACTACTTAGCTGAATTCTGCCCACACATTGGGAATCTCCATTATCCAGGAGCATATCAATCTGAGACCTTTCCAGGGGTGTCTGGTTGATCACTGTTAGAACAAGATTCTGGACAAGATGGGCCATTGACTTAATTCCAGTGGGAATCTTTGTATGTTCTTGTTAGACCCTCACTATATTCATAGTCAGAGATATAAAATCGTAGAAAATGAATCTGTATTCCTTGGTGTCATTGACGCTGAGCAGTGTAATATTTTGGAACGAGAATTCTGGGATGGACAAAGTCCTCCTTTGTCTAAAGTCATGACCCAGTGCTCATTTGCCAAGCAGAGCTCAGCTCTTAGGTACAATGGGGCTGTTATCTGAGTGGATCCATGGGATGAGAAACTTAAAGGAGCAGGCAGAAGCTCACAGGAGCAATCAATATAAGGTCTATTTCGTAGGCTTTTACTTAGATTGTGCTATTCCTGAAATAGAGAGCAGCTGGGATCTAACTGGATTGCCTTGGGGAGTGAAATGATATTTAACTATTATGGTAACACGACACCCCTTGAGTGGGTTGTCATCAGCATGGATTGAATGGGGACTGGGAAGGAAGATTGCGCCTTCAGAGTGCAGATGAGAACTCCTGCCTTTTTGAAAGCATTTTGCATTCTGAGTTCTTGACAGAAAAGGCCCTCCATGCTCCCCATCTTCTAATCATCCATTGCAAGCAATCTTTTTTCACATCACTGAGCAGTTATTCAAATGAAAAAAGCTGTGCAGCTACTGAACAGAGAGAGCAGCACTTGGGGTGTGGGTGTGTGTAGGAAGAAACACCCATAACCATTTAAGAGAGCACCAGGGTCTTCCAATCTCTGGGCTGCTCCATCTGTTAATATAATTTTCCAGAAGGCAAGATTTCACTCAGACCTTCTCCGGCTCCTGTACATTTACTGGCAGCTGGCTTTGCTCCTTCCTAAATGGATGCTTGCTTATGCATCACCTATATATGATTTCCCCTTGCAGTCGTTTGTCAGGTAGCATATGCCATTTCGAAATGGCAGAAGGGCAGAGAGATGACCGAAGCAGTACAGATCGTTAGCTGCACCTCGGGAGGACAGCCTTTGAAAACCACTCTTGCAATGTTTTCAAGCATCAGGGTAGCTTTTGACTTTTTGTGTATCTCCCTTGTATCAAAAGGCGGTTTCACTCCATACTACCCCAGGGTGGCCAAGTGTCCTACTTTACAAGGCATTTGAAGGCAGTGCTCTATCTAGTCCAACTCCTGTTTAAAGTGAAAGAAGCATAAGAAGCAGCCTAGAAGTTGCCCATTGACACTTAACATCTGGAAAACAACCCGAACAGGCACAAAGATCACCTGAGCACAGCCTTCCCAACCATGGTGGGCTGTACTGTATTTGTATTCAAGTTGAGTTATCATTTTTAAAATTTGCACCTAAGCATAAAAATTAACGTATACAATTTTTATGCAACTCTATGTCCTCTTTTTTTCCTTTTCCTTTTGACTTTGCGTAAGTGGCCACACTGTACCACCTAAAGATGATGTGAGTTTCTTGGTTTGTGTACTTGCCACAGGAAACCGTAGCCCATCAGGACCTCCTTTTAGCATTCACCCATAATAATCACTTGTTTGTAAGTGATGGGTGTTACATTTTAGCGTGCACCATATCGGGCAATTTGTGATATGCCAACCTACCTTGCAGGGTTTTCGTAGGGATGTTGTGAGATGATGGGGATGAAGTACCTTGAACATTCCAGGAATTATGTAAGTATATATATATATATATCACCACCATTAATATTACTAGTCAACTGACAGCAAATATACAGTTAACTTTAATTTCTTCCAACCTGGTGCTGATTTTGCCAACTGGGCTTAGTAAACCAGATGCTAAAAATAAATGACGTATAACTTTTCAGAGCATTTCCATTAGAAGCCACAAAACACTACATATGGCAGAACTGTTTGATGCAGATGCATACATAGTTACAAGAAAGCTAATATTGAAAGTGTTCTGTTTTATCACTCACATTTGATTTAATAGCTTTTTGGCTTCGAGCACTGCAGAAAACAAGAAAAAATAGTGAGCAAAACATACCAACATTTATGCCAGCACTGCTTTTTTTTTGCATGTGAAAGTCAGCCATTTTGCATGTGAAATTTGCTAAGAAAGCATTTGCCCATGAAACCATCTCTGCCAGCTATTTATTTAGTCTTTGTTGCTCCTTTTCAAAAAGAAACGTTTTTGGCTATTTTCAGCAATGATAGCTACAACCTGATCCTCAAGAGCCCTGTGTTCAGTGATATGAATAAGGAACTGATCTGTCTAACCATTTCAAGTTCCAGCTACCAACCTAGCTGCGGGGCCATTCTTCCTCTCTTGCGTAGGAGACAAATGAATGTTGTACTTGGCATCTCTTCTGAACAATATTTTTATTATGTTTAGTGTTCTCTATACAAAAAGAAAATCAGTTTTCTTTACAGTGATTCAAAAACATTTCTGAATATTTTGGCCTTTTTCAAATCGCTCATGCAGTCCCATATATTAAACATGTCTCCGTAGTCTGTAAAGCTACTCGCTGTAAATCATTCTTTACAGTCTCAGATATGCATTCATCTATTGGAAAGCAGATTAACACAGAATGTCCTTTTTTATTTGTTTAAAAAGAAGGCAAATAATTACATAGAATGTATTGGAGCAATGGGGAGGACTTTAAGGAACAGGGTGTGTGTGAGTGTGGATATTTACAAATTAAAAACAAACAAAACAAACGGAAAGCAGCACAATAATTTGTTGGTGGTGTTTGAAACCTCCATAGTGCAAAGGGTGGTCTCTCTGCTTTCATTGGTTCAACACGAAGGGGTGGGGGCCCAAGACTGCCTTCTGACATCATGATCATACCATGAAATTTGCTTGAAAGGGACAGATCAAGAGAGAGGCACTCCTGGGTTAAATGGAGAGCCACATGACATTCTGGATTTCTTACTATCAGAAAAGTCTTGCTGGCTCTTCTTATTTAAGATGAGCTGCAATGCGTAAAACAAAATGGATTTCACATTTTATTACTATCATTATTATTATTATTGCTTAGCTGAAGACTTTTGACGCTAGCATAAAATTAAGCCTGGTGCAAGGCATGCTTCCTTTATAGGTCAAAGTCAATATTCCACATTTCACATTCTCTACATTCCGGGAAGTGAAAGTAAGGTTTGTTTTTTTTTCTTGCAGCTGCTACAGCTGGGATGAGGGGAAAGGCCGCAATAGGTCATTATGAGTCAGGTGAAACACAGTAAACAAGAAGCTGAGCCCTAATGGAAATCAATGACTGGCACTCTCCTCGGATATTCCTGACAGGTAGCAGGGTTGTATCTTGTTTAGACACATGAATCCAGGTCATTATAGGCAGATCGATGGCAGGGGTCAGGACTCTGTTATGCTAGTTGACCTGTGGGTCACTTCTACAGGGTGGTAATTGAGTGGAAAGACAATGTCAGGATTGTCCGAGATCATGTTTCCTTTGCTGTAATTGTACCATCATCAGCACATAAGGCAGAGTCTGTGTCTCCCCCACTCTAATGTTCCACAAAAGGTAAAGGTGTTCATTTTACTTCCAAACTGCCACACACAAAATAAACCATGGAGATTGCCTCCTCTTTGAACTTGCTGGCTCAACTTAGCAACAGTGAAGGCAGGCAACAACATCTGGAACTGCCTGCAATTTCTCAAAAACATGAAGGATCTGCATAACAGACACATGGGTCAGATCTCTATTTCTAAAGTTAAAAATGGAAATAAACCTATTATAGTTTTCAACACAAGCCATGAATGGTATAATGGGTAACTGAGTGGCATAGATGATATGGTTACATGAGCCAACATCTCAATAACCTCTAGAGTCAGGAACAGGAAACTGTTCAAAATGTCAGGTGTTACTACATCTGGCTGGTATGCAGGATGAGCTCATAGGGGAACAGGTTCCATATCTGCTGTGATAAGTTGGCAGTGTGCTCTTTCACTAGTCCTACAATTAGAATAAGGTTTAGGAATCTGTGACCATCCAGATGTTGGGCTCCAACTCCCATCAGCCCCAACCAGTGTGCCCAATGGTCAGGGATGATGGACGTTGTTGTGGTCCATCATCTGAAGGGCCACAGGTTCCCTGTCCCTGTATCTCAGCAGTCAAGAAGACTATAAATGATGTTTCAACAATGGCTGCCTACTTCTCTGACTGTGTTGCTTGCACCAAACTCAATTCTTAAAGTGGATCAAGTCAGTGAAGATTTGTTCAGATAGTCAGTCTCTTGGATGGGGCAAAGAGGACTGCTAAAGGCAATTCCACAGGAAAATGCTTGTCTCCTAGCATCATAAATATTATGTTGCAGAACTGGACCTGCTATCAGGTGTAAGACAGAAGGAAGAGCAGAATTCAAATTAGAAAGATGGCTCTCTCTCTCTCTCTCTCTCTCTCTTGCTCTCACTTTAGCCTATGCAAATAGGTCTTCTGATGCAGTCAACTATCAAACTGGCCCCAAAGTCAATGAGCACCCTATGGTATTTGAAACCTTGTGTCTTGCCCCTAACTTGACAAAGCCTGCTATATCCTTCTCGAATATTTTATCCCATCCGAGTGCTAAGTAGGTCCAACACCCATTAGCTTCCAAGATCAAATGGCATCAGGTGTGTTCACAGTGGCATGGCAGTATGCCTCCGAAAACTTAACTAAAAGTAGTATCTACAACACAATATGCATTGTGCCTGGTTTTATAGTTGCATTTAACAATAGTCTTAGATGTTATTTTATTGTAAACGCATTGCTGTTGATGGAAGCTACCTCAAATACTGTGCATGAGACAGAGATATAAACCTTTTCAATAAAATACAATAAAGTCTACTTATGGCTGTCTGTTCTATAGCAGTGGTTAAAGAAGCTGTCAAGGCATGCCACATTTTCTCCTTTGTTTGGTTTCCCTCAATATTCGGCAACGGTAAGAGCCTTTCCAGCTGATCTCTTTTCATTTTGCATAAAAGCATTTGCTGCTCATTTGTTCAGACTCCCAGATGTTGTTGTTTTCAAGGTAGAACTCTGTATAGGAACATTGCACATTCTCAGCACTCAATTTCTATTTTAAAACTGGGAAATGCAATCTTTCTCCTGGGTAGCTTGCAATGTGTAATTCTTAGTGTTGTGTGGAATGTGGCTAGTCAGGAGCGGCAGCTTGGCCCCATAACCATGGGTGCCTGGGGCCATGGGTGCCATGCAGCGTGCGTGGCCCTGGTACCTAAATTTGTGGGTGTCCAGTCCCTTCATGGGGAATTTTGTGGGTGTCCAAGCACCCAAGACCCCAGGGAGTTGGCACCTATGTGGATAGTGGAAGAGTTGAGCATCTACTGGGTACTAGGAGACATGATTAGTGGGGACAGCCATCTCCTCACACTCACCAATTTGTGATATTTTCAAATTATGTCATTCTTTCAATGCTCAGGAGTCCTTTGGAAGCACAGGGATGTCCCCATAGTCCAAGGAGTGGGGAAACTTTGGCCCTCCAGATGCTGCCTAACTACAACTCCCATCAACCCTAACAAGCACGGCTCATTGCCAGGGGTTATGGGAGTTGTAGTCCAGCAGCATCTGACAGGCCCAAGGTTCTCTACATCTGCAGTACCCCCTTAAAGAAGGGCCTACAGCAGCAGATGTCCCCCTCCTGCTCCCTCTGTAGCAATGTCCCAGCAGTTTCTGCTGTTTTCTTCTTTGAATGCAGTGTGCTCTTGCATTAGAGCCCATAGATTCCAAAGTTAAGAAAAAGCAGTGAGCACACACGTAACTCTCCCTTGCAGCTGAGGCCCCCTTCCCCATCCATTACAAGAGGGTGGGGTAGTGTACTACTCATATTGGACTAGGGATAGGTTGAGTACCTTGCTGCAGGAAAAGTCCAGGCTTCTAATAATTCGGAAAGGCTTCCTTAGCTTGCCTAAACCCATCTCAATACACATCCTCAAATGGCTCCAGGGCAGGGGTGAGCAATTTGCTGTCTACTGGGAAAACCATACCCGCATTTATACAAGGGCGCCCACAAAGAATACAACAAGGAATGAGTTACTGGCAGTTCAATGACTTTTCAGGGAAGGAACCTATTTAGTTGATTTATTCCTTATGAGAAAATTCAAGCCTGATAAAGAAACATCTCACCAAGTGTTCTTGGCTTTTATTTCTGTTACGTTTATATAGGGCTTTAATAATAAGATATGTAGCTTCCGAACTCATCTCTCATCTCTTAAGCACAAATCCATTCCTGAGGTAAGTATACTGACTATAATGGCAAATGCTAACAATATTTTGTCAACTGTAAGTTAGACTTATTCTTCCTGCTGCAGTTAAAGGAAAGCAAACGGGCTGGTACTGGAGCAGGTTCTGCAAATAGCACTGCATGCAGAACCCTGTCAGATCCTGGTTTCAGAACTGAACTGCCTTCTAAAAGAACACAGAGCCATTTAATGTTTTTGTTAAAATTCAGTCTTTCTCCAGCTTTCATCAAACTGCTGCAATGCATCTCTACATCCACTAAAAGTTAGCCCACCCGCTTAGCCACAATATTTTTCAACAGATGGTATGAGGGAGGCTTGGGAGGAAAAAACACACGCACACACAAGAGGTCTGGTGCACAGAATAGGATTGCAGGCACTGCTGGGTACGAATGAGACACTAAACTGGGTTGTTTTTAAAATGTCTCATATAAAGCTGGCTACATATGCCTGGTTTTATCTTGTGACTTGTAGATAGGGCAAAGTTAGTCAGTTCAATCTATATGGGAATGCTGCCTTAAGTCTAGTGACAGTATACCTAATGCTAGAAATTTGTAGTTTGTGGGCTGGATTGGAAAACATATGTGTAGCATTTTGGGAGGTGCCACTTTCAGTGGTTCCACTACGCAAACAGTTAAAGTCCAAATGCATGCAAGGTGCATTTAGTTGTGTTGCGGTACGTTCCCAGTGGTAGGGCATGTTTTCTTGCGAAAGGTCCCAAGTTGTGTCCCTGCCACCACCAGAGAAGGTGAACCTGTGGTCACCCAGCCATTTGGTGCCAGCTCCCATCCACTCCAGCTAGCATGGCCAACGGTCAGGGGTGACAGGAGTTGCAGTCCAGCGACATCTAGAGACCACAGGCTCCCTCTTCTCAATGTCAGAATTAGGAGATCCTTTTAATTCGATCAAATCAAAGTCAAAAAATGGACAAACCCGCCAGGGAGTAATTAAGCATGCAAAACTATAGGGCCAGGAGATACATTTACTGTACCACTAACAGATTATAGCCTGTTTGCCTGGCTTGACTCACAGCACAATCTTCCCTGGGTTGGTGACAGTTTTCTTGCATTTGAGATTTCATTTAGCTGATTTCTTCTTAAGTCTCAACGTATCCCAGCCTCTTACTGAATACATTAAACCCCATTTCTGCATTTTATGCCCATCGGTGGAGCCATGGTTTTTGTTGGGGGGAGGCAGAACCGAGCTATCTGTGCGTCAGTTATTTAAGTATTTTTATTTATTTACTTTTTGGAGAGGGGGCGGCTAGCTGCCCCTCTGCAGCTATGCCCATGTCTATGCCCATTCATTAGAAACACCCTTGTTAGCAAAGCTACCTTTCAGGCAAGCCAGTTTGAAAGTTCAGCCATGTCACAACTATTTCCATTTTCAGAATGATGCTGAAACATCTATCGGCGTTTCCCCTAAATGTTATTTTACAGCTGCGAAACTGTCGGAGACAAATCTCTCTCTTTAAATACTTTTGGCTTTGAAAGTGCAGGGAGTGAAAATAATACATACTGCATTCCATAAATACTGTATATTACCGGGGGGGGGGGGGAGAGACCACGACACGGACCTCTACCTTCTACGATGACCCATGCTTTCTCAACTGACCAAGCTGAAACTACCTTATATGTACTGCATCGACAGATTACAGACCATCACACCAGGGGCTTAATCTATGGGTAAATATTCATAGTTTATTAAGCTTCAGGGAAAGCATGAAGCTGTTTAAGGCATATATGGAAGAACAGTGTCACAACAGAATCTGTATCTGAGGAAAGCAGGTTTGCTGCGTGTTAGCAAGTTAGCTTGAGTGCCTTTGATGTGTAACTAACAAGATAGGGTGAGCTCCATGCTGCTGCTTATTTAAGTACTGGAAAAAGCCTCTTTTAGGCTAATTGAGGCCCCTGCATGTGTCAGAGTGGCTTTTACCTTGAAAGCCAAAAAAAAAAAAAGTAACCCTGACTGATATGCAAATGATAGGAACAATGGAAAGATGAATCAGGGTGGATTCTGAGTGCCTTTGTACTTTTGCATCAAACATATAGGGAATGGAAATCCCTGAACTTTTCACAGAAGTGGCTGGCGGGTTTAATGCCAGGCTAGTTTATTCTTAGTAGGTACCATTCTTTTTTGGTTAGCGGTAGGAAAGCATAGACTGGTTGCTCTTCCCTGGTCACCCTTCTTCCCTTTCCTGCTACATGCAGGTTCACGGAATGGCCATTAACACCACGTGTGAGCATAGGGAGGGATGACTACTTTCAACAAGAATGGACAACAACCCCCACCCCAATCATTTATCCAGGAAAACAATAACCCAATTACGTTTTCCTACCCTGGATTAGCAGAAAGATGCAACTGTTTCCATTAAACTCTTTCTTTGGAGAAGGACGCTAAATAGCATGGGCAGAGGGATGAAAACCTTGCCACGGCGGCACCTGCATCAGAACCAATACTTGTATAGCAGTAACTGAGATCATAGACAGTTTGGCTCAATGCAACAAGTACCCCCCTCCCCATGCATATAGCTTCCACACTGAAGCCCAATATAGTACTGTTTCTTCTTAGAGGAAGGAATATCCTACACCTTGCTCAGTGAGGATTATTAAGCCAGAGCTTGGCTACAATGATCTCCGACAGAAATAAATTGCCATCAAGGTTCCTGTTTATAAAACAACCTCGTTTTTACCAGTAGCCGATTCCGCAATGTGGTTTTATGCTGCTTTTACCGGGGGATTATACTCTCATCTCCACCCCTCTCGCTCCAGATTCCCCCCCACGTTTGGGCATTTCTTTTTCTGAGAATAACTTTGAAGCCTTTTTAAAAAAACACAACAACCCAAAAATAAAAATTAAATAAAAATCAGCTGTGTACATTATTAATGAAAGGAGTTGCATTATCTCACAAATTAGACATATAGAGGGGTGTTTATTTCAGTTCGAGTTCTGAAGCCTGGGGTGTAGAATCTGTGTATCCTGCTCTTCTACTGGTCTCTTGTGGGTCAGCTCAGATTTCAGCTGCAGTAAGATTGCTTCGGCAGCCGGTGCATCTATGCCATTTGCTTTGTTTGCGAAAGAGATGATGGCCCTGTTGACCACTTGGTCGGGTTTTTGTTTGCTCTCTGTGGTCCTACCCTAGTTGCTTTCTGTTGATGGTGACTTTGCCGACCCACACGGGCTATATGTCTTCTTGCTGCTGCTGCTGCTGTTTCAGTGTATTGCGTTATGCCAAGGAATAGATAGCATTAACTGGCGATGTGGCTTCTGAACTCTCATTGCCTTCTGTCTCGTCTTTGTCCTTCTTGACTGTGTACTGGCCAATAAAGGAGCCGTCCTCATTGAACTGCCCTTCGCCTCCTTCGCCATAGTCCACCAAGCTGTCGTCACTTTCTTGTTGCTTTATCGTGCCATCTAAAGAGGTCTGACTGCCCTGCAGCGGCTTGTTGTCTTCATCACTAGCATCAAAAGGAAAAGAAGTGCCATCAGTAGTGGGAAGGAATGGCTTTAAAGGGACAGGATCACTGTAAACTTATGAAACTGGTTTCGTCCAGGCGGTTGTACTTCAGAAGGCAAGCACAGTGCAGGAAGATCTGGGAAATACGGCTCCAAGCAGCTTTTTGCAAATTACCAATGAAATCTTTGCCAGTGCAAAGCTATTCAGGTGCAAAGGCTAGTATTTTCCCAATAAAGGTAAAGGGGCCCCTGACCATCAGGTCCAGTCGTGTCCGACTCTGGGGTTGCGGCGCACATCTCGCTCTATAGGCCGAGGGAGCCGGCGTTTGTCCGCAGACAGCTTCCGGGTCATGTGGCCAGCATGACAAAGCTGCTTCTGGCGAACCAGAGCAGCGCACGGAAACACCGTTTACCTTCCTGTCGGAGCGGTCCCTATTTATCTACTTGCACTTTGATGTGCTTTTGAACTGCTAGGTGGGCAGGAGCTGGGATCGAGCAACGGGAGCTCACCCCATTGCAGGGATTCGAACTGCCGACCTTCTGATCAGCAAGCCCTAGACTCTAGACTACCTGGTTCCCAATAACCTAAATAAATTAGGAGGGAGTCTCTTCTTCAAAGGACTGTGATGGTGGAAGCCTGACCACAACTGCAAAGTGAATAAACCATGTAGGAACTCTGAGCTTTCCAGTTATATTAAGCCACAGTCCCATCAAATTCTAGTTTCTTGTAGTGAAAATAGTTTTCTGGTACACTAAAAGCTTAACAAATTTGTTACGGCATAAGCTTTCATGGACTGTAGTCATCAGTTGCACGAACTCAGGTTATCCTGAGTTGCAGGCATGTATAGAACACACACATTGGGGGGGGGGAGGGGGGTCTGAACAGTAAGAGAAGGAAATGAAATGCAGAAAAGTACACATGGTGATAATTATGTATTTAACAATAATTATCACAAATTATCTGCCATTCACAAAATACGATTGAGTTGGTAACACACCCATCCTGTCACCAATAAGCTAAACAACACGTGTGATGAAAAATGCATTGTACCCATTTAATCCACGAATTGTAGCACTGAACTCCTGATTTATTGTGATTCAGTGGTTTTTAAGGTTAATTAAAGAATGCTCTAGGTCCCAAGCACAATGGACGTTTAGGAATTACACTACATATTAATTGGCTTACCAATGACAGTGTGGCAGGATATTAACTCAACTGGTTTTTGTGAGGCTGCTGTTAAGTAAATAATATTTACGTCTGGTTTCTTTCTGCATTTCATTTCCTCCTGATCTCACTGTTTATATTCCATATTATATTATACTCCATGTGTATCTTAGATTAAGACTTTGTGCATCTGATGAAGTGGGCTGTATTCCATGAAACTTACACTGTAATAAATATGTTAATGTTTAAGGTACCACAAATCTCTTCAAAGAGACTCTAGGTCTGGCATCCCCAAACTCTGGTCCTCCAGATGTTTTGGCCTACAACTCCCATGATCCCTAGCTAACAGGACCAGTGGTCGGGGAAGATGGGAATTGTAGTCCAAAACATCTGGAGGGCCGAAGTTTGGGGATGCCTGCTGTAGGTGTTGGCAATAGTTGTGTTGAGGATCAGCTAATTAGAAGGCAGTTGAGTGGCTCTAATTCAATCCAAATTGGATGTAATATATTTAAGTGTCATTTTGGCTATTTTTAATTTACTCTTAACTATGCAACTTTTGAAAATGACACTTTTAAAATGGCACTTCTACACTTAGCAGGGGAGTTCCATGCTCTTTTTGTAAGAGGAATTTCTGACCTGTAAATATGCATATTTTATTACATTACAGAAAGTCCCACAAACAGACTGCTTTTACAGTCTTGTTGTTAGCCCCAAGATGTTGCGGACTCAAGAACCACCTTCTGCAGAATTCATGAGGCTGGCTTAACAATACTGGAGCTTTTAAAAAAAAGGCTCAGGTAACTTCATAGAGAAAACGGTCCTATCACTGGTTGCTAGCTATAATGAATCTTCTATGTTTAAAGGCAGAACCTCTCTACCCAATGCAGAAAAAGAATCAGGGGACATTTATCTCCATTATGACCTGCTTGCATGCTTGCCAGGGCAGGGAGGCATGTGGCTAGTCAGTGTTAAACAAAATATTGCGGAGGAGCCATTGGGACATTCTAAAAGGGATGTTTGTATACCCACATGTGGAAGGATTAATGTATTGGGCTCTGCCAAGAACAAAAGATTAAACTGCCAGGAACAGGAGACTCTGCAGATCAATGGGGGACTGTTTTTAGGGATCTGGCATCTTCATCACCTGCCAACCTGAGTCCATCTGTACCTCCTTCTGCCCCTTCCCCTTGGAGGGAAGAGTCTGGACTCTGGACCATGTCCATCAAGTGCCATAGAAGAGACAGCTATGTATATCCCCATACATGCCTGTTGTAACTGTACCATCATGTGCATTGCAACTGTATATTGTTTTGGGAGCCAATCTTGACTTAAAAGAAGGGTGCATAATAAATAAATGAATATCCAATTCCTTGTCATATCTATGAGGCTCAACTTTTCATCCTAACACAGAAAAAGATCATTTAAGGTTTTGTGTTGTAGTTTTGTTTTGCCATAATAATTATCTGGTTTTGCCATAATAATTATCTGGTTAGATAAAACATGTAGCCCACTGTGAGGGACAGGGGATATCGCGAAGTCCCTCCCCTCCTGAGTTCAAGCCCGTCCCCGAGCAAAGGGGAAAGCAGGGAGAGTTCCGATTCCAGTGGGGAAGCAGGAAGTCGTGTCCGAGGCTCAGGCAGGGTAGAGGAGCCAGGGTCCCAGGTGGGACAGGAAGGGGCAAGTAAGGGGGGAAGACCCATCCCCCCAACTCCAGAATTACGCAGGAAGAGGAGGGGCAAGAGGATGGGTCTGCCAAAGCTTTTGTGTTGGAGAAAGACGCGCCAAAAGCCATTAGGAGGTTCTGAAACCGACTGACAACATCGCTCCGTGTAAATAGCAATGACTTGAGCACTGTAAATACGCAGCACCAATAAAAGAATAAAATGCAGAGCTGCGTAGCGTCGTTACTCTGAAGTAGTCCACTCCGGCCACTGTGACAGCAACCTCCTAATCATTTTTGGGCTACTTCGGAGTTGCCGGGATGAGCGTGTCCGAGGCGGAGAAGTGGCGGCAGGTCGCTGAGCAAGCCCAGCTAGAACTGCAACAGCTGTCGCTGCAGGCGCAGGGAGAATTGAAGGCAGCTAAAGAGGAGACTAAGAAGGTCCAGGACGACCGGCTACAACTTGCGGAACAGGTGAGAGAGCTCCAGGAAAAAGAGCAGCATTTAAGGGCGGTGGCGGTAGACCTCCAAAACAAGCTGGATGCAGAGAAAAACAAGGCGGGAGGGGCTCCCCAAGTCCAAGTGCTGCCAGGAAGGAGAGCAGGGACCCTTGTAAGCAAGTTCAATGGAGACCCGAAGGAGTTTCAGGGCTTTGAGACTGAGATCGTGTATGCTCTTGAGCTGCACCAGAATGAGTTCCCCGATGATGAGCACAGAGTAGCGTTTATTGTGGAACATCTCACCGGAGCAGCCAGGGAGTGGCTAAGACCATTAATCGCAACCAAGAATCCTTGCATGAAAAACGTCCAACAATTTCTAGAAGGTTTGAGGACGATGTATTCGTCCGATAGTCATTTGGACCAGACTAAGGAGGAACTGCATAATTTACGCCAAGGAAATATGACAGTTCGCGCATATTGGGCGAAATTCACCATGCTGGTGCACAGACTGGGGTGGGTTTTGGATTCGCCTCCCATGCAAGCTGCGTTTTACTTGGGTTTGAGCGAGGAGGTGAAGGATGAACTCTCGAGAGGTCCAAAGCCCAGTACTATGGATCAGCTGAGCAAAGCAGCTCTGGCGGTGGGGGTGAGGCAGGAATCCCGGTGGAACGACAAGCAAGCGACGCGCGCAAAGCGGGCTTGGTTCCCACGGTCGCAGGAGAAGCCACTCCCTCAACAACCCTTTCAAGCCACGCCTGGAGCCAGCCAGGACCAGGAGCCCATGCAGATTGATAGCGCGCGCGCGCGGGCTTTTCAAACCCCAGCGGCGCCAAGACGCAAGGAGGGAAGGGGCGGGAATTGCTTTCTCTGCAACTCACCCCAGCATCTCGTCAGAGACTGCCCACATCGCAGGGAGTGGCAAGGAAAGGCGGGAACGGTGGTGCCCTCCCCCACTGACGCAGCACCACAGCAGGGAAACGGGAAAGCCTGGCTGCAGGAGACAAGGGGCAGCAGCCAGGCACAGTCAGCAGACAACAGCCCCAGCCCGCCCACCCGCACAGAGAGGTGCAGAGCCAGCCCACCCCTCCCAGAGCAGGAGTGGTTCTAGAAGTGACGCTAACGCTACCAAATGGCTATCCCCTGACGGTCCTCGCCTTAATTGACAGTGGGGCGTCCGCCAACTTCTTCTCGAGAAGCTTTGCAGAAGAGCACCAAATCCAGCTTTTGCAGTTGGATTTTCCTCTGCACGTGGCAACCATTGACGGCAGGGAGCTGCTGGGAGGGGCCATCACACATCAAACCCCCCCCATGAGAATGACGGTGGGAAGGCACTCAGAGACACTGGCGTTCAACGTCACCACCATCTCAGACCCCCCCATCGTCTTGGGCATGAGCTGGCTGGCGCGCCACGACCCCTCCATCAGTTGGCACCAGAGGTGCATCACGTTTGGTTCGGACTTTTGTCTGGAACATTGCATGCAGCACCAACCAGGGGAGGGGCCTCCGATAGCCACGGTGGCCACCATGCATATCAAAGGGGGTGAGGCAATACCCAAGCAGTACTGGGACCTGCAGGAGGTCTTCAGCGAAGCGGAGTCCGACCACCTACCCCCGCACAGGCCTTTTGACTGCCAGATTAACCTGGTGCCAGGGGCGACGATACCCCCAGCCAAGCTGTACGCCATGTCAGACCAGGAGCTGGAGGATCTGCGCGCTTTCATCGACAAGAACCTCAAGCGGGGGTTCATAAGGGAAAGCAAGGCAGCAGGGGGCAGCCCGGTCTTCTGGGTGGACAAGAAAGACACGCAACAGCGCCGTCTTGTGGTGGACTTTAGACGGCTGAATTCGGTGACAGAGCCAGTGGCTTTCCCCATGCCCAGAGTGGATGATCTCCTGACAGCGGCACGCAGGGGCAAGATTTTCACCAAGCTGGACCTAAGGGGGGCGTACAACTTGATCAGGATCCGGGAAGGAGATGAATGGAAAACCACGATGTTCACGCCTCTGGGCTCTTTTGAATATCTGGTGATGCCCTTCGGTTTGCAAGGGGGCTCAGCATGCTTCCAGGCCTTCATGCACCACGTCCTGGGGTCCCTCCTCTTCAGGAAATGCTTGGTCTTCCTAGATGACATCCTTATCTACTCGAATGACCCAGTGCAGCACGTGAAAGATGTCAGAGAGGTGTTGCAACGCCTGAAGGAGAACCGCCTGTATGTGAAGCTGGAGAAGTGCAAGTTTCACACCAAAGAGGTGGACTTCCTGGGCTACAAGCTGTCAGACAAGGGGCTGGCGATGGACAAGGACAAGGTGCAGGCCATCCTGGACTGGCACAGCCCCAGGACGCGCAAAGATGCCCAACGCCTACTAGGCTTCGCTAACTTCTACAGGAAGTTCATCAAGAACTTCTCTCGCGTTACGGCTCCCATCACGGACTGCCTGAGAGGCAAGCAGAAGTTCAAGTGGACACCAGAGGCGCAAGCAGCGTTCGAAAGCCTCAAGAGAGTGTTCGCCTCAGACCAAAACCTGTTCCATGTGGTGCAGGACGCGCCCCTACGCATTGAGACAGATGCTTCTGAAAAAGCTGTGGGCGCAATTTTGTTGCAACTGGACGCCAACAGGGAGTGGAGACCCTGTGCCTTCTTCTCCAGGAAGCTGACACAGCCTGAACGCAACTACACAGTGTTTGATAGGGAACTTCTTGCGATCTACGCTGCGTTCCAGCACTGGCGACACTTCCTGGTGGGCGCAAAGCACCCCATCCAGGTGTGCACAGACCACAAGAACCTGGAGTTCTGGAGAACTGCCAGGGTGCTCAACCAGCGGCAGATAAGGTGGGCAGAGTTCTTCTCGAACTTCAACTTCTCCATCCACTACATCCCGGGGGAGCAGAATGTCAGGGCGGATGCCCTCTCCCGCAAGCCAGAGTACATGGAGGAGGAGGCGCCACCAGCCCCAAGGCACATTTTCCCCCCGTCGGCATGGTCCTGCGGAGCAGCTGTGGTGAGCGAGGCAGAACTCACAGCACTGACGGCAGCGGATGACTTTGCCAACCGCATCTTCAGAGAACTGAGAGGGGGGAGGGAGCAAGCAAAAGACTTTGCAGAACGCAGAGGGCTGCTTTTCTACAAGGGTGCGCTGTACCTACCCACCACCCAGCTTCGACGTACGGTCCTCAAGCAGATGCACGACAACCCTACAGCGGGGCATTTTGGAAGGGACAAAACCGCTCACCTAGTCATGAGACACTTCTGGTGGCCAGGGGTGCGGGAAGATGTTCGAGACTATGTAAGGGGCTGTACCACCTGCCAGCGGGCGAAGGTGGTCAGAGCAGCGCCACCAGGGTTGCTGGAGCCCTTAGCCACACCACACAGGCCGTGGGAAGTGGTGTCCATGGACTTCATCACAGATCTGCCTTCGTCCAGGGGTAAGACTGCAGTGTTGGTGGTGGTGGACCTCATGTCCAAAATGTGTCACTTTATACCGTGTGCCAGGGCAGTCTCGGCAGAAGAGACAGCCAAACTGTTTGTTGATCACATTTTCAGACTGCATGGATTACCTTTAAGGGTTATTTCGGATCGTGGCCGCCAATTTGTTTCCAGGTTCTGGCGGCGGCTCATGAACCTCCTGCAGGTGGAGGTCAGCTTGTCGACGGCTAGACACCCGCAGACCAACGGACAAGCGGAGAGGGTCAACGCCATTCTGCAGCAGTACCTGAGATGCTACGTCAGCCAGCGGCAAACGGACTGGGTGGATCGCTTGCCACTAGCAGAATTTGCCTACAACAATGCAGTGCACGTCTCCACAGGGGTGTCGCCCTTTAAGGCCAATTACGGGCGCGACCTCAGATCTTTCCCAGAGAGGGAGAGGGAGGAGGAGGAGGAGGAGGGCCCCCAGGCTGAGGATTGGGCAGAGGAACTGGAGACGGTGCACCAGCAGCTCAGAGAACACTTGGAGAGGGCCAAGGAAGCGTACAAAAAGGGGGCAGATCGCCACAGGCGACAAGGGGAGGTCATCAGGGTGGGGGACAAGGTGTGGTTGTCCTCGGAGGGCCTTCCCACCAGAGGGAGGTGCAAGAAGCTGGCACCCAAATGGCTGGGCCCCTTCACGGTCACGCAACAGGTCAACCCGGTGGCATACAGGCTGGCACTGCCAGAGGACATGAGGGTGCATCCAGTGTTTCATAGATCGCTGCTGTCGCCGTACAGGGAAAGCAGCAGGCTCCGAGACAGCGAACAAACCCCCGAGGGAGGGGGGGAGAGGGAAAACAGGGAGCAACTCAATGAGGCCACGGCCATCCTGGATTCAAGGTGGGGGGTGGGGGGCCTGGAGTACCTCATGGCATGGGAGGATGCTCCACCGTCCCAGAATGAATGGGTTCCCGCCACTCAGATACAGGAGGAATTCTTGGTGGAAGAATTTCACGCCCTCTTTCCCCACAGACCCAAGCCCTGGCACATGGAAAGGGAGGGGGAGGAGGAGGAGGCACGGGAGAACAGCTCACCATGGCGCTGGGAAGCGGAGTTTGAGGAACCAGAGGATGAGGTATGGGTGTCGCCAAGATCCACCCAGTCAGAGGAAGGAGCAGATTGGCAAAACATTTTTACCCCCACCAGCTCAGACGCCACGGACTTTTTGGGATTCCCGTCCTCCCAGGCGGAAGGGGGGGGCTCGCAGGACTGGGGGGAGGTGTTCACACCAACGGGATCGGAGAGCACCGAGTTTTTAGGCTTCCAGTCGTCACCGACACATGGGGGGGGCCTGGGGAGGGGTGAAGGAGAGCTTGGGAGGGGGGTGGATGTGAGGGACAGGGGATATCGCGAAGTCCCTCCCCTCCTGAGTTCAAGCCCGTCCCCGAGCAAAGGGGAAAGCAGGGAGAGTTCCGATTCCAGTGGGGAAGCAGGAAGTCGTGTCCGAGGCTCAGGCAGGGTAGAGGAGCCAGGGTCCCAGGTGGGACAGGAAGGGGCAAGTAAGGGGGGAAGACCCATCCCCCCAACTCCAGAATTACGCAGGAAGAGGAGGGGCAAGAGGATGGGTCTGCCAAAGCTTTTGTGTTGGAGAAAGACGCGCCAAAAGCCATTAGGAGGTTCTGAAACCGACTGACAACATCGCTCCGTGTAAATAGCAATGACTTGAGCACTGTAAATACGCAGCACCAATAAAAGAATAAAATGCAGAGCTGCGTAGCGTCGTTACTCTGAAGTAGTCCACTCCGGCCACTGTGACACCCACCATTCTGCCAGACAGTGGCCACTACAAGGATAAATAACAGAAGAAGTGTGGTCATCATTCCTCCTGATCTTGTTCAAAACTTGCAAAACTGTCAAACAGAAGGTAGCCTGTGATAGCTCTCTGGGGGCTCAAAAACCTATTCCTTCTGCAGGTGTCTAGAATTATGAGAAGAGAACCTATTTGACTGTCTTGCATGGCTGGTGGCTTGTGCTCCCTTTGTTGGGTCACAATTGTAAACAGGCCTGCTAAAGATATTAATGGCCTCAATGAAGTTCGTGGTCTCCATTCACACCATTTGAACATCCCTTGCCATGGTGAGTCATATAGATCAGTTGGCCTTGGTTCTTTCAAACCAGCTGCCTGCTGGTTCTGGGGAGCTTTTACAAGCTCTACACCAGGCACCCCCAAACTGCGGCCCTCCAGATGTTTTGGCCTACGACTCCCATGATCCCTAGCTAACAGGACACTATTTATTGCTAAAAGTGAAATTCTACATTTCTTTTCCATCTGGAGGGACTTTGTGCTATTTTTGCACATCTAGCAGAAACATTAAAGCCCACATTTTGCAAGCATGGTTTCATCTGGTCACCATACGCAAAGGTGCACACTAATTTCACAACCAGTGCCTTTGAACGTAATTTTACTAGAGGGCAATATAAGGCAATATGAGGAGGCAAAAAAGAAGAATGGCAGACCCAGGGCTCTTCATCTAAAATCTTCATTTTTCAAACCAAGAGAGTATGCAGATAAAATGTATCCTGCATCATAATGTCCCCTTTGAGTTGTCCTCCCCCACCCCATTCCCAATATACCAAGCCAATGAAGTTTCTAAGATATTCCCGGCTGGTTTTGACCTTCTAAAGGCTACAGTCCAGAGAACTATACAGCTAATTCCGTGGGCCCAGCGGGGCTTTTGAGTTCCTTCCTCACTCGCCTCTCTTTAAAGAGCACTCCCTCACACAACAAGTCAAGTGACTTCGCAGAGGGCTGCTGCTGAAAGGCAAAATGTCAAAAACAAAAAACAAAAACTCTTGTGCCTTACCGGTATTTAACCTAGATCTCTGGATTGTAGGCCAAAGAAGACTGTTAACTTGGTGGCCTTGTTAGTACGTTAGGTATATACAACTTTTAACAGACAAACAACAGTTTACTTTTTTTGTTAAATGGAAATATTGCAGCTTATTTAAAGTATTAAGGGAAGCCTGACTCAGGCTGGTTCAGGAGCATCATGTTCAAGAGTTGCATATGTCAGAATGAATATTTTGTGTGTACAAGATTTCTAGGGAATCTTCACTCTGAACTGGTGCAAGGCCTCTGGTAGCTGCTGACTTTTTCTTCACCATGTTTCCATTGTTTTACTGCCCAGCATGTGAAATCAGGCATCACCTTGCTTTTCAAACCTCAGAGGCACATACTACAAGGAGCTTACCTGAGCACATGGGGGCTACTCAAAACCGCAGCCCAGAAGACCCCCTTTTCTTGTCAGTAATCTCCCTTTGAGTGCTGAACTAACCAATGGCTGTCATTGCCACAGCTGAATTAGTCACAGAAAAAGGGATGGAGCTGAGGACACGCTAATTCAATTGGTTGTGTGTCGGCTCCAAATACGCAGGCAGAATGCAACTCATTGGACACAGGTTGCCCGAAATTTCAAGGGAAGGAATAGTAAGTGAAACTTTAATGGCGTTAGATGAAGGTTGGTGGTGGAGAGGCAGGGAAAGATGGTAGAGAATAAGGTGTGTTTCAGTGATGGAACTGCTGAAAGAAAAAGCTGTGTGCCAGACTTGGGGGCAGTCCACAGTCCTACCTTTCAAGAGACCTTCATGGTCCATGTAGAAAGACAAGGTGAAAAGGAGAAAGAAAGAATGGGAATAAAACAGAGAGAGAAGCAGAAAGAGCCTGATCAGAGAGCAAAATGATGAAGTATGCATTTCAGGTGGCAGTGCTGGGGGAAAAAAATCCACCGACCCCACCCCCCCACCCCCCAAAGGAGCTAGCCACTTTATTGTTGTGCGTACAAAATGAATTAAAAATAAATAAATAAACCTGTTGTGCATACGCACCAAAATATGTATCTAATGGATTCCAAAAGCAAATAATTTGCAAATAAACCCTAAAAAAATGAGATGTGCCCTCAAATCTGAGCCAGGGAGGGAGGGAGGGAGCACTAGTAGGGCAGAAGATACAACCCCACATGGCTTCATTAAATGTGGTCCTGAAAGGCAGCTGAGCAGCCACTAGCTTGTGGTCTGTCATGCTGTTCCAATGATGTAATGTGCTACAAGCCCCTCTCAGAACAGGCTGCCTTCAGGAAAGAAAGGGAGCATGGTATTCGCTTGACCTTGGTGGAAATCAGACAGCTCTGCATAAAAAGGGAGGGGGTGCTTCTAAGTTACATTTCCACTGAGCGGAGATTGTACTGGATGAGCAGATGGCAAGTGTCTATTGGGAGGCAGGTATATATTGTGGTTTCAAAATGAGTGGACTGGAGGGGAATGAGTGAAACAGGAAAGAAACGCATTATGAAATGCATCTGCTCCTTTCTTGGTGGCTGTACTCAATGACCTCTGGGGTCCTGGAAGAATACGGAATTGATTAAGGCTCTATCAAGATAGGAATTCTGACTGTCATGTAGTAGATACTGCCGATGTCAGAAAACTGGCCTAATATAGACCCACTTCCAAGTGCCATGAAATTGCTATCTGGGCTCACGTGAACCCACTTGCCTGTAGTCTGACCTGTATGGAAGTGCTCCTAGTTTTTAACAGGCATTTGCCAATTCCTTGTACTCGCTACTGCTATATTTTACACAGGGACCTTTAGTTTGGGATGCGTTGAAATCACCCTGCAACTGCAAATGCTTGACTGAGTAGAAAGCCCAGTAATGTTTCCTGAAAATATATGGGGAACAGGAAGGAGCAGCTTGGACAGGACCAGAGGCTCTGAAGTTTTAAAATTCTAGTTCTGATTTGCTTCTCTATCTCTCTCAACCAAATCAGTTGGCATAGTAAGGCATGGTTACTGGAACAGAATGCTATTTAAGGACATGGGCTTCCAAACTTCTTAGCTTACAAGTAGACCATTATTCTGGTGGCAAAGTAGAAAGAAGTGACAGTATCTCTTTAATTACAGGCTGCAGTGATTGGAATGCAGTGTGCACAGGGCACTAAGGATGTGAAGGGTATGATGAAAGCATATTAGACATGCATCTATGAAGGTAGGAAGAGAACCAATAAAGAAAGCATGTCAGCACATATCCTTCCACCTTTCAAGCACTAATAGTAACTTTTCCCCTGGACTGCTCAATTCCTTGTGAATTTTAAGCAGCTAACGACTTAAGTCAGCTACCTTTGCTTCTGACTCCTTATGGGATGTGTCATTTTTCTAACACCCTGCATTAACACTCTGGTTAATTGTAAAAAGAAGGAGGGGAATGGTGATTTTTATCTACAGGAGGGGAAAAAACCAGTTGTTAAAGCACTGTGCCTTCAAAGTGCCCAGCTTGCACATCATGAGTAATCATAGTTAATGGTTTACTGTGAATGCAAATATCACTCCTCTCCTCTAGTCTAGGGGTGGGAAATTGGATCCAGACTGCAGGCCAGCTCTTTATCTTCCCCACTTCCCATGGGCAAGGTTTAACAGGTAGATGAGGTGTGTGCTGCATAGAAGCCTCTACCATCAGCTGATGGGGCTTCCAAGTACCATGCAAGCACTGATGATCAGCTGATTGTAAGGGCTTCAAAGTGTCACACACAGCTCTCTACAAGCATCACAAATGTTGGGGCTTATTATGAGCCTCACTAGGCACTATGCACAGGGTTTTTCAGGTCCTGCTGACTGGGAGTGTCGACAAAGCTGTTTCTGGCCCAGCGATTCCTTTACCTGCTCCACACCTGGTGCCACTTATGACTTCTGGTGGAGGGCAGCTAGGCATGGCTTGGTCAAAAGAAAACGAGGTTTCCCACAGCTGCTCTAGACAGTGGGAGCAACAAGCCACGATCTCTGTCTCAGCATTATGCCTGACTGGGAACTGTAGTTTGCTATGCTGAAACAAAACATGGTTGTTAAGACAAATTTTGGCTTAACACCCTGGTTTGTTTGGAAACAAACCACAATCGCTACTTCAGACATAACCTTAACCCAGGTATTAAGGTTTGTTATGCCTGCTGCCTACAAGGGATGAGCGAAACGGAACCCTTCTGTGCATTTGATGGTTTAATGGATTGCTGTGATATGGAAATTCTGCCAATGTGTGCGCATGAGGAGCTTAATAACAAAGCCATGGCATGTAACACACTGACTGCTTCTGCAAAATGAGCATTCAGTTATAAAATCAAAGTTTTTGATGGGTTACATCATTCATTCACACCATGCTGTTTTGTCCTGTTGCCTTATTATTACAGTATCTGTCTCTTTATTTTCAATTTGTTTACATGTTGTGCGTTAGGAAATTTTCTTTCAGATTTATGCAGAATTCTAGACTAAACTTTTATTCTCACAATGGTTTTCTTGGTCAAGAACTGGTGATTCTCAAATTCTCCTGATATGCTTCATCTACACGCTTTCATTTATTCAATAGAGTAAGTAATGCCTGATAGGATAGTCAATTAACCAGTGTTAATCATAGTTTTTATTCTGGGTTCATTAGCTTGGAGAGTTCATAATCATCAGTATGGTTTGGAATAATAAACTCACTAAGAGAACTTTAGAATAGAGGGCATGGGTTGGAAACCAACCCACTACTTACAAGAACAAGACAGTGCTTAAAGTTTCATGGGGTGACAAATTGGAGTGTAAACCATATCGTCTAAATGTCTAGTGATGTTTGCAAATGCTCAACCTTCAAATAACCCCTCCATTTTAGATTTGCTTATATGGTTTTATGCTGCAAGATGTATGCATCTTTCAATGTTCTGCAGGGAACCGTTCAAGCAGCTTGCTATTCATGACACCAGTTCTTGCTCTTCATCATTTCAAATCAAGCCCTTTTGTATTTCTTTCAAATAATTCTGGAAACTCTGGAGGATTTCGTGGGAGTTCAGTTCAAAATTAACTATATCTGAGCAGAGGGTCTTACCATTAGGCGGGGTGAACCAACCACCTCAGGCAGTAAATTTGGGGTGTCATGAAAGGGCAACAAAGTGTTCATTATTTAGTTTGTTATTATTGTATCCTTACTGCCAGGAAGCAGGGAGAATTGATTGTGGGGTTTTCAGGTGCTAAAATAACTTGGGTGGCCTCACGAACTATACACCTTGACTTCTTGGTGGTGGTACAACATTTTCTGTTCTGCCTCAGGCAGCAAAAGGTGTTGGGCTGGCTGAATCTGAGTAAATCATCCTGTTTGCTTAAAAGCACGAAGCAAGCACAGATGTACAAAGAGCACGTGTGCTCTAAGTCACATGGATTAACAAAATGCTACAGGGCTGGCTGAATCTGAGTAAATCATCCTGTTTGCTTAAAAGCACGAAGCAAGCACAGATGTACAAAGAGCACGTGTGCTCTAAGTCACATGGATTAACAAAATGCTAACAGTGTTACCTGTTTCAGTGCCTTGGAAGCAAGGGGGAAACAAATGTAAAACTTGAACGCAGGACCCATCTGTGAACAGCCAAAGAAAACACCTTGCTTTGGGAAGCTGAGATAAAAAATGGCCGATGTCCATAAAAGGTTGCCTTTGAGTTTCATAGAGGGGTGATTGTAGTGGCACATGGCCCCCACTACAACAGTCAAGAGAGGTGGATTTGCTAGGCTGTACAGAGACTATCAAAAAAATGAGATTGTCTGAGATCCTATAGAAAAGGATGGAATATGGAGCCCATCACAGGCTTTTTGGAGAAAATGTGTTTATTTTTCTCTACAGTCTGAGCAAGGTTGCGTTAACCTGTTTCTGGGCAGGGTTAGTTGCTGAAAAACCCTGAAATGCCTCTCTGAGTAATCTGGTGTGTGAGAGAGACCAAACAAATTGCTTCCATCTCTCCCATAGCATCTAGCTTTCTATCTGCCGTGGTGATGCTAATGAACATTCTGTTATCTTTCCAATCCATCATGTAGTGCAGATTTCCTGGGACTGTACCATTTCAGACTACATCTGAATGCCCCTGTCCCCACTATCTGCACATACAATACTAGCACAAACATAGGCTAGGACTCTGTTCCTCATGTGCTAAGTTTCCAGAGAAATTTTGATGTGAGGAGAGAAAAAAAATCTCCTATCTGCAGCCTGAAATGGTACAGATATAGGAATAGTGTATCATGTGGAGATCAACACCTTTTTCTTTTGCAGAGATCTTTGAGACATAATGGGAGAACCAAGGGTGGTAGAAAATGCACATTTATGGGAATGTGATACCTTGATGACTATTGAACTGACAAAGTTGCTCTTTCGAATAGGTGGGGTAGAGGGCAAAAAAACAAATGCCTATCACACATGCCAAGCAGGAAACATACCTGTAATCAAATGACCCATTATCTACCTTCTGGTCATCAGGGTCCAGGGGTACATCTTTATTTTCTCGCACTGTGAATACAATATGCAAATAATAATAAGAAGCACACATCTTATTTTCATGTATTCATGGCTGCAATCCTAAACACACTTACGGGACTTGCTTCTGAGTTGAGTGGGGACGGGTGAGCAATCCACCAAACTCTGATTCCAAAGCAGACTCTCACATTTTGATCTGGGCAAATCATTAGGAAGAACTTCCTGACAGTAAGAGCTGTTCGGCAGTGGAATTTGCTACCAAGGAGTGCGGTGGAGTCTCCTTCTTTGGAGGTCTTTAAGCAGAGGCTTGACAGGCATATGTCAAGAATGCTTTGATGGTGTTTCCTGCTCGGCAGGGGGTTGGACTGGATGGCCCTTGTGGTCTCTTCCAACTCTACGATTCTATGATTCTATGATTTCAGAATGAGGGCTGTGGGCCTACCTCTGTTCTCCTGAAAGTGTGTCCTGATCTTTAAACTTGTAGAAATGGTTAATCCAGCCACCCTTGGCCTGGAGCAGCTAGTGCTTTGAATGCAATAGAATGCAAGTCCCTCTGGGAGCAATGGGATTTGATGAGGCTCCATCATTCTCACGAAGAAATGTATGGAAAAAACACACTGCTGCCCCCAGAATCCACATGGACCCTTCACCTCTCTCAAACATTTTTGTGCTGTTTGTGCATGGATGTTTAATGTTTTTCTTTTTAAAACTCTACACTGAAATGGGATGGGGGGGACTTAAGTCTCATCCCCATGCAGAATTGGATCAGATGTTAAGGTGTCCATGCATTCCTAGGGCTGAGGACACCTGTTTAGGATTGTGCTGCTAGTCTACCAGCATTTGCCATTTTGTAGGTGGTCAGGAATTTAGGCTGAAAATGGATGAGAAGGATCTGAAGAAATAACTGACATTGAGGTGGTTTTGCTGTTGGCAAATGTATGTGCAAAGTCATTTTTGATTGCTTCCACGCTTTTAATCTCCAAAATATAATACACATAAATCCCAGGCTGAGCAAGATTCTGATTCAAGTTCTCTTTCAAATCTTGTCTCTTGCCATTGAAGTAATCATTATTATTTCCTGCATCACAAATGTTTGGCTCAAAACTGTCACGCTAGTTGCATGCTGAACAGAGCGCAACAAATAAATTGATGTTACTATATTGTGAGTAGTAAGGGAGGCATTTCCTGTGCATATGGCATTTAGAATTGTTGGGAAATTGTCCCATGAGCTTAGAGCAAGACAAAATACAAGCTGATGTGCCTTATTTTTTAGAACTGCTGCTCTAGTATTATTTGGATGCAGTCCTTAAAAAGCCGACATTTGCCGACTACTATCATGCAGTGTGATATCCGGTAAATAATAAAACAGAAGAAAGTAGTAGTAAAAGATTATGGCTTGGAAGTGTTTCCTAAGCCACAGCTATTGTAACGTACAAAGAATATTTCTAGGACTGACCATACTCGTCCTAACTGTATACCCTTGGGGTACTCTTAACTGCATTTTATAGAGATATTTAGCACTCTGCTATCTTACTTTGAAACAAGGATCTCTAGGCAAACCAAGCCAGGTATACTATTTTGCAACAAGTGTGCATGTGTGCATGCGCGCGTGCGTATACACACACACTGGTTTGCCCTTAATTGACTAGAATGCGGGATTGCTCCCTAAATACAGTGGCCAGATACACCAGACAACTTGTATTACAAACCAACATGGCAAGCTTTTCAGTGCCATATGAGAACCTTCCTATTTATGCCAAGGCAATTTGGATTGTGTGGATGGCTTTTGGAACTGTATTCTATTCTTGCTTTTAGCTTCTTGAGTTTTTGTTCTCTCCTCTTGCGTTTTGTTACACTTATTTGTTGGTTTTAAATTGTATTTATACGTTGTGTGAATGAATTCTATTCACACTTTCGTACAGCACCTTGGAATCTTTTTGATGAACAGTGGAATAAATTAAAACCAACCAGTTAACATCATCCCAAAATCACATAGACCCTTTCTACTGGTGAATGTATTCTTAAATTACGTACCACACTTCCTTTATGCTTGAAGAGACCCGTGAAAAAGTAAGTAATTTTTGAAAGGGACAGTGGGACAAGTGAAAGAAACACAAGTACATCTATCAGCTGAAAAATGTGAGTAAATTTCAAATACCTCTTCCAGCAAATTAAAAAAAAAAGGGGGGGGGGACATATCCTGTTATGTGATTGCCTCTCACCTCCAGATACAGCATAGTCAAAATCTGTATGGTACTTCTCTTCCCCCCTCACTATGGTTAGTGGGGGTCAGGAGTCAGTGCAATTGTGATATAGAAAACCGTGCAGGAAGAAAGGATTAAGAACTCCCTGTCCTAATGCAGCTCCCTAATAATAATAAAAAAACACCCTCTTGCATATATGCCCATAAAAAATATGGTTTTGGTCTTTCTTTTAAGGAAACTGGACATGGATGCCCCATGTCATGTCTCTTTTGGACCTTGGCATAATAAACAAACATCATCCCATGTATTTTAGGTAGGGCATTATTTCCTTTTGGACTAGGGAAACAGATAATTGTTTCTGTATAGCTTGCTTGTCATTCTTGTCACACACTGCAGCTTGATGTTAGAAGCCGCCTGCCACAATCCTTATGTGTACTTAAGGGTCTCTAGCACAAAACCTTCTTGCACACAAGACCTTATTAGATCCTGGGAGAGAACATAGTGGTCATCGCACAACCTGAGAGAGGTGTTTTACCCCATAGCCCTTCCTCCTCCTTTGAAAAAGAAAAGTATCAATGCATTCCCCCCTGGAGAAAGTCCCTTTGCAAATACAGATTGAGTAAAGACACTTATGGTACGCGAGGTCAAATCCCAACAAAAGTCATGGGGTGAGGCTTCACCTCCTACCTAGCTGGAAGTCCTCTTGCATTGCCTTTAATGAGATTAATTCTTTTCAGTGCCACGGCTGCTAAAAAACTGTAGGACTAAATCCTTCCAGTGGGAAGCCTATGATCAGTGCTATTTTTCTAGAAAAAGAGGTGCTGGAACTCACCATGAACATCTCCCTTGTTCTCTTATAATGGCAATGGCACCCACGTAAGAGGTGCCAGAACTGAGTTCCAATGAGTTCCGGCTGGAAAAAGCACTGGATGATTATTATGATCAGACCATCTATCTAGATTTGGGAATAAATACTTCAAACCCAACAACAAAGCTACACCAGTTGATAGCTGTTTCTCTTACCTGGATATTTCCCTCCTCTGCTTCTCTTAATGAAGCAAACTATCAGCAGAATCAGGACCAGGAGAGCGATGGCACACATCAGTCCAATAAACCAGCCCTGAGTTGCAATGTCCCCTTGGTTCTTGTTATAGGCTAGTAGGAGAAGTTGAAAGGAAAAAAAAGTTAAGAAGAAATAGAATTGATCCACATAGTGATGAAAAATGAAAATAGCAAGCAAAAGCTATTAGATGCTCCCTGCCCCACCCATTCCCAACCTTCACATTTGAGGACTTCCCAAATTGGCCTGGTTTGGATGCCACATGAAACCACAGTTAAAATGGAATAATGGTTAATGTAAAAGAGCAGTTCATGCTGCTCAAAAGTGCCTATTGTGACCGGAGAAGAAGCAAATCAAAGTGTGGTTTTGTATTATAGGTGAACCAGCAGTTGTGATTTGTTTCTCTCCAAACCAAGCATGGAAGCTAAGGTTTGTTCTTTGCTTAATAATAATAATAATAATAATAATAATAATAATAATAATAATACCCTGCCCATCTGGCTGGGTTTCCCTAGCCACTCTGGGCGGCTCCCAACAGAGGACTAAAAACAGAATAAAACTTCAAACACTAAAAACTTCCCTAAACAGGGCTGCCTTCAGATGCTTTCTAAAAGTCAGGTAGTTGTTTATTTCCTTGACATCTGATGGGAGGGCGTTACACAGGGTGGGCGCCACTACTGAGAAGGCCCTCTGCCTGGTTTTGCTCATGGGCTGCATTCACATTGCAGTTTATTCTGTTTCCCTAACTGTTTATTTCCACATTACATTTGAACTTTTACACCACATAAAAGCAACTTCCAGAAATATACTAGAATATAGTGCAAATTTAGTGTTTATTTTCATGTTATTTGCAAATGGATTTTTTTTATGGAAACAAGCAACATAGAAATGAGTGCTAAAGTTGTGCTATATTCTGATATATTTGTGGAAGTGGCTTTTATGTAACATGAAAACTCAAATATAATGCGGAAATGATCAGTTAGGGAAATACTGAGAAAATGGAATAAAGTGTCATGTGACTGCAGCCATGGTTTCTTTGGGGGAAACAAACCATAGCACTGGTTCACATAGAAGACAAAGGTAGCCTCTGGTTTGTTTCCTCCTTGACACACCAAAGGAAGGAGCAGAGGGAGGGCGTGCAATACAGACATGCGCCAGCACACTGCTCATTCACATAAAGCACCTGTTTAATTTTAACTATGGTTTAACATGTACAAACCAGGTCTCTCTGTGTGGGATTTTTTTGGATTTGAGACATCAGATTGGGCATTTTTATTTTCCAAATGCATCACAGCCCAAGTTCGAACAGTGACAATTCAGATCCAATGGTAGCAGTGAAGGCAAAGGATAACACAGGTGGGCACAGCAGACTTGGGCAGAGAAATAAATATATGGTATTGCCTAACAAAGGAGGGTTATATAAAATGGGGGGTGGGGGAGCAGAAGAAGCTGGGTAACAGATTTGATTCATGGTAATGGAAAATATTGTAGGTGGTACCTCAAAAGAGGATGCAAAGTTCTCCAAGGAGCAACCAAGGATTCATATTTATCTGGTACATAGCTAGAACAAACAAGTACAAAAGGCTTCCTAACACATTATTCAGTGTCCTGAAAACCACAGAGAACACGAGAGACTGAGGCCTGCCCAGGCTTGTTCCAGCTTGTGTACAATGCATATTAAGTAATGGTTTATAGCATGATGTGTTTTTGCAAAACACCCTCCCAGAACCTTGACTAGAAACCATGGGACAAATGGAAGAAATCGTGGGATGAGCCCTAAGTTATGCTCATTAATTTCAATGAGTTTACTCTGAGTAAGACTTAGTTGAATACCACTCGAAGCTTATGTGACTTACCAACTATGATGGTAGTATATTTCTTCTACCGGTAAATTATTTTGCGAAAAAGGAAAACATACACATCTAACTGACCTAATTATTATAATATTGCACAGAACCCGGTACTCTGTTGAATTTTAAGTAAGTGTTATTAGTGACATATGACAAGTGAAACAGAGTCAGTCTTAAATTAGCAGCAATTCAATGAAGTCAACTCCTAGCTTATATAGCACTTTATTTTTCTTGGGCCAAGTTTGAGTACCTAATGCAAAAACTTGTGCATTTCAAACTTCGCAAAAAAGCAGAGCTCATCAAGACTGTATGCACACTTCATTATAGGAATGATTCACTCAGAGAAACTGTGAAAGGGTTTAATGGTTGGATTCATGACTTTAAAATCAATGGTAATTTTTCCTCCTTGTGAATCAAACTGGAATTGCGCTATTAAACCATAACCTAATGGCTTTATCAGAACACCAGTAGGAAGTAACATGTATAAGCAGCTTTCAAGTTATTGACAATAAATTAAAAATATCCTGAATAGCACTAATGGAAGATTATCACAGCCACGCGGAGTTGAAGTTCTGCCAACAGTATAATGAAGATACACTCTATATTCGTAGCCAACAGACCTTTCTCAGACTCTCTCTGGGTTTTCTCACATTAAGTGCTCGATTCCACAATACTTACTTACAACAGAAGTTTGATCATAGGAGGACATGCAAATGTATTAAAGAAGACCTCTCTTTTAATTCCACCCAAATAAGTGAATATAAGTTATTTTTGTTCCCCAGCCCCCCTAAAATCAGAATCAGATTGTCTTCAAAGCTGGGAATGAATTATAAAAAATGTGCATTTGGCATCAGGATCTTTGGGGCAAAGGCCCAAACTCACATGATACTAGGGCCCATGAACATTTAGGCCCCAGAGCCATCTTTCTTACATATAATTAGGTAAAAGTGTTGTCATGCTGTGGTTTGCTTGGCCACAGATAGGGAGCACTGCAAAAAAAATTATGATGAGTGGCAGTGGATGGGAAGTCCAGGCAAGCCATAGAAGGGCAGGCAGAACTTACTGCAGCCTTGCACTGCCCCCCTCCACTGACTCTACTACTTTCCAGGTTGACTTACACACAATATTTTTACTTCCCTCCCAACCTTTTAGCCCATCATTGGAAGTGTAGACTCCTGCTTAAAGTTTCTGTGCCCTCCCCCCTCAACTGTCATGTTCCAAGGCTGAACCTTTGACCCTCTTGTGCAAAACTGCCAGAATATTCCCTAGTACGTACTTTTAACCTTCATGTGAGCTTTTGAGCCTCTAAAGCAGGCATCCCCAACATCCAGATGTTTTTGGCTACAACTCCCATGATCCCTAGCTTACAGGACCAGTGGTCAGGGATGATGGGAATTGTAGTCCAAAACATCTGGAGGGCCGAAGTCTGGGGATGCCTGCTCTAAAGCAAAAGCTATCATTGGACAAGTTTTAACAGGAAACCCAAACTCAAAATGTTTGAAAGGCCTATTCTCAGGGGCAACTACTGATTTCCTGTTACGTTCATATCATTTGAGGAATCTACCACTACATCATTATGATGTTTTTTTCAAAAGGTATGAGCAATTTTAATTGACTCAAAAGTGCCAGGTGCCCCATTGGCCTTTGTGCTTTGACATTCTCCCTGTTCACTACTGGCAGTTGATTTGCCATGCATCCCCTTTTCCTGTTAAAAGCACTACTGTGGGAGAAAAGTCCACTTTGAAGCTATTCTAATGGAAGGAGCAAGACACTAATTGCATGGACTTCAGAATTGCATTAGGCTAAATGAAACTACAGGCTTGACATAGAGGGAATAGAATTATACTGGAGGCTTTTGAAACAAATGGTGATTCAATTAACGATGCTAACATATAAAAGCTTTCAATAGAATAGAAGGAAGATAGGAAAGGCAAATATCAGATCGCGCGATATATAGAATGAAAGGGGGGGGGAGTACAATATACAAGTATACTTTTGATACAATAATGATTAAAAAAATCCTCCAATCCAACGTATTCACAGAACCATGTCCAAATCTAATGGGCAATGTCAAAATGATACAACGGCACACACCAAATGTAGTTGTTCTGTCCTCCTTAAACTTACATTTCATTTGCAAACAGCCCAATCCTGTTTTGCAAAGCCAAAGTGCTTTCACCAGATTTCTTACAGCCATTGGTATGAGGCAACAGTTTCTAAACTTGATACAGCCTTGCTTTGGCTATGTACTGGACGAAAAATGATCTTCCCATGCTTTTAGAGGGAAGTAAAAGAGGATGCCATAGGACAGAGCAGAGAACCTTTCTTTAGCTCAGTGGGCCAGATCCTTATCAGGGCCGGTCTCACGGGCCAAATTTGACAGGTGGGTGACACTATCTGCCAATTAAATGACATAAATATGATGTCACATGATTGACAGGTGGACACGGCCATGCACCTGTAAAAGTCCCCCAGGCAGCTTTGCAACTCTCCTTCTACTCCTCATTTAAACTCCTAATGCTGGATGTTAGGGTGAGCACGGGGAGCTTTGCAAAGGCTTTAAAGCAACCCCTGTGTTCCTCACCGAGTGTCCAAAAAATAGAAGACAGGCCTAAATGTACATTCCCAATATTGAATGTAACTTCATTGTACTCAAGGTGGTGACATGTGAATGTGACCTAGGCCAAAAAGTCCTTGGCAGATAACAGGAATCCACACCCACTTTGCAGTTGGCTACGGTTTTTATGGATTGGCCTTGCTGGCCTCTGCCAGCCTCCTTCTGGGCTCCACCTATAGAGAGACATCAGTGATGCATTGCATTTTGCATATAATAGCTTGTCAAGACAGCGCCACACACTTATGACATTTTACATCTATACTTACTGTACTTTTAACGGGGCAATGAAGGTTAATATTATTTTTCCATCCAGGTATATTTGTGTAACATTAAATATCACTCACTGCACGGTAAAGTTTTGTTCTAATTAACCAAAACTGAGCAAAAGAAATAATGTAGTAAAACTGCAGGTGTAGGGCTACTTGGTTGGTGCAATTTCTACTTAGAAATATAAGCTGCTGTCTCCAGAAGAGTGACTTTCAAAATAACCTAAAGAAAAAGGACAGCGCTTTCGTCTCACAGGTATTAATGATGGAACATGATAGTAAGCTCTGATCTATCACATCAGAAGCAGCCAGCCTGGAAGGGAAAAGGAATGAAAATACAAGAGGCACTAAAAGAAAGCAAGGGAGGTCACTAAAATAGTGTAGCTTTGGCAGTCACCTGGGATACATCAGAGGAGGAAAGCATAGATCCTGGAAATCTTCCATTACTGTATCTTGAGATACAGAAAATGTACTCTTTTAATGCACAAAATGCACATGGAACACACACACACACACACACACACACACACAAACATACAACAAAAAGCAAATCTATCAGCACTGATCCAATGTACCCAATTATGGCAAGGAGCAAGAACTGTGTTATTCTCTTGTATTTTTTTGGTTGCTGTAGCTAGGTTTGCCAAGCAAAAATAAACTAAAATATTTAGCACAATATATGTTGCATTTTGCATTTATTTGTAAACCACAACACATTCTGTGTAAATCAAGGTTTACACCGCTCTCAATACCCAGTTTCCTGGGGGAAACGCCACCAAATTTCAGTGAGATAGCACTACTAATGAATTATGTTAGGGTTACATTTTCAATGTATCCATCCCCAGCTGGGAGGCATTTCATCTGCAACACAGAAGATGATCTCACACTCTGCACACATACGTAACTATGTACAAACTGATACTGGACTGCAGAAAAAAATAAAGTTCCCCAAGATCAAATAGATGGTTCTCTCGGGTTCTGTCTATTAACAGGAAGGATGTACTGCTCCAGCTGCTGGACTGCTAAAACTGTATGCAATTTGAGCAAATACTTACCAATGCATGCAAAGGAACTGTTGCTCAAGCATTTATATAAAAGCTACTAGTCCTCATGATGGCTATACAGAATCTGCATATTCAGGGGCAACACGCTTCAGTGTACCAGTTTCTGGAGATCAACGGTTGGAGAAGGCTATTGCCTCCATGTCCTGCTTGTGAGCTTTCCAGCAGCTTCTGGCTGAACACCTTGGAAGCAGGATGAGAATCTTTCCACTCACACCAGTGCAACTATGAAGGTCAGCAGTGTTACCTACTGCTCAACAACAAAAGTTAATTGTTTCTGACATAACAACCAAGTTGTTGAGGGGCTTGGGGCAGGCAGGCAGAAATTGCTTTGGGGAATATATATGAACTGTGGGCCACTGGTTAGTTACCCGTGGTAGATTTAAAAATATTGCATTTTTCATTTGTTTTCACATGTTTTCAGACTAGGTTAGCAATTTCTTTCCACCATTTGTCTATATGCCACCATAAACTATATCATTTTAGAGTTAAAAGAAAAACCTTGCTTAAATTGTGTGGACATTTTGCTTACAGCTTTTGACACATTGCACAAAGCTTTCTACAGAATGACCTTCCGATTCTTTCCACTCAGCACACATTTCAGCTATTTCTCACATGGAAACTACTTCTCTAATTACCTGCATTGACAAAAGGAGCTTTTATTATGGACACAAGAGGAAATCTGGGATATGATAATGTTTGATTAAGCTTCACTAGGACTGAAGCTGATTGTTTGAAAGCTACCTAAAATTCTGAAACCAGAGGTCAGAAATGTGAATGCATAAACTAAAATCTACTAAAGTTTGACTGGTTCCATGCCGCAACCCTATAGCACTACCAGGCAGTACTGGAAACAGATCTAAAAGGAGGTGCCACACAGTATTTAATATTGTGTTATACCATCCAGGAATGTCTTTTACCATGGTCAATATCCCTTATGTTTATTCACAAGCAAGTCCTGTTCAGCAAAGGCTCTTTTCAATGATAATTAAAAGCTTCCTGCTTGGGATTGTAGCCATTTTATTGCTTCATATTCAGTGGTGCTGAAGGATTACTGAATTGGCCCTTAATTTCCTCATCTGTAAGCTTCCTTCCATTTTTTTTTTAAAATAGTGAAATGGAAAACAGGAAGCTTCGGGTAAAGATGAAGTAACCCTGAAAGATGTCAATAGCAATTGTCTACATTAGACAGGCTGGCAATGCAATTGCGTTTTTATTGCCACTCCCCCAACTGAAAAAACAAAACAAAACCCCTTGGGAAACACAAAAAAGCTACTGGAATACATTGACCTAATGATGTTCATTTGAATTCTTCATAAAACTGAGGGGCTAGCATAGAAGCAACCTATACAAGGCACTTTTGAGACACACAGATAGGATATAAGGCAATATTCTGTAAAGGTAAATTGCTACAATTCTCAGACTGTGACTTCATTTGAAATTATGAGTATGCCACATAGCTCTGTGAATGTCTTGCAGACAAATCCACCACATTATAATATCTAAAATCTGTTCCATGAATACCCAGACATAAAGCCAATCACAAATTCACATGTGCTCATGCAACAGCTGGCAGCATGATAATGAGCAGTGCACACGCACACAAAGGGAAACATGAATGCGCAGATAGCAAACACATAGCCTGTAGCATTTTCCTTAACAATAGTGTTTATTATTAAGTCTAGATGGAAAACCAAGAGCCTCTGCCTTTTTTATAGATATCTTCCAAAAACAAGATTGTTTCATTAAAAAAAGTTATGCCAAGATTCCCCCCCCCTGTGTTTGTTTTAGCAGAACACAGTCTAAAGAACCTCGTTAAGAGAGGATATATTTCACTTTGGTACTTGTATAATAAGGGCAGAGTGCACATTGTCAGTGAAGAGATGGATGACATTTTCTCCGTGCATGGCATAATTCCTCCATCTGCAGCAGCACGCAAAGGCAGTAAGGCTTGGAATGGAATGTGCCTCCAAAATGCAGCACATTGTGGGGCTGAACCCCATCTCACCTGGACTTGTCTGAAAGGTTACGTTCGAGCTGATAGTATCATTCCCCTTGAGAAAAACCCGCACTATGTACTTCTCCCCAGGAGTCAGGTCAACCAGCTCCAGAAAGCCTTTGGCAGGGGAAGATTTCACTGTTTTGTTACCTGAGAAACAGAAACTTCATATCAAAGGCAGCTAGCAGGAAATGCAGATTACTGTGTAGGCAAACATCACTAACGCCAGGTCCAGCTACTGACTCGACACATGTCCCTGCTGATGACACCACTGACTAACACAGAGTGAACACCCAGAGTTTCTGGCACCATCAGTTCAAAGTTGAAGGGCTCATTTACAGAAGCTCACTCCACTTGTACGTAGGAGAATTATATTTTCCAGACATCATTTAAACTAACGGAGCACCTGCTTTGGCATCGTAAGGCAGCCAGGAACCAGATGGAAGCTTATCACATTACTGGTTCAGCGATTTTGCATAAAACTAGAAGTGAAAAAAAAACAAAAACAGAAAAAGAGGGAAGACTTTGTACAGCCATCTCTGGGAAATTCTGACTTGGAACAGAAAGCGACTGGCATAGGCCTTTTGCAACTCACAAGTGCCAGATGTGTCGAATCAATAACAACAGCAACTCTTTCTCTGGCAGCATGCTTTTGATGCATTAGAATTGCCTTTTCTGAATTAACCGCAACACATTTTGCAAAAGATGTCGAAAAAGTCACTTCTAAACTCTTATTAAGAGCATGCACACAGATCACAATGCTAAATTATATTAAAGGTACACTGCTAAAAGCATTCAAACATAAAGTGAATAAAAAGAACCCTGTTTGCAAACTCCAGTGTGGGTATCCTATGAAATTGCAACTATTCCAATACTTCAGGAGTTTTGGAAGTGCTTGGATGCTGTGTTAACTTAACCTTAGCAAATCGTTAGGCATGGAAGTCCCTAACCGGCAATGTCACAGAAGTGTATGAATCTGCTAGCAATGGTTAGGTTAATGAGAGCACCAGGCCTGAGAATTGAAATCACTGGAGTCCTTTAAAGAAAATCCAAGCAGCTGGTTTTGACAAACCTAATTTATCAAAGTACTCCAAAACTGGAAGCATGAGAAGCTTCCCAAAGAAAAGAAGATTCCCTTCCCCACTCTGTGACAATACAGCAGCCAGCCGAGTGGAATACACAGGAATCCTCCAAATCATATCCACACAATGGGTGTTACATTGACTGCTTACAATTTAATCATGCTAGATGCAATTTCCTAAAGGGTCAGTTCTTGATTACTTAATTTAAAAGAACTAAACACAATACTGTATTAATAATTTTATGGAACCGACACCTAGAACAGGACTTGGCCCAGCAAACTAAAAACCAAGGAAAGCATGTCTAGGGCACATATATAACTTGCCCCCAAAGCTATAAGGTTGACATTCAATGTTTAATTCTTTGGCCAGCACATAACTACTTAAAAACTGCAGGTAGCATGCCAGCAGGAAGTAGAGTGAGGTATGAACGACTTGAAAACAAAATGTATGTAGATAACTAATTATAAATCTCCAACTAAAACAAAATGTGACCATTACTATTAACCCCCAAATTATTTGCTATAGATGGGATCTATAGATTTTTGTATCTATTTCTGCTTGCTTCATTCTACAGCACTTACAGCCATCACAGATTCACTTAGGGCAGTGTTTTTTAAAAAGCAGGTCCCTTTTAGGATGTGTTATTCTGAATCCTCCACTGAAAGGAGACGGCAGTCATTGTGTTTAAGAGGACAGCAACATAAAACACAGTGTCAATATAATCAGGAGGACAAGTTAAATGCCATGCGTTTGGTTCCACCACCCCCCAAAAAACCCTCCATGCACAAATTAAGCAGTACAATTAGTTACACTATAATGAACATTGCATGAAAGGTCCATTAAACCTCTGAGAGATGACAGAATCTCTGGTGACATTAAGGACCCTGCAGAATTCTCGAGCTCCCAATGCTTACTGTTGATATACTCAACCACAAACTCAGTTTCAGGATCAAACGTGTGGTTCCAGGTGATGTTTGCCCAGTTACTGTTAGGTGAAGCTTTTACATCCCAGATAGGCTGCTTTGCACCACCAGCTGGCGAACAGGTTAGAACAGAGGTTAGTAAACTGGATTATGAACAGAGAGATGCATTCTAACTGCATGCCCAGACTTAAATTAATTGTTATCCTTAGAAGCAAATGTAGGATTGCCAGACTCAATAGAGGACAGGACTTCTGTGCCTTTAATTGCCCTGCTCTCTTTTGAGTCTGGAAACCTTAAAGAGAAACCATCAGACACTTTGTTTGGAAATTAAACAAAGGGTCTGCTGGTTTCTCTTTAAGGTTTCCAGACTCAAAAGAGAGCAGGGCAATTAAAGGCACAGAAGTCCTGTCTTCTAATGAGTCTGGCAACCCTAAGCAAATGCAGAGCACGCTCCTTCTGCCCACCCCCACCAGGTATAGCACACAACAGATTGTGGATGCTTCAAAATTACTGTACCTCACATAACACAAACAAAAAACATTGCAAAGCCATTTCAATTCATATGTCACTTTAGTAAAGAGAATAACTTTTTTTTGGTATATCTAAATATATCCTTTGAAACAGCAAGGTATGCATATAAATTACATATAAAAATGTACATCTGGATATATGCCCATGCTAATACTCTCTTCAGACATAGCCATTCTCTAGTGCAGCCTTGATCAACCTGGTGCTCCCTACCATAGATGTTTTGGACTATTACCAAAGGTGAGGGAGTTGTAGTCCAAAACATCTAGAGGGCACCAGGTTGGTGAAGGTTGTCGTTGCATCATCAAATTGAGAGGTACAACATTTTCAAAATGGCCAAGGATACAGACATCAATCTTTCTGCCAAATTATCTTGGAAGCAGGATAATGGCCCAAGATGGACATCGTATCCATAAGAGTACAAATCACCTTTGGAATTTTAGTGCCACAAATTATTGAGCCACTTGCCTGTCAAAAGCAACACTCTACAGGGCAGGGTCAACTCAGCTGCCTAATTCTTACAGTGCAGTGCAGAAGGTTACGTTCCCAGCCCTTATGCAGATTTCTACTTTGCAGGATTATAGAAATCCCACATAGCAGCTCCCGATGGTCTACGTAACTAGACAGGCAGAGGTTTATTAATGATGATCTGCTTCAACATTGCACCAAACCAAGGTGAAATTCATTGCCAATTTTCACTGTTTTAAAACCGAGGAAATACTGGAAAGCAAAATGTTCTTGTCACCATTCTGGATAGTGGGTAACAGAATTAGCTGTTTTTAGCTCAAGTTAGTTTGTGACAACATCAGTTTAACTGGCTTCAATCCATTAGTTTAGAAACTCTGGCTATTGCATTAGGCTTCAAGTCTATACATACTTACCTGCGAGTAAGTCCCACTGAATTCAGTTGGAGTAAGTTCCATTGAACTCAGTGGGACTTACTTCTGAATAGACACGCAGAGAATTGTTCTATTACCGTACTTATTATAACATGATAAAGTGAAAACAGTTCAATATATCTTTGACATGAGAGCACATTCTTCAACAGTAAATACAGCCACTTTATGACTTTACGTCTTTACAAAAAGCTATTTCTAACAATAACAGTTCAGTTTTAAAAATGTCTATAATTTCATATCTTGATCCATCAATTACCACTGCATGCTCATTCATGCAACATTTAGTTTTGAGCCACAGCTGAGAAATCCTTGCATCAATAAATTGCAAGCCAGGCACCAAGTTCATATGCCTATGCTTAGAATATACATGAACATTCCCATTGACTGCAATGAGACTTCATGCATGCAAGAAATTTGAAGCTGGGCTTAATCAGAACTACTTGAGTTTGCTTTAACTTCTCTTCAGGAGTATAAATTTACTGCAAACATGAGATACTACATGGTTGTTTTTTTAAGTGGCTAAGCAAAATGAGGCATTGTGCCTCAGTGCAGTCAGAGACCTTTTTCTGGATGTGTTCCTATTTCAGATTGATGTATTTATATGCAGTAGATGTGGACTTGGTTAAAAATCTGTGCCAGTAAGTTTGACACATGTTGCATTTTTCATACAGGGCAACAAAATCAAGTTCTCTTTGCTTTTCAATTTTACTTCATTTAAAGGTTTTTCACATTTAAAAATATTTGCATGGTGATATTTGCATGGTGTTTCCTCCCACCTAAGATGAAAGTTTGGATGTGCACATAATTTGTTGGTAGGGACCTACATGATCTCTCTGCAGCAGCCCTAAGAAGCAGTTCTCTTAGGCAAAGATATATATTTTTTAACACTAAAAAGCATCATATGGTATTCGCCAAGTCCCATAATGAAACAGATGCATTAATTAATGCAAACACTGCTTTTACTACATTGTAGGGATGACAGCCAATTTAGCCCACTAAGTTTTGTTATAGTATATTTGCTGTACCTGCTTCTCCTAGCCTACAGAAAGCAAGGAAAACTCTTGTGTTATACATGTGCATAAACAAGGCTGACCTGTCTCTCTGAAGAGCAAATTAATCTAAAGTAACTTTATCACGGCAACATACTGAGACCCTGAATGCACAATTCAAGGATTACTTTTCATTTGCTGCTAATCTTTTATCACAGCACGGAGAAACTCTACGTGTTGGATGGTTTTAAAAGCAACCATACCTTGATGTTAAGCCTGTATTACAGGCTTCAAAAAAACCTGACAAGATCCAGGTATGGATTGGATGACTAATAGAAAAGGAAAGATGAAAACACAGTACCAGAATCCTCTACTGGGATACCTATTGTGCTAGCAATAATTGTGGTGATGGCTGCTTCTGTGGTGGTTGGAGCTTCTGTGGTGGTTGGAGCTTCTGTAGTGGTTGGAGCTTCTGTTGTTGTCGTGGTTGTGGTGGTAGCTTCTGTGGTGGTTGTGATAGTAGTAGCTTCGGTGGTGGTGGTGGTGGCCACAATGGTAGTAGGGCTGATGGTTGTTGGAGAGATTACAACTGGGAGAAGGAAGTGTAAAAACTACATTTTGAAAAGTATTTATATTTTCCAGTTCTTTGGCTTTGTCATTCCCTGAAGCTAGGCGCGCATGCAAGATATGGCAAAGTGGATCAAGACACACACACACACAAACACAAAACATACAATTCAGGGGCAAAAAGAACTAAGCAATCTGCAAAGAGGACAACAAAGCCTGAGTTTCTCTTTCTTTCCTTGGCGCACATTTGACTAACAACAGTTAATGCAATTCAGCTGCAGAGTGGGCAGGTGTGGGAGAGTCCTGGAATCCGTCAAATAAAGGCGCATGCAAAAACCTTCTGTAGGCAAGTGCACTGTAAACATATGGGCAAAGCAGCAGAAAGTGGGAGGCATTGGCTTAAAACAAATACTTGCCCACAAACATGCTATTTGTTTTTAGGTTCCATTCACTGACTGAACAGACTGCTTCTCTTGGTTGTGAGAGCATTAGGGCACTCCAGCCCCTGCGGACAGCAAATATAGGCTTAACTGGATTGAAAAGCAAGCAAATGCATACATATCTCTGTGAGATAACATGAGAATGGGCCCGACTTCTCAAAACGAAGGAACTTGTATGATACAGCAAGTAAAGTTTTCCTCCCTCGACACTGAAATAGGAAACTTCAAGAAACAATGCAGAACAAGAAACTGTAATCCAGCCTTTTAACATTAAGAGTAAGACATGTGGAAACCACAAACAATGAACTTAACTTCTAAGTGGTTTTTTTAAAAAACATTCTTAACCTACTACATTTAAAACATAGCTATTTTAAGACTCAGTGGGTTGCCAAATAATACATCTATAGAAAATCCACAATACAGTTTCACATGTGAATGCACTTATAATGTGATCCTGTATATATCTGGGCCTTACTCCTAGGTAAACTGATCACAGCTTTAGCTCATGAACATGTGTTTGCTTTTCAAACAAATATAAGAAATAAATACAAATAGCCTTTATGTATCCTTCTGAATATTTCTGATATTTCCTATGGTGGCTTCCTGCTTCTGGAAAGCTCTCCCCAGGGGGTTCACCTGGAACCTTCGTTACCTATCTTTAGTTGCCAGGCAAAAACGTTCCTATTTTCCCAAGTCTTTGGTTAATTAAACAATCTATGGCCTTTTAAAGTGTGCATGGGGTAGTTATTCTTTTTGTTTCTTATTATGGTACAGTGGTGCCTCGCAAGACGAATTTAATTCGTTCTGCGAGTCAATTCGTTTTGCGAAAAATTCGTCTACCGAATCCCATAGGAATGCATTGAAATTTTTCAAAAAAAAATTTTGCCCATAGGAACGCATTAATTGAATTTCAATGCATTCCTATGGGAAACCGTGATTCGCTAGATGAATTTTTCACAAAAAGAATTCGTCTAGCAAGGCAACCTCTGCTCGAAAAATCTCTTCGCTAAGCGAAAAATTCATCTTACAGGGCATTTGTCTAGCGAGGCACCACTGTATGTATTTTTTTGTTTTTATATTGTAAACCACCCTGTGATCTTTGGATGAAGGGCGGTATAGAAATTTTATAAATAACAATAAGAGTAAGAACTCTTATAATGTGGGACTTAGCTCAGGGTTAAAATACTAAAGTAGGGAAGGGAAGAAGATTATCCCATTTCTTTCAAATCAAAAGGTTTTCCATATTATTCAAAAGCACTAGGTTTTGATAATTTTTGGGCAGGAAGCATATTGTGCTAAATGGGCATCAGTAAGGTAAATCCTATTCTCTTAAAAATGACAGAATTTGGCCTTAAGCAGGCAAGTCACCTTTAAACAGACAATTAGATTTTAAAACTCTTAGAAAAATAGAATGATCCAATTTGTTGTGGACCAGGCAGAGCAAAAATTAAATTAACAGCACACACCCTGAACTGTAGCTAAGGCATTTCTCAGTTGACAGCTTTCTGACAATAGAATTTTGTGCAGATAATACATTTCCCCTACTTTTAAGCTCTGAAGCAACATGAAATACTTATCACACAGATTCTCACACCTTGCAAATTTCAAATTATTTCTTTTAGATGAGGTTGGACTTCAAACTGAAGCCCATTCCCACACGCCAATCCCCACATTGTGTTAGTTGAAAAACCCAACAACCCTAGTTGTTGTAGAATTACACACACATGCTGTAAAATATATATACCACTAGAAATCATTGTAATGTTCCTGTAGATAAGGAACAGTTTTAAGCTGATCTGCTTACTACAGCATCAGTGCTGTATACTTGCTCTATCTGTTTAAGATTTTTGGCAGAGCAAGCTGAAAATGGAATTTAAGGCATTTTTTAGTCTTGCCTGAATTCTCCCGGGGGGTCAGGACCTGAATCCCCAAAAGGATATGAATGGGAAGAGAAATAGTGCTTTTGGTTAATAACATTGTAAATGGACTCTTTGTTAGCGAATTCTAGATGAAATAAGATGGTCTGGGTTAAGACCAGAGGTCAGGCTACATTATAAAAATGGACCTTCCTGACTGCAGAAAGTCTTACTAGCCATTTTGGCTTTGTTATATTGCTCTCTCTGCAAAATGTCTCTGAAAACCCTTGGCTGGTTTGTTGTAGTACAGATTGCTTCTGAAATTTAAACACATGCTAGAAAGAAGCTCAGCTACTGGGTAGTGCTCTACCTAAAAAACCTGCTGCACACTTTGATGGCTTTTGTTGGTTTGCTTTTGTAAAAATTAATATCAGAATATTTAACGCTGGAACTTTAAGCATAGCCCACTTAGTGATCTAATCCTACAGAATACTAGGTTTTTGTCACTCTCGTAATGTGGAAAGATTACAGCTGCAAGCTTCAGTCAACTAACCCAGGGATGTGAAATCAGCTAAAGCTTTAATGACAAACTAAAAATCTGCACAAGCTGGGCCAAGAAGAAACCTCACACGGGGAGTCACCTCACACGGGGAGTCGTGAATGCTTCAATAATGTGCAACATACCAGTTCTCCCCTCCCTTCACTAATTTGGACTAAACAGATTTTGCTCCCCCCCCCAGCCTCATTCCAGTTTGTATCTGGGAGGCAAACTATAGCTTCCAAGGAACAAACCGCTAACAGTGCTCAATTGAAATCAGTGGGCAAGATTCACCTAACAAACCCCACCAGCAGAAGCCCTGTGTAAGGACTTCCACTTGCACAATGGGGCTCCCTCCCCCCTTCCACGGTACCCCCCCCCCCAAAAAAATTGGTTGGGGTTTATACCTCAGAAGAAGTCCCAGAATAGTGCCTTGGGGGAGAAGACAAGGCAGGGGGAAGAGGGAGCCCGACTGCACATCAAATTCCACTCAGTTCAGTACGTCTTTTAAACCTAGATCTTGCATAAAACTGATAGGCTGTGAACTTAAGTTTTCCCCCTAAGCCATGTTGTTTCTGATGACTTGCTGCAATAGGGGAAATTCCATATTCTCAATTTCCTGTTTTTAAAAAAATGAATGCCAAATTGGTGCGCTTTTAATTCTAAACTATCTAATGTAGCTTTCATTTGTTACACTTCCAAACTCTCAACACATGACTGAAAGTGTCCTTTTCCTTCACCCCAAGTCTGACTTCCCAGTCACAAGAAGCCAAACAAGGCTCTAAATCTTGAGGATTTCATTGCTGTTAACAGTCTTGCCATCTCTCAAAGTTCACTATATATAATGAGTTGGCTTAAGTGCCTCTTTCATCATCTAGCTTTTCACCTCCTCTGGGTCCATGGGGGTCAGACGCTTGATATTCTCCACCAGAGTGGGGGTTGGAAAATTACTCCAGCGTTAAAACGAAAACACACGTTCTCGTGAATTTCTATAACAAATGAGGTTTTGGAGCGAAAGATTAATTAAATACACTTGAGATAATCACAAAAGCTGTCTGGGCTACAAACGACTCCCCTGCTGCAGAAGAACCAAGATATGCCTCCCCCCACCCCAAGCACTTGCAGGTTCACCGAGGTGGACACACATATGGTATTTTGTCTTTGAAGGAGTTTGAACAGAAGATGCATGACACCAAAAAAGAACCACTACATAAAATCAGAGACCAATGAAAATCATCACCCTATACAGGTAATCTTCCTGCTGCTTTTGTCCAACAACGTAATGGGTGTAAAAGAAATGAAGACACCAAGCAGCCAACAATACTATCTATATTGCAGGATCTTCATAAACATCACAGCAGATGCCACAGCGATAGCATTTCATACCTTCATGCAAAAGCACAGCAAATGAAATAAAGCCACTTTAAAGTGCGTAAGATCTGTCAAACAACACTGAAGAAAAACCCAGAGAAAGTGCATTATATAACCAAGGAGCTCAAGTTTAGGAAAACTAGCATGTATACTTTATAGAATATGACAGAGAGAAAAGTGGAAGAGTCTCTTAGGGCCTTTCTGCACTTACCGTACTATTAAAGTGGTAGAGTTGTTAGGTTTGGGGCACTTTTTGGCCACACAACATTGGCATTATTAAGCTAGTATTCAGGAATAATGTACTAAAGAAGCTGCCCTTTCTTGTGCTGCCTAATAATAATAATACTAATAATAATAACAATAATAATATAAAATCCTGACTCTTGAGAAAGATCCAAAATGGATCTTTGTGTGACATGTGAACAAGCAGCGTCCCATTTTCCGTATGGAGGGTTGGTAGATGTGGTTTGGGAGGAGGAATCTGTTTCCCAACACTTCCATCTGACGGGTGCAAGCTGTCAGTGTGCAAGCTCAGTTCAGAGGAGAGCCCTGGCCAATGCAGAGTCCAAGTCAAAGTACTGTCCTGACAGCAATCATTAGCTGCAGCAAAATTTCATTGCAACAACTAGGTTTGCAGTAGCTCAGGCAGACACGTAATTCCTCTTCTAGTCTCCTAGACAACCACAAAATTGCAATTTTGGAATACTAGGCATTAAATACCCTGCCCTGAAAAAGAAATCCAGGAAAGGGCTACCCCCTTGCCCAGAATGCCAACATTTTCTGGCTGAAGGAACATGAGGGTGCGACTACAGCCATGGAACAATTCTCACTTCCGGTGCAACCTTTACTTTTTTTGTGGAGAAAACCCCCAGCCCTTAATCTTTATTAGGAATCAGATTTGTTACAGAGCTCCCTTCCTGAAGCTTCTGATTTCACTCACCATTCAAAACTGTACTCCGCCTTTCACCTGGCGTGTTTCCTTAGATGCAAAAAGGTTATTTCCTGCTGTTCCTAGAACTTTCTGTGGCCCAAGGTGCCATTATGTAGCTGGTGTTCACCAGAGCTACTCTTCTTTAACTGGGTCAAACAGCAGTAACACAAAGTACTTAGTACAAAAAGCAGATCCACCAAAATGATTATCTTGGGGCAGCACTACTGCATTGCATAGCATACCTATGGCAACCATTGCTGAATGTTTACTTTAAAAGGGGGTGGGGAATCAAGCCCTGCTGTCATCAAGATAAAGCTACAGAAAAAGGTCCAATCTTTGGGCTTCATGTTTGGATGGATATGAAGTTAGATTAACAGATGCTGGCAGGTTCCCTGCTGTGGCAATAGGAAGAGAAAGAGCTAAACAGGCCAGATGGGGGAAGATGGAAGCAAAGGGTGGCACTGGAGAGTGGTTGTGTGGGTTTAGCCCTAATCCTGATAAAGGTATTCCTTCATTTGCTTCTGAATATTAAACACATGACAGAAAGAAGCTCAGCTGCTGGGTACTGAAGGGCAAAGGAGGGGACTGGCTTCTCATTTGAAATCCAACCCTTTAATGAGAGTGCACTGCGGGCTTAAAGATAAAGGGTGCCTTTGATCAGAAGCAGAGCCTTGCTGCATATGAGGAGTGACAAAGACATACTGTGAAGGGCAATGGACACTTGGGCTGCCATCTAAGGGAATTGCACCAGCACACAGTGTGTGGTACTGGAAGCAGCAGCATCTGAGCCATAACCCTCCTTGTCTCACAATGAGGACTTCAGGACTTTGAAGCCCTGTCCCTCTTCTAACCCACTTGGGTAACGCAACCGTTAGCAACCCACATGGGAGATGGGTACTTTGAAAACATACTAAAAGGAAAAATCTGATTTTAAGATAGATCCCACTAAGGTTACTATTTTGGCAGCAGAACGCTGCATAAAAGACGATGGCCATTCAGCCATGTTAAAGTCCCAACAGATAGTCATGGCCAAGTATTTCAGCTGTTTTTTAAGGAAATCAAATATGGGTATGGTTTTGAAGGTGCTGTCAACTGAAACCACTGGCTTGCTTGCCTTTCTCTATCAAAACCTGATGCTTAATACATCCACCTGTCATTTGCTTAAACCTGCATTTGTAGCTGTATGATAAAACTGTGTCCCTGGAATGCTGGAATAACATTGAATTTCTGTCCATCTATCCTATTAAGGGTCCATAAATTAGCCTTGCTGAACCTGGTGGCCATCAGATTTATATATATGTTTACTACAATTCCCATCAGCCCCTGTCAGTACAGCATCAGGTTTCAGAAGGGGGTCATGGAGCAAGTTTGCTATCCAGTGCTCTAACCACTATTGTGCACAATTTACCCTTCAGCAAGGATTAACTTTGGGCAAGGAGTGACAATTATTTGTTGGAACTGTGCATTTGCCTTGATGCCAGTGATGCAGATAAATGAAGTGCACTAGAGGCAGGCTTTTCTTACACAATTTATAGAACAGCATGTCTGGCTTTATTGCCTTGGTATGTTCCGTGAGACTGTGTTTAATTGCTACGGTATAAGAGTCACTGAAAGCAGGCTGAAACACACAGATGTGCAGCTTTCTAGATGATTAGCTAAAAGTAAATGAAACCAAGAGACCCTCACTAAGTAATGATTTTCCCCAGAGTAAAGGGCTCCACTTACGCTCATAGTCCCAACCTCTATACACGGATACAAATGCTGCCTGCTTTCATTAGCAGAGACGAGAACATAGAATTTGAGGCTCTGCCTAATTAAATTGAGTGTATTATTACTGAGCCGGCTTCAACAAATATATAGGCTGAAAGGGGGAGGTGGAGAATCTGTATGCAGAAAGAGATACATATCTATATTTCACAGAGATATATTGCATTCATACTGATTACCCAAACTTCAATTTGATGCAAAGGAGGACAGTGCTGATGTACCTAGAATAGGTGGGCTGAAGAAGGAATTTTAACAGGTACAGCTCGTTAGGGAGGGGTAAGAAAAGCTGTACCCGATGAGCCTCTTCAATACAAGTTATTTAATACAAGAGTCCTGACCTTTATATACAGTCATTCTATCTGTGAAGGATAAGAGGAAAGGAAAATAAAGACAACACACTGAGGCTTAAAAGCAAGGAACAAAGTCTGAGAGCAAGGTTGTTCTAGATAATTGGAGGGTGACCTCTATTTGCCAGAACAGCAAGCAATAGGTATACAGAGCACAATTTCCTTTGGTAGTGAGATAACCACATATATTCCTTATTTAAACCAATACACATGGTACTAAATGTGTTAATAAGTCCTAATTTAACAGGTTTTGTTTTTTGTCCAGTCCCCTTAACTTTTTTTTTAAAATAACTGTAGCACCTTAAAGGCTCAAGGTAGAAATATTTCCCTACTAGCTGCTGAACATTTCCAGTTTTCAATGTTGAATAGGCAGCCATTCATTTGCTTTTATCCTACTAAACTGAAATAACTGCCAGAAAGGCATGAAACTCAGTTGAAATTTCTCCATCACTAATAGCATAATCTCTATGCATGTCTACTCAGACGGGAGTTCAATGGCACATGCTCCCTGGCAAATGTGTGTACAGAACTGCATCTTTAAGAGTACACTTCTAGAGCCCTAGTACTGCCATGCACAAAGGAAACAACTAGACATACATGTACTATTATTTAATTATTCAAAGAAGATTCTAATGGGCTGTTAACAAGAACTGCCTTCCCAGAGTGTGTGTATAGCACTTGTAGGCCTGGGAAGGCTGGATGAATATTTTATAAACACTGATGGGGAGCCAAACCTATTTCCAGGAGAGTTTTCCCTTGCTTTGGCAATGTGAGGAAATTGAAAGAGAAATAACCCATTAATTTGCTCCAAGTCCAACGACTGCAAAACAAGCAAACAAATAAATAAATATGTAGACATGTAGTCATTCAGTAAGTGATATAAGTGCCAAATTGAATGAACCACAAATGTGAGGACTGAAATATGGTTCTGCTGAAAAGGTAATCATCTTAGGCTTGTATCGATATAGCACTAAGTAACCATCCCTCCGGCGTAAGGATTTATGCTTGCGCAACAGGACTTTCTGCCCCTCTGCACCCTCTCCAAATATGCTCCAGAGAGTGGGGGAACCTGCAGGAAAGATTTAGGGGCCATGCATGGAGAGGGGGAGAGAGAGAAAGTCCTGTTGCCCAAGTGTAAATCCTTGTGCTGGCTGGATGGTTACTGTACTTAGTGAATACAAGCCATTATCCTCGTGTAAATCTCTACTCTTGATTTTGAAGCATTTATCTCCCATTTCTGCAAATGGGGAAAGACTAGCAAATTCTTTATTTCCTACCAGTTGACATCCAGTCTTTTTCTTCTTGACAAAGAAATAAAGAGCTTGCTTTATAAACTTGATGGAGTATATAAAGTAACAGCCCAAATAATGTGCTACCCAGTCCTATTCCACAGAAACCAGTGGCTTCTGCTTCTTAGGCACAGAACCAAAAATTCTAGAACTTATTCTTTCAAAGAGTCAGATCTTCCTGAGATTTTAGTTGTAACTTCTTACACATTAGCAAAACTGCTTCTCTCTAGCAGAAGAGCCAGAATCAATCACTTATGGACTAGTTGTACTGCATAACAAAAAACAAATTGATCCAGCTTTATCCTTAGCAAATGAAACTACAATCTTTTAAATCAAGGTTGCAGGAGAGCAAGGCAGACAACTCTAATAAACCACTTTCTTTCATCAGAGCACACTGTTGGATTCCTAAGTGTACGTGAGGAATGTCAAATCCTTACCTGTCCCTAATGTAAACCTTAGGTCTAGCTCATACACTGGCTAATATCACATCATAAAGAAAGCATGGAACTAAGAGCCTTTTGCTCATAGTGCACGTCAACATTCATAGGATCTTGGCAACCACACATGCATTTATTCTGTAGGAGCTGTGATACACCACTCATAAAGGATAATAATTTTAATGTATGCCATGCTAGACTGGCATCCCTTTAAACCTAATTGGGCAGGCCAGTTTTATGTAGGCCATACAACTGCACTGGGGTCCAGCAACCCCTGAAGTTTCAGTCCATCTTAATGTACAGCTTTGTTCTATTCAGTTTGTACATCAGTACAAAATATGCTAGACTAAAGGGCAACTGTCAGCTATAAAGTCTGAGTAAAAGGCTTTTTTTGTTTTGACATTGCACAGAATATTGCTCTGGTTCTATCAATTTTATGTCTCCAAGATTGTCAGACTTGGGTTTCTTGACACTTGCCAGTTTTGACTGTTAATATTATTAGATCTCATAATTCTAGTCTGAATTGCGCTACACAGAAGTTCATCTGGAAAGCATAACAATAACCTTACGATTCCCTTTCCAAGGTGGGATGTATCTGACTTCAAGCAGTAAAAATCTGTCTTCTCTTTGCACAAAGAAAACATAGGTGAGGGTGAAGCCAAAGCTGGCACATATAATGCTACTACATTCATACATGCTCAAATAGAGCCTAGATTAGATTCAGGCATTATTGGTGCTGTTCAGAAATGAGTTTGGTTAACATCAGAGGTCCACAAATACAGTAATCACAGATCACTAGCAGCAAATTTGAGGAGGGTTGATAGCTCAATCCTTGAACATCTACCCTGTATTCAGAAGGTCCCTGGTTCAATCCAAGATCTTTCCAGGTAGGGCTTTGGAAAACCCTTGCCTCAAACCCTGGAGGGTCATTGCCAATCAGTGCAGGCAGTACTGAGCTAGATGGACCAATGGTCTGACTCAGTATAAGGCAACTTCCTATGTTATCAACCAGAAATTTAATTCTGGTGGTTACCAAGAAAAAGCCTTTTATTTTGCCACTCGGCAATATAAATGCTTGGTTGCCAAGCTCCAGACCAACTCAGCAATAGAGGCAAATGAGTCAACTCCATGGAGTTTCAAGATCTCAAGGGTGCCAGCCTCAGCCACGTCTGAGAGAGAGACAGACAGACAGACAGACAGACAGACAGAGAGACAAGAGAGGTGCTGCCCATGTTTTAAAATGAGGTTCACAGTTGCAGCTGGATTTCATCTCCTGTATTTCAAGATTCTTCTAAGCTCTATCAACTTTACAGGGCTCGATTATAATTATAATAGGGAGGAGTAATGAATGCAAAAAATGAATTCTGATCCAAAAATGTATATTGATCCAATTTAAAAGCATGATCTGATGCACATTTACTCACAAGGAAGCTGTGCCAAGCCCAACCCAAAGTGTGTGGGCACTTGGTTATCCTAGAGCAGAAATATAATTTTGGTTCTTTAATGATCAAGAATACAGTAGATCAATCTGCTACCCTTTGTATCGCTGGCGATAAAAATACAGTTAAAAAGGTATGAGGGAGGATCTATACATAAGGAAAGTAAGTTTGCAAAGTAATATCAATTAAATAGTTACAACAAAATATGGCAGGGGAAAACATCAGCAGGAAATACAGCCCAAACCCTACTAAAATATTCAACTCCAATCCAAACAAAGACTTTGGATGGGTCAAGAAGGCTAGAGAGTGAATTATTTCTCTCTCATCCTGTGAATGTAGCAGCTTCTGTAAGCTCAACGGGAGGTGAAGCCTTTTCTTGCCCAGGATTCAACTAACCCCAGAATACCAAGGGCACCAAGATGCACTCTCATTTCCCAGTGTTCTGTATTGTGACTCCTGCCAACTGAGATTTCCCAAGCCAAAAGGAGACTGTTTTTATTACTGCGGTGAACAAACTGAGTGCTGGGGACACAAGGGTTCAGGGACACTCTTTGGTTCTGCACAAGCTGGGCTACAGAAAGCTCCTTGCACCTGCAATCTGATCAGCAGACAGTCTCTGTCATCTGCTGTCAAAAGAAATTTGGTGCTGCCCTTTTGCCTGTCAGCTAGACACCCCCTGGAAAAAAAATGGGGGGGTATGGCTTTGTGTCTGACTAACATTCTCAGGAGAACTAAAACAACTCCCACCTCCAGTTGTGACCAAAGACAAATGTGGACCTTTCTATGATGCAACTGAAAAATGGATGCTGTTCCAGAGAGACACATTTCCAAAACTAGGGCACTTTTAGACACATTTTTATAGTGGAAAACAATAGCTGCTCTCAGGTTATAGGTTAGGATGCTATAATGAACACAACTTTGAAATGCAACCTGGTGATGATCTTTTCTTCTTTTTAAAAATGCCTCTTCCCCATTATAGACTGTTATAGACTAGGATCTAGAGTAGGGAGAGGCAACCTGATGTATTTTCCCTGGAAAAGCACCCTGGTCCACTCTCATGGAGCAATTCTCCTACGGATGGTTCACCTTCTGGTTGGCCACTGTAAGAACAGAATGCTGGACTAGATGGGTCCTTGGCCTGATCCAGCAAGCTTTTCTTATGCTCTTGACAAATGTAGCTTGAGGGAATGGGGCAAGCAGAGGATGGGGCCTCTGGCCTGCACATATGCAGAAAATCGAGCCTTTCATTCAGCAGACAGCCTTCAGTTCTCCCCTTTGTGCATAAACACATGCAACTTCTCTGTATCTCAGTGTTGTTAAGTGGTAGCAAGAGCAAAAAAAATGCAGAAGCCTGTCATGCATACATGCGGAGCAGCAGCAGCAGCAGCAATAGCAATAGCAGCTCAAACATTATGGTCAACCCTTTCAATGGACCCATTCCCTACATCAGAAAGAGTAGGCTATCTGCCAATGCATCTGTCTATACATTCTCTCCCCCATTGAAAGGGTTAACTTGGTGCATGCTTATATAATGCCAGCGCCCCCAAGAGACAAGCCTTCAGCTCACACTGCCCCATCATGCCTGTGTAGTCTGCCAGCTTGGTACAGTACCTGAGGTTGGAAGAACTTCAGAGTGTGCAGCGCCATATACAGGGAAGGGGAACATGAGGAAAGAAGGGAAAGAGAGAACACAGGAATATATAAAACCACAGTACAAACATGGTACATAAACATGGCAGGCGGAGGCTGTAATAGAGAGAAGGTGTGTAAGTCCTCCATATTCCCCAGCCAATCTCTACCAAAATGACCATCCAAACCAACACAGGGAGACAAAGCTGATTTGGTTTCCTTTGCTGTATCTTCATTTCTTGGGGCAAAAGTTCCGCAGTTTGTGGTTTTAAATTCAACGGAACGCGTCTTTCGCATCCTGTCGGCTTCCATCTGAGTCCCCTAAATGTCAGGACAAATTCTATTCTACTGCAACTTGGCCGCAAGCTCATTATCGATTCTTAGACACTTATGATGGATGAGACAATAGGCAATGCAAATAACCACAGGAATACTGTATTTCATTCGCATCCCCTGGCTCAAATAACGTCTGCGAGAAATGGAAGCTGTGGCTTGGATAGCTTTATTTCCATTTAGAAATGCCTCCCCCGCATCGGTAGGAGAAAAGAAAATTGGCAAGGCTCCCTCTAGGCAACATGCTTTTGTGCAATTCCAAATGCTTAGCTTCGTATTGCGGAGTGTCTGATGGGCCTAAACGTTCTGCCTACGGAGACTGCTCAACATTCATTAATAATCTGAGTGGTACACATCTCCGCTTTTATTTGAAGATCCTGCAAAACCTCACTCATGAGATTCCACTGAGGGACAATTCCTTTGACCCACAAGATCACTACAGTATTTATGAAATCTTTGCTGGATTCCAGTTGTGTTGCCACATACACTGAGGCAGTCAAGCCTTACCGACACCACATGTAGAAGTCAATGTACGTAGTTTGGGGTTTCGCACACTGCTTTGAACACTCAAAAAGCAACAATACTCACAGTATGAAGAATCTTCTGCATATGGTGGGAGTCTGCACACTGTCACTTTAACACATGACAGCTATGGGTAGAATTCAGTATGCAAATGAAAGAGGACCTTGGCTACTAGAACGCTACCAGGAGGGTTTTTGATTATTGTTTAAAGCACAAGGCCACAGTTTACCACCTTTGTTGTTCAAACTGTTCAGTAAGTTCTATTAAATGTTGTAGGGCCTAAAGAGCTCTGGCTCTCTGTGGCAAAGCAACTATACTTGGGTATCTGGGAAAGATAAGCAAAGGTTTGGGAGAAAGAAAGAGTAGTTTTGAGTATATCAGACCTTTTCAGAATATCTTTATTTTATATGAATTTATGTGTGTCACAAGACGAATGCCCTGCAATACGAAATTTTGCAAGACGAATGCGTCTTGCGATCTGAATTGAATTGAAATTTATGCATTCCTATGGGAAACCGCGATTTGCAATACGAATTTTTCACGGAACGAATTAAATTTGTCTTGCGAGGCACCACTGTATGTGTGTGTGTAATATATATATAGTTTTTGTTTTAATGCAAAAGGCTGGTAGACAATGGACTCAATTACTGTGATGCGAACAGCATCAGCAATAGAGTAATTGCCTCAATTCAGACCTAACAGCAATTCATGGTTTGTCATTATGAGAATTAGCCCTTGTAAGTATCAGGCTTGCTTGTTCCTCCTTCCCCTTCCTTCCTCCATTGAGCACAAGGGGAGCAGATTTGAAGCTTTTACTTCAAATGTGTGCTAAAACATACTTTTTCATTTCATCTAAATGTGGCAAGCTATGGTTTATGGAACCCATAACTTACAATAAAACTAGGATCTCAAATGAGGATCAAGCTGTGGTTTGGTATCCCGATTTGATTGTAAACAACGGTTTGCACACAACAGTTTGCCACATTCTGTTGAAATGAAAAACCATGGTTTGCTGCAAATCAGAAGGGGAAATTTCTAATTCACCCCTCCCCAGATTTCTTCTACAGAAATTGTTACAAGAAAGTCTTTTTAGACTGCTGTGATTGCTCTTGGGCTAATTCAAATCACCAGCAACATAGCAAATGCATAGCTGCTATACAACAAACCCAGGAAAAATGTGTCTAGAAATAAGCTTCTGAACCATTATTTAAATTCTCCACTCTTTCTCAAAGCAGTTTTGCAAATTCTAAGAAAAATCCAAATTTAGCACGGAAAGCCCCTTCAGAGTTCAAAAGTTGCAATACATTCACTAGCTATTGCCAACCAGAACATTATCTCCCCCCGCCCCTTAATACAGTATGGGAAGAAATATCTGATAACGTTATCAGCAAGTGCTATATATAACATACCCGGAACCTGCCCACTTATAGAAATATGGGAAGCGATTCATTTTTAAAATGTGTATTCAGGGAAATACTTTTCCCACATATTGCCATTCAGGAGATAAAAAGCAACAGCTCATTAAATAATGTGAGAGACTGAGCTGAATTTGGGGGTCTTTCTGGAAACGTTACAGAATGTTAAGAGTCAGCTTTGTTTTGCACTCACTTCCCAGAGGGCTACTGAACTTTCACTTAGCTTGACAGATATTTCACAAAGAGTATTTTATCCTATTACAAGTCTGCAAGTTGTGGCATTTTCCTACAGTGATGGGAAAGGCTGTGCCTCTCCAGCTCATTTCTTGCAGTTTTCAGGAGGCTATTGGATGCATCTGTTTTATAAGTTTCTCTATCAATAAAAAGCATTTAAGCCTGATTAATAGTATATCAAGTTGCAGAGATGTTCTTATGTTGTGCAAGCTGATCACCTTACAGAAGAATGGAATATTACTACAAAAGCTAACAAAGGATATACAATTTCTATTAAAATACTTTCTATTAAAAGTATTCACATTCTGTGAATGTAACTGCTAATTTTGTAACAAAGCACATTCCCATAATTCTCAAACAGTTGGGAGATTTTGTTGGTCTTCATTCCCTGGCATATACAACCGTAAAGACTGTCACCATGTAGGAGACCTTTTCTCTAGAAAGCACTATTTCCTTAGCATAAATGAGAAGAAATAATTGTAGAACATATTGTAGATTATCCTCTAAAAACTTCTACATTATAGTCTTAATTGTACTCTAATATCTCATTGCAAAAATCCTTGTCTTCTGGGCAGAGCACTTCTGTCCTGCAGAGGCGGGGCAGAGACTAAAGTCATGGCAGAGGAACTGTTATATCGACAGCCCTGTCAGCATCTGCCCAAAGTCACCCAATGAGTTTTATTGCCAAGCCCTTATTGAAGTCAACAACTAGCAGCCTTGTCCAATACCCCTAAGAACTTTTGCTAGCCTTCATAAAAACACTTTTTTAAATTTTCGCTTCCCTCAGAATGGATGGGTCTTTTGATCAAGCAGCATCATTGGTTGAACAAAATGGCCCCCTCGCTGCATTTATTTTGTAAGCAGTGCGACGGGAGAGGTGGTGTCTTCTGCACAGAGGGTCACGAAGGGCAGGAAAATAAGGGACTTACCCGAGGTAGCAAACAAAGCTCTTCCCAGCAGGCTGCTGGCAGCCATTTTCTTCTGCCAGAATCTATCTGGGAACGACAGTAGGTGATGACAAAGTGTCATTCCCACGAGACCTCTGGGATGAAAATGGCGACTGCTATACCAAAGTACTGCATTATCATGTAAGGTTGTTTTTCATATGGGTTCTAGGAAAAGAAAAGCTGATCTTCCTTCCAACCAGAGACCACTGGAAATAATTCTATTCTACTGCTGTGAAACTGCCAAGGAAAAGGGAGCAAGCAAAGGGAGATGCCATGGTACCAGGGCTGTGCCTACTGATCCCAAGTGGTCTGGGTGTTTCCTAAAAGGCTAGAAAAGGCCAGGAAGGATGTATAACCTGCAAGGCTTCTTTTAGGGGCAAGGAAGCTAGTTTGGAAGTGGGGTTAGTCTGGAACCTGGCTGGAAGCTAAGAGAGACCTAATGTGGGGTGCTGGTGGTGGTGGAGTCATGGGGTTCTGTTCAAACCCTTTCCCCCTCTTGAGCTGTTGTTTTAAGCTAGCGTCAGTCCAGCCTGCTCGCCCCAAAGCCAGTTCTTCTCTACTTGTTTAGTGCAAATCTGGTACACCCTAAGCTGAAAAACATGTCAAGTTTCAAAAAAGGGAGAAAATTATACTTAATGGACCTGTGAGTGGGGAGATACATAGCGAGCCAATCAACACAATATACAAGAAGCTGGATGCTAATGTCAGTAAAATAAAAAACTTGAGAGCTGCTTAAAATCTGAAATAATTGTGGCAAGCAAGGTTGTGGTGGTGAAAATGATTGCCTGTCAAGCTATTATTTTCCCGATTTACAGTCTAGCTCTTACTTCATTGAAAGAATGGCAATCTATTACAAATAAGTAATATTTAAAGGTAAAAATAAACCTCAAGTAAAGCAATCTACTTTGCAAAAGACGCAGCAGTGCCAAACACAAACAGTTACTGGCATGTTAGTCAACTTTGAAACCTGTTAATATTGGATAAAATCGTGTCACAAACATATATTTGAGAATCAGAAAGAGAGAGAGAGAGATGGAGACAGAGAGAATGAATTACTATTATTGCCCCAAAACTTGAATGGATTAAAAATGATGATTAATTTTAAAATATAAAAACTTAAATGATTATTTATTAAATTTGTATACCACCCCATACACAAATGTATTCAATTTCTCATAATCATCTAGTTCAGGCATCCCCAAACTGCGGCCCTCCAGATGTTTTGACCTACAACTCCCATGATCCCTAGCTAACAGGACCAGTGGTCGGGGAAGATGGGAATTGTAGTCCAAAACATCTGGAGGGCCGAAGATTGGGGATGCCTGATCTAGTTTGACATTAAGTAATGAGGCTACAGGCATGCTCATCCACCCTTGAATTTATTACTAGCATGGTTGCTCTAGGCAACAAGGAATTTCATGCAGGCGAGTGAGTGTGATGGCCAATGGTAGAAGGACTAGTACATCTCATTTGCCAAGCCCAAGTAGCCTCTCTTTTTTTCTTTTTTGCAAACTCATAATTTGTGGTGGTTTAGTTACAGTGGTGTGTTAACTCTACAGTCAATCTCTAACCGAATATCTTCTACCAGATAAAGATGGCTTTTATATGTAAATGAAAAACCAAGCTGATCGTTTCCCACTAATGAAGATTTACACTCCACCTACCAAACAGGGGCATTTTAAATTCACCAGATGAAAATAAACTGCTCTAGTCTGCCCAGTAACAATGAGTCCTGCTTTGATTTATCAGCCACAAGCACTTCATTTTTTGTTTGATACCCCCCCCCCCCCCCGGTGAGGGTGCGGCTGGGCCAAGTGAAGCAGAAAGGAGCAATACTGGAAAGAAGAATTAAAGTCCACATTGTACGGGTGTGAAAGTTCCTACATTTCTATCCTTAGGATACAACCATAAACACATTTACTTGGAGAAAGCCCCTTTGAAGTCAAGGTTACTTGCTTCTAAGTAAACATGCAGGATTGTGCTGTTAACCTTGCAAACTGTCATCTGCATAAATTCAGAAAGAATCTATACGGAAATATTTTAAAGATATTATTTCTATAGGTAAAAGAAAAGAAAAACATGTAAAATGCATATTGTTCAACTATGGGAGCCAAGGCCTGGTTGCAAAATTGAAACAATAGTACAGTATAATTAATACTATGTTTCAGACATAGAGAAATTGTTGTTCTCCAAACATTGATGGACTCCAGCTCCCATCAGCCCCAGCTAGTCTGGCCAATGGTCAGGGATGATGGGAGCTGGAGTCTAACATCCAGAGGGCTCCATTTCCCCTATTCCTGCTTTACTAATTGTAAATGAACATGGTCTACTGGTCAGATCTGCATCACTCTTTAAGAAATATGAGACGAAATATAAATGGGAAACTTGATTCAATGACAGCCTTTCTTTCCCTTGCTTATTTAAATAATTTGAATCACCTTGGTTTAAATCAGTCCACCCTGTCTAAAATTAGCAACTGCATGCCAAGAGTGATGCTTAGCCATTGGTACCTTCAAACAACCTGCTGGATAAAGGTATCTTTTAGACCCAAATGATGCAACCAACTATTTTGAAAAACAATGCAGGATATATATGTTACCCCTGAACTGCTTTTCTGCAACGCACTCATTAATTAAAAATAATACAGCTAAATCCATCATTCTTGAATATAAATACTGAATTTAACACCAATAAAACACAATGGAAACATTAATACACAGGACAGCACTGCTATTTAAAAATGTGGCTGGGGTAAAAAGGAAATACATTCAAATTATTTGAATACATTTGATGAACAACAAAGGTTATTAAAAGCTCATTCTTCCAGCATTTGCACTGAAAAAGGTACTTAATAGAAGCTTAAAGGAAAGCTGACTATAGAGTAAAATCGAGAGGTTTTACATAAAAGCTGCTTTGCAATTTTTGTTATCAGCTGTTCCTTTGAAACACACAATCCTTTAGAAATGTCTTTTATAGTAGGGAAATCTGTATTATCACGTAGCAGGAGAAATAATTTATGGTAAATCGTTTCACAAAGGAGAAGCAGCGGGAAATGACGTGGAATCTTTTATCAATGTTATCTCGCACCTTTTGAAAAAGGCGAGTATGCCTAGAGTACAGGGACAGGCTAGGGTCTGGGGAAAGAAATGAAGACTTGAAACGTTTCACATGAGGCAGAGGTGCAAGGGACAGGCAGCATGAGGCACTTGTACTTATTTATTTCATAAAATTTATACTACGCTTGATTGTTAAAAACTCCAAGCGGTTGTACTCCCTGTTGCCCCCCAGCATCAATGCCACTCCAAAAGCTGTTGTGTGGACATTCTAAATCATGTGACTAACGTCATATGGAGATGTCTTCTGAATCCAGTGGAAAGCCTACATTTCTCAGATTTTCCCCTGATGTGTGGTCAGGGCTGGGCAGGGGAAGCAACAGCTGGATTGGAGCCAATAGGTGCTCTCCTACTCCACACAATGTTAATCGCACAATTTAGAACTCCCACATAGAGCTACATGGAACTTCACAGGTAGTTTTGATAAGGATTTTATATGGCAATGGGACATGATTAAGAGAGCTACTTTTGTGGGACCGGGGGGGGGGTATATTTAAGAGGCTGCAAATGTATCTTGCTCAATTTACAGCAGGTCAAGACCTCACAGGCTGGTTTTTATCTAGCCATGTGTAGATGCTGAAATACTCTTGGATGCGGCTTGTATGTCTAGCTTGGCAGGGCCCATCTCTCTCACCCCAGTTACACTGGCATCATGTTCTCGCTTACCTTCATTCAGTGGAAGTGGCGACTCCCCCGTGGCAGGCTCACCTTCCCCAATCTGTGTCCTGCCACGCAGGTTGAATCTATAGCGTGATATGGGGTCCGTCCTCTGGAGTATAAACTTTGTCTGATTGGGAGAGAAGTTTTCCACCAATGTTCTGCCACTTTTGGATCCATTAACTGGAGAGAGAGGCAGGCTGTGTAGGCTTCAGTCTTGTTTTGAATAACATGCTATGCTATGCATCTCACCACTTCTCAGTCTAGGATTATACCTGACAAAAGCACTGGCTTTGTTTAAAATGGGGGGGGCATGTTCATTTTAGAGGACTTTTAAGCAAAAAACGGCTGGGGAATGTTATGCATTCAAGAAGGAAGAACTTTAATTCAGCTAATTAAACTTTTAGTTCCCATGTAGGCCAAAGATAATACACCGTTAGTTTTGCAGGGGCTTTCAAGTTAGGGATTTGTTATGGTGGAGAGCTTTTGCACTAATTAGTTGAGCAAAAATTACATTGTTCATGCATTTTCCAACAGTTAGGGGCAGGGGATTTTAGGAAGTTAGATGCATGCTTGTTCAAATTCTACAAAGGGTTGGGAAGGAGGTACATTTTCAGGTGCCACTGGCCCTATTCTTGGAAATATCTTCTTATGTAAATAACATTTAACTAAGGAATCAAAATGATCAGTAAGAAAATTTATCACATGTATCTGGGAATTAGCCTGTTAGTGACCGCTATGAAATCCTCCTGCACTAAGATATGCAATTCAACTCCCAAAGAAATTCTAATTCCTGAATTCCTGATCCCTCCCCGCCCCGATTTATTAGTATTGGTTTTTTCCCCCTAATTCCAGATAAATTAGATTCTAAATCCTGATTAATAAAGAGACAACAAACAAAAACAAGCACAGGACATACAGGCTTGGTATCTAAGGGTGTATCCAATAAGAATGCCATTGGGGTGTTCAGGGTGTTCCCATTCCATAGTGATGGTTTCCAGGTTTGGTTGGCGGATTCGGAAATACCTTGGGGGACTGGGTGCTTCAGGGAAAGATGGGTCCAAGAGAGAAAAGGGAAGAGGAAAAAGACGTATAAGGTAAGGTAACTTAGAAGGCAGACTGGTCAAGAGTATGCATATAGAAAAGTTTGAGTCTGGTGGCAGGGAAAACTTGGTAGGAGCTGTATAAGATGCAGTTTCAGTGCACAATCATGCCTGCATATCCATTAACAGGAACCTATCCTCCTGTTTCATATTAGTGCAAATTTAGTCATTGGTGCACGTGTTGTGCTTCCTTCTGTGGGCTAAGCCACTCCTATGAGCTTTGTCTATTGCCAGATGCAGTTTTCATATAATTAAAAACCTACAGTTCTTACCCTTGCCTGGAACTGTACAGATAACCTAATATTTAAGTGGATTTCATCATTCTATCCCTTTGGGATGGTGCCTTCTTGGCCCATTTCCTTTCATCACAGCTAAAGTCCCACACCATAACCAGCTCTGTTTCCTATGCTCAAAGCACACAAGGCTTATCTGAGCACAAATCACAACACTCAACTTTGAGCAACATGAGCCACATTTTATCCATCCTGCTTCAGGCAACCAAAGCCAAGGCCATCTAAGTCCTATTGATGTTGATGTGAGAGTCGAGCAGTGGTGGCTCGCAAGCGAGGTGTGGCAGTATGTAGGAAGAGGCTGCTGGGGGGGAAAGACCCTCTCCTGCCATGCCCTTTAGGGGCAGGTATATGGGTCAGAGACAAAAAAAAAGGGACAGCTTCACAAATGTTGTCAAGAAAGTTGCTTTTATAAAGGGAGTTTCCATCCATGCTTCTTAAAAAGACTGCTTGGAAGAAAATTTCCTTGATAAAGGAGATTTGCTCAAAATGCACTAGGAACCCAATCATTTGTGAAGCTGTTTCTTTGTGTGGGTATTTGGTCTTTTCCTACAGTTGTTTTTTTAATCCTCCTTTGCCTGCTGCCTGGATCAGATCCACGTATGTGTGGAAGTGCTGACCGACCCGATGGATGCACCTCCCTGCATTACAATGAAATGGACTGGATTTTTAAAAAATTCCTTTCCAGTATGCAGCTGGTCAGAGTTTTATGCTGAAACTTCCAGGGCTTACCAGTACAATTCTATGCATAGCAGAAGATCATTTAGCAAGTAGGTAAGTGCATTCAAGCAGTGGACCCAGTTCAAGCTTCTGTGTGATACATATAAATGCACAATTTGGCTCACTAGCAAGGCAGAAATCAGATTTCATTCAATCCAGTTACCAAAACCAGCAACAGCAGGGGTGGGGGTGGGGAACCCCCAGGATTTCATTTTCCAAAAATTACAACTGGAATGGATTCTTGGAAGATTCTTCAAGAACAAAGATATCTGTCTGGTGTGCAATTCTGTGGTTTCAAGAATCCCTAGAATCATAAAGGCACTGGTGCTCATCAGTCAAAGCACGGTCCATTAGAGTGATACGAGATGGCAACTGTAAACATTAAAGCTTTCACTGCTAGTTATGAGAACTGATGAAAAGCTATTGATCTAGCTGTGAAAGCAAATACAGGCAGTACTCTCAATTCTACCATAAAATCTATCCTTGAGTAGGTTAAGAATCAGATGGAATTTGTAGAGTTAGGTAGTAATTGCAACATAAAACCCTTCCATAGATCATACTGCCACGTACGGCAATGGATCTCATGAGTCTGTTCCAATTTTACAGAATAAAGCTAAGAGAGACTTGTCTGAGAATACACAAGAGGGCCAACAGTAGAGCTAGAAATAAAACCTGGTGTTAGTGCATCGTGCTCTGCCTAACTCGCCCATTTTCAGTTAGTTTTCCTTGTGCTCCATTCATTTGTCTATCACAATCTATTATGTATTATGAGTCTGAAGCTGGTAAAAAACAATCCCATGAATCAGAACAACCTCAGTCCTTAGGGCTTCACTCTGTTGACTTTTGCCTTGCTCCACACTGCAGGAGAACACTGTAATCTGGCAGCTGAAGCCAGCCTAACTATTCATTTCAAGTAAAAAATTCTTTTTGAAGTCTTTATCAGGACTGGTGACATAGAACCTAAGGAGCTCTAAGGCTCTCAATAAGACCATGTTCTGTTCTAACTTCTTATTTCACACATAAAAGGATGGGATTCTGCCAAGCTGGGCCAATATTATGCAGAGACCTACCTCCTTCGGGCATTGTGAACTCCAGAGTTTCACTTCGAGGCCCATCTCCTCTCCCGTTGACTACAACCATCTCCAGTTTGTAGTTGCTGTAAGGAAATAGTCGGGACACTATGCCCCGTGTCCGGTCTCCAGTAAAACCCATAGACTGCTTTTTCTTAGAGACCCATAGATTCTTCAGCAAACTACTTTCTCTCCAGAAGTAGGCCTTCAAGAAACATGCAAGGTGAGTGATGTTTTCCCCATTTGAGTGTTAACTGGATTTCAAGGACAAAATCACTATGGATCTTCTTCCGCGCAAGGATTAGTTCAATCTCACCAACCATTCCACAGGGGAGGAGGATGTCAATACTGCTTATTGCTCATTTTATACAGATGGGGAGACTGAGACATATGGAAGCTGACTCTTGGTCAAGACCAAATAGGCAGATTATGCAATGGGCTAACAGAGAACTGCCCCCTCAGCAAAGACCAGGCTTCCAGGCTTCAAATTGCAGTCTCCCCTCATCTCTCACTGATTATTATTAGTAGGAGTAGTAGGAGTAGCAGAATGAAAATTTAATTTGTCAAGAATCACTCATGGCCATTAAGAGACTCCCTAATTCTATATATATAACCAGACTCCAGTACAGAGGCAACAACAAAACAAAATATACCCTATGAATAAAAATTCTCAGATCTGAGAAATGTGCAAATGCATCAAATACATTTTATTATTTATTTTATTCATTCGATTTATATACCACCCTTTATCGAACGATCCCAGGGCAGTGATATGAATCAATTTTGAAAGAAAGTATTTCGCTGCTGATTCGTGTGAGTTTTTGCTTGTTTTCTGTTTGGTAAGACAGAAAACAGAGAAAGAGAGAAAACATGAACTTGGGGACAGAACATGTTTGGTTTTCTGGAGACATTTTTTATTATCTCTCAGAACAATCCTTGAATTCTGAGTAGGCCGAAACAGAACTTTAGTGTATTGATTAATGACATACTAAATACACACTGGGGATGACATAGAAGTCAGGGGAAACTGCTCTAGGAGCTGATTTTCTTAACCACATTAAAAACAGTTTGTTAGCTTTGTTTTGTAAGCGGAAAGACCTCATAAGATAGCAGCTACTTGGAACTCTCCGTTTCTAACTGACTGAGCAATAACTGCATGTCCACAACTAGGGGTGCTTCGAGACAGGCTGCTCATTCAGGAAAAAAAGTTATCTCACACTTCCTGCAATTACTCTGTTACTTTTCCCACTGAAAAAGAAAAGTAATTGACAAGTGTTCTAGAAAGTGTGGAGTAACAGCCACTATCTAGCAATACTGTAGAACCCCCATACAAACATATCAGCATGAATGCTCAATGAACACCTGGTCTGGAAGTTCCCTAGGGATGTCTAGAATGTATAGTGTGTACTTTGGATATGATTGGCTAGGAAGGTGCCTGATGCGTTGCCTTATGCATGATCAGAATGTTACATGGCTTCTAATGCTTATGGGAAGCACATTTTTGCCTTCCAAATGGTAGAAATATATCTCTCAATAGCACAACTTTAGAACATGAAATACAACAGGTTAAAAAAATGTGCCAGTCCATAAGAAGGGAGAATCTAAATTGTAATAAATGCAGAGATCAAATTTATTTTTGCGCATGAATCTTTGAAATGAAGACTCTTTTTTGCTTTCAATTCATGGCTAAGTACAAACTCATGATTTTGAATCAGGAAGAAGCCAATTAACATTCAAAAGATCAAAACAGGCTTTCTTCAAAATAGGGGATGAATAACTGCTAAAATCAAACTTGGATTGGACTTCCTATTGAAAAAGAGCAATTTAAAAAATGCTTTGTCTCTCTGGTCTCCCTTCCTCATTCTCCCCAGCCCTATTCCCCCCCCCAAAAAAAAACAACCCTTCAAAACAAATCACAAAAATATTTCTGTGATATTTGGAGGATTCTTGGTGGATTCTTGGAGGAAACCACATTTGGCACACTAATTTAAAACTGCTTAAATTTCAAGGAAAAGGCTGATCTCCTTGCCTAAGCTCTTTGAAGTGGGTGGAGGGGATATATACAACTAGTAATAAAAAATTTTGGTTTCTGTATCTCAGCAATGCCCTTACATATCTGTACTTTATCACCTGCCCACCAACACAACTGCAAATACTTATTGTCTACATAATATTAGCCCCCAATGCCATTTAGCAATTTCTGGGTGTTTCATGTCATCTCCATTGTGTAAAAGACAATGTAACCATCAGTCATCATTAGTGTTGGGTGTTAGCCACATTAATGTGATTGGGTTTTGGTTTTGCTCACTCTGTATTCCTTAAGTTGTCCCTGGACGGTTTCCGGGTACACTCTACTCCATTGCAGGCTGACTGCTGTGCTGTTTACAACTTTGAGTCTAATATCAGTGGGAGCGGCCTTAGGATCTAAGTTGCCAAGAATAAAGCAAAGCAGATATTAAGCATACACAGAAATCTGAAGAAAACCCCCATCTCCCTCCCTAGATGCTGCAGTGGTTTACCTAAAGATAATCATGTAAACAGGAGACTGCTCTTAAACATTGCTGCCATCATGTGGAGATAGAAAGCAATTTCATGTGCACATTTTTGACAAGAGTTTGCATGATGGCAGGATCCACTCTACTCTGGTGCCGGTTTCCTACATTTCTCACGTTTCCCTTTTCTGCCTACCTCACCAGTGCACTCACAATGTTACAGTGCCCTCATAGATTTTCACAGTTTACTTGACAAACAGAAAACTGCCAACTCTAGAGATTTATACAAATGCCTTTTAATCTTGGCAGTGTTTGATTCACAACAAATCAAGTTCATGCTGTACCCATAAAATCATTTACAATTGAAAGTCCCCACAAGCAGTAATAAGCAATTTCAGATGGAGAAATGCCCATTTAAGAGGAGAACACCTCACAACACAGGCGAGCAGCAGGACTTAAATTTCAGCTTCAGAACTGTCTCTTTGAGAGAGATTTGCAGAATACAGTGGTATCTCGGTTTAAGTACACAATTGGTTCTGGAATTCTGTACTTAACCTGAAGCGAACTTTCCCATTGAAAGTAATGGAAAGTGGATTAATCCATTCCAGACGGGTCCGCGGAGTACTTAACCTGAAGCATACTTAACCTGAAGCAAACTTTCCCATTGAAAGTAATGGAAAGTGGATTAATCCATTCCAGATGGGTCCACAGAGTACTCAACCTGAAGCGTACTTAATCTGAAGTATGAGTGTAATTGGTTCTGGAAGTCCATACTTAACCTGAAGCAAACTTTCCCATTGAAAGTAATGGAAAGTGGATTAATCCATTCCAGACGGGCCTGCGGAGTACTTAAACTGAAAGTACTCAAACCGAAGCATACTTAAACCGAGGTATAACTGTACTGATATGGCAAATATTTCCATGGGAACCTATGAGGTAAATCTCTTTATCCAGCAGTTGTTAACCCAGAGAAAAGTTACTCCTGTTGCAGGGAATAAGTGCAGAAATATTTTGTCCATAGCTTTAAGGAGAGTTGGTGGCCTAACAGAGACATATTAGACTCCAGATGTGGTTGAGCTGCAACTCCCTTTACCCTTGACCATTAAAAGCACTGAGATGGGCCAATGCAGTCCAACAACAAACCTGGAAGGTGCCATGTTGGGTACCGGTGGTTTAGACACTTGCTCCTTCTCTTGGCACTTCTGTTCAAACAGATTTTATTGATTTTTTAAACAATTCCAAAGCCCCGTCGCCCCCCGCAAAACCTGTTTATAAGATAGAACTGTGGGAAAGTATACATGTCATGAGCAACCAAGCTTGTTTCATATCGCTCAGCTCCATGAAAAAAACAACAACCCACACAACCACTCTGCCCTAAGTATAAGGCGGTATGTGCTTAGTCATCTACAATCAGAATTTGAAAATGCCTGCATTGTACTACTTACAGGAGTTATAAAGTTCTTTACTTTATATGATTGGTAAAATAGATTCTACTTGTTCAGTTACTGCATCCACCATAGCATCTTATTGTTCAAAATACCAATGAGTTTATTGCCTTGCTTGTTATTCATTTCCTTTCTTCCCCCACCCTTTAAAAAAGTGCTTTCCTCTTTAAACAGCAAGGAAGCTACCCCACCATGATGAGAGGCTTCCTGGTAAGCAGGCTGGCTGGGCTACAGAGCAGATGGGAGGAAAAACCTGCTTGTGTGTTTTCCCATTCCCTGGGGACAGGATATGATGCTCAGGCCAAAGAGGAGGGAAACAGCTGTTGCTGGAAAGTGTTTCCTGTAGCTGAACACCATGTGGTGTGGGACAGCTGATTTGCTCTTACTACCCCTTCCTCCAGGGCTGGGTAGAGCAGATAATAGCTAACAAAAGACAAAACAAAATGAAAAAAGTATACCAGGCAACTGACTGGATGCAAGTTTACATACAATGTATCTGGATAGTTTGAATACAGTACAGTATTTCAGTTTGTAGTGAACATAGGGCTGCCATATCCGGGAAATAGCATGCAGGCGGAAGTTACGAAAATCAGAAAAAATATGCAGGGAAACCCGGGTATATGGCCACCTATTTTTTTGAGTGGTGAATTTCCTTAAAAATAGCTCAGAAACTTCAACCTTTTGGGGGAGATTTTGCAACAAAACAAAACAAAAACCTCAACAATTTTGCTCCCCCCCCCACCAAGCTCAACAACTTTTGTGTCCGGATTTTCACTTTTTGAAATATGGCAACCCTAAGTGAACACTTACATTTTAATTGAAAGAAAACCCAGACACCATGCTGTATTTTTTTCTACAGACTACTAAGTTGAGGATGATGACATTTCTTCATCTTCCTCCTTCCCTGCCCCCTTGTGAACTGTAGCCAATGAAGGATATGCACATCTGAAAACATCATCAACAGCATCAATTTACCCATTTTCTCACCTTCCCCACTGCAAATGGTTAATTAATTAACACAGCATTGATTTGTGAACTAGTTGTGATTTCCAGTGCAGCAAACTTTTACTATAAAATGGATTCCCCACTCCCATCTACACACTGTGACCTTATATACAACCTGGAAGGAAGGGTTGCTCTACTTATTAATAGGTATAGAAGTGAATTTTGTGATCTTTCAAGCTGATAAAGCTTTGAGAAGCAAGCACTTTTTGAGAGGATGGCTACGCTGTCCTTGGTCCTGAAAAAACAAGTCATTCATAGTTGCATGCAACTGTTACTTAGCTTTATTTTGCAAAGCAAGAAAAGAGCGGCTTTTCTGCCACAGTCATTTTCTTCCCATTGTATTGCAGCACTTTTTCTTTCTTACAACCCTTCTTTCCTACCTCATCTTCTCCCCTCCCCCACTTACTTCACCTTTCTATTTCTTTGTTGTTGCAAGTTCTTTTTTATGTTGTTAATCTGTATCTATACCAAATTACACAGAAAGAAATCATTTTAAGAAGAGCACGTGGAAGCATATGACAGCAGTATTTGCCTTGCTTTGCTAGAGCCTTCTGAACACAATCCACAAACTGATTTTGACCAAGAAGGCCTGTAAGAACCTAGAGCAGGCTTCCTCAACCTCGGCCCTCCAGATGTTTTGAGGCTACAATTCCCATAATCCCTGACCTGCTAGCTAGGGATCATGGGAGTTGTAGGCCCAAAACATCTGGTGGGCTGAGGTTGAGGAAGACTGACCTAGAGTAAAGATGCTAACAAGATTGTGGCATGACACAGTAAAGAGGCAATCCCCTAAAATCAACTGAGATTTCTTCATAAACCAGGTTTGCACATATTGACTTGACAAGCAGGACATTCTACATTGATCCCTCTTTCTTTATGCCCTGGTAGAACATAGTAGAATAGAATATACTTGACCTCCCTAGATACTCACCCAATTTTCAGGAGGCATTCGAACACCTTTAACTTGGGTTGCCATTTTAAAAAAACAACCACTTCCTTCTGATTTTGATCACTAAACATTGTAACCTGACAGAGCCCTTGGCATGTGGTACACTGCTCATTCAAAGTGAATAATACATTTTTGAGAGTGGGTTTATTCAGCAATTCTTGAAGATGATTGCTGGAGAACAGCAATGACCAAAACAAACATCACATATAGATTTAACTTCAATGTCTAGCAATCACTTTTGTGCCTTGTAGACCTATCTGGCAGCTGCTGAAGGACATAATTCACTTGGTGACTATTTATTTTGTTTTGGGATATGATTTCAGAACAGGGGGAGAGAACCTATGGCCCTCCGGATGTTGTTGGACTCCAATTCCCATCAGCCCCAGCCAGCCAGCATATAGCCAATGTTGAAGGAGGATTCAAGTTGTAGCCCAGCAACATTCTGAGGACCATAGGTTCTCCACCTCTGTTACAGAACACAGTAGCAGAAGATATGATTTATGTGTCACCTCTAAATTTTGTTGTGGAATAATAAAGGGGAATTATAGTTTGAGGACTCAGGTGAATTTCTTATGTTCCTGGGAACATTGGGATTAATTCCAGCATGAAACTATCTTTAAGAATCACAAACTGTGGGAACTAAAATCAGGCAGAGAGCACCAGGCTGATGATCCAAGCACTGTAGCAGTGAGCTCACTGCATGGTTGTATCCTAGAGTCTACTGGTTCTCAGCATGTCTGGGACTGCCATACAGATAAGCGGACACCTGTTTCCAAGCTGACTGTAGAAATGATTCTGGCCATTGACCAAGACTCCCGTGTAGGTTTGTTTGTGGATAAAAGCGCAACCATATGGTGTGTTAACAGTCCCTATTCCCTCCACCAACAGCATGATTGAAAGGTACTAATGTTCAGAAGTCTCAGAATCATTTAAGTCTACAAGATCAATGCTCCCTCCTCCCTTTTAAAACACAGCAAAAGAATGAACCTCCTGTGAAGCAATAAAAATATGAAGTGACTAGGAGTAAAAGTTATGGAAGATGAATGCCCTTTAAAGGTGGAATGAAGCACTTCTTCATTCCAGTGATTATAATGGAAAAGGTTTAAGCCTATGCTTAACTCTCCTGATGAAATGAAAGTGCAAAAGTGAATACGGATTTGAGCCCAAGTATCCACAATTTACATCCAACACTCTCTTGTATTTATCCATGTAACTTTTTATTTATATCCCCAGTCATACGAATTTTATTTATCTACTTACTCACCTTCGTTAGACAGACAATGAAGCTGGTGACTACAGCTGGTTCATATAACCTCTCCGAGTCTCAGTTCTAGACCCGTAAGATGGAATAATATCTTTTTAGTAACTATATTGTCTGCTGCTGTTCTGCCTCTGATATAGTGTGTTATTCATCATTGTCATGTTTTGTTGCTTTTCATGTGTGTTGTTAGCTTGCCTTGAACATTCTATGAATGCTTTAAATAAAGAAGGTATGTGTGTTTTAAATGAATAAGAGATGGAAATATAAATATAAATCTTCAAGATAAATTAGTTAATTTGAAGCTCATGGGCATGCAAGCTAAATGGTCTGTTGGGGCACCCGAGAGACCTCTGAAGTTTCTACAAGAATGTTTCATTCTGCAGAGTGAAGCACAGGAGTGCCTGGCACTGGAATTCAATGCCTCCTGTTAACAGAGCCAATCACATCAGATCTTGGATTGCAAGACTACCAGTGGTGGAGTCTTTTTTTGTACTCCAAACTCTTTACACCTATGAGAATACTCACAATCTTCCCCCGAGTAGCCAATGACGGTCTCAGGTTCCATAGCAACCCCATAGTCGTTTTTGGCCTGCACTTTGATCTCGTAGGGTGTATAGATGGGCGTCTGTGTGACAGTGAACTGGTTGGTGTCACCCTTTACCGTCCTGTTGTTCCAACTCTCCCGCGTGTCCCTTCTTCTCCATTTCACAATGTACTTGAGGTTGGGGCCGTAAACTTGTGTTGCATTTAGTGGCTTAAAGGATACACAAAAATTAAGAAATCCGTTATTACCCTTGTTAACTCTGAACACCAGCTGCCACCCCTGCCACCTGAATAGTGTTTCTGTGACTCCAGAGCAGGCACCCCCAAACTCAGCCCTCCAGATGTTTTGGGGCTACAACTCCCATCATTCCTAGCTAATAGGACCAGTGGTCAGGGATGATGGGAATTGTGGTCCCAAAACATCTGGAGGGCCGAATTTGGGGGTGCCTGCTCTAGAGGATACAGAATCATAGATGGATCTAAAAACAAACAGGGCTAACAAGCCTATGGTGTCATCAGCTTTCATAAGCTAGAGTCTACTTTATCAGATGCATGGAATGTTGCCCTCTGTTGGCAGATCCTCCCTCCCTCCCTCTGTATGTGTGTTTTCAAGCTTCCCTCTTAGCCTTTTGGACTCTAGCCCACAAAAGCTTATACCCAAATATGCAGCTTGAGTATTTACTGTGTCACGAGACACTCTGTTTTCTCTGCAGCAGACTATTTTGCAAACTGCCCTGAGACCCCTGGGTATAGGGCGGTATATAAATTCAATAAATATAACAACAACAACAGCAACAGCAACAACAACAGCAACAACACATCACTTTGGAGATAACAAATGCAAAACGCATCCAGGTAACTGCACAGTTTCCAATTACATGAATTGCACCAGCAACAAGTATACACATGGACTTGCTGCAGGAATATTTGGACTGTTTGGCTTTGAGATATTGAGTTGTGCATATCATTATTATTTTGGCATTGCAAGTATCATTTAAGTATTAGAAGGTGTTGGATTTTTTTGTACATTACCGTCAATGAATTTTTGTAAACCACATGCAGAGTTATTTAGCTTGTGATAAAATTTATTGCAGCAAAGGCCATGGAGTGCAAACCTTGTATGCAAAAAAGAATGTGCTATAAACAATAGCCCCCATGTTAACTCACCGTCCAGGATATCACCATGTTATTTTTGGCTGTCCCTGCTCCTTTAACTCCTGTGGGGTTAATTTCTGGACCTGAAATAAATTTGAACATGAAATTTGTTTTAGAGCATTGAATGCTACGACACAACTATCGCAAGCTTTTCTATACTATGCAATATTGCTAAAGGAATAATCTTTTTCTTCTTCTTCACATGGGAAGGCTAGAACACAAAGGGGAGTCCCACATAAAGCCTTTGCCAAAAGGAGAGACCTATGCAATTGCTATGGTACCACAAAAGCTATTTGCAAAGCAAACTTTTAAAGTTACTACGACACTGGTGGTGTCAGTTGTTTAAAAAGCACTTAAAACAAAGATGGGGAAACTATGAAGGGACATTAACCTGCTCAAAAAAGTCAATCTGGAGCAGTGGCTGATGCTGGTAAGGCTAGAGAAAAAGTGGTTACAGTGTACAGCACTACAGAGAATTCCCTCTATGTGTGCTACCTTTTCTCTCTCCCCCCTTCTGTGTTTCTATTAACACAGGGCTGAACTAATTAGCTGGAGAGGCTGCATGGAATTTGGTCAAGGGCTGCTTATGTCCCATGAGGTCATGTTTCCCACCACATATTTAAACAAAGGGTTATGAGTAAATTAAGATGCACAAGAGCCTAGTCCTTACAACAGAAACATGCCTTCTTTGATGTTTTGTAAAAAAATAATCCAGCCCACAGGAATGGCACCCCATCACTTCCCTAATTTGAGAAAGGTATTAATTTGTGAGGTTCCATGCACATCTACAGTCCAAAATCTTAAACTTAAAATCCCAAGCCAGTACATATCTGTAAGGATCTCTGATGAAATCCCATTAACCTGAAGATACTTAGCCAACTCAGAAAAAGCTCAGGGCTGCTTCGTACATTACACCCAGGATGGGAATTCTGCGGACCTCCAGATATTGTTGGACTTGACTCACATCCTCCCTAACCATTGGTCATGCCAGCTAGGGCTGATGGAGGTTGCAGCATAGCAGCATCTCAATGGCTGCAGATTCCCTATCTCTGCATGACATGGATAAGATGCATCAAAAGTGTTTTTTATGTGTACACATTAAATGTAATGTAATGGGACAACATGACAAACAGGTACATGCATATATTTCACAGGTACACTTTCCAGGGAACTGGGACTGGCCACTACTACCTGATGAGCATATATGGTGACAAACATGGGGTAGCTAAAAAGGTAATGCATGTCACAGTCCACATTCTTAGTGTCTCTCTCTTTTATCTGTTCTTGTTCTTGCGTACATTGCCATTGCATAATTTTATGTAAGTGTTCTTTTCCTTTCAAATATACCCACCCACTCAAGTCAAATAGCACTTACGTGCCCCATTCGTATGGTATCGCTCAGAAGGCAAGCTGGGATAACTGCTTCCTACTTCGTTCACAGCTATTACTCGGAACTGATAGTTGACGTAGGGCGCAAGGCGCAGGATGGCAGAGTTCACGCTTCCTGGGTAACGGGAATGGTTGTGCCAGCTTCCAGGTTGGAATCTATCCTCTTCAAATTCCACAATGTAATCTAGAAGAGCAGAGTGTGAAGGCTTGCTAAAGTTACTACACAATTATTGGTCAGCTGACTTTTAGAAAGGAAACCAAACCAAAGCAGTAACACTGTTCATCTGTAGGGTTTCAAAGTAGAGGAACAAGTCCTGACCTGTGATAGGGCTGTTGTTGTCATCGCCAGGAATCCACGTCAACCGCACACTCCTTTCAGCGAGGTCAGTTAGCTCAAGATCACGAGGACGTTCAGGACGTGCTACCGGCAAAAGGATACATGTAAGGTCCAGGTGTCCCTCACGGACTAGTCCACTCAAGAGCTGGTGCTTAATACCTTTGGGTATCATGACCACTGACTCTGGGACCTTGCAGCATGAAGCAGAGAGAACTCCACTAAGGCCATTTCCTCAGAGGAAGAATATCCAGTATTGCATTTGGGGGCCTCTTGGACACAGAACACAGCCCTGCCTCCATAGATGGGCTCAGATTAGGAATCAGTCTTGCAGAAGTCAAAGGCTACAAGATCAGTGAAGGCCCTTTAACAACTCAGCCAGCTCCTCTACACAGGTGGAACCAACCATGCAACCGGTCTTAGCAGCCTTCAGTTGACTTCTGGCCTCTGCTGGGACATCTTCATAAAGCTACCTTGGTAGGAGAGCCCAACAGGGCTCACTTAGAACTATCCAAGGTCCTGTATTTCTCTCTTCATAAGAGGGCCCTAACAGCTAATCCACAATCTTTGCAAAGACAGAGCTTTACGAAGAAGGGAACATAAATACAATGACGGGCAAAGGTCACCTTACAAAAATAAAAAAAAACTCCCATAAGTTTTAGCACCAGCCCCCAAAATTCATCCATGCAGACTAATTAAAGTATTCTTCCTTTGCAGTAGGGGGCAACGTCAACAACAATCTGTGCAATAGAAATCAAGATCCCCTCCCCCAATGAGGTCCACTTATCTGTCATGAGGTTTGGGCCAGCCAAAGTTACCCAACTTTCAGAGGCACTTAAATTTCATGCCAAAGTCATTGCAATGGTCAAGCAACAGTGTAAGAGAATGTAAAAATTAATAATTTAATAATAATCAAAGTGGTAAATGTATCAGTAGTTATTACCTTTGGGTAGGGTCATACGGTTAACAGAAGAAGGAGCTGCAAAAATAGATATTAGCTATTTAGATGGTTAGTACAATTCTTAAGCACAACTTGTTGCAGGGATACAATGTGCAGTGGCTGCGCCAGGTTTCAAGAAGCCCTGGGCAAGATGACTTCCAGACCCTCCTCCACCACTGAAACACTTTGTCTTCCTCTACCAGGCGGCCCCAGTTACTTCCCATCTTCTAAATAGTGAGAAGGGAATGGACAGCACCCTAGTTCTCTCTTTTGCTTGGAGGAGGGGAAAGAAAGGAACCTGTATGTTACCTTCCTACAACCAGGAAAGTTTAAAAGGGGGTGATAGAATGGATTCCCTCCCACAAATTCAAAAATAAAAAGTAAAAAGGACTCATCCTCCCCATCCCTTAACAAGCAGGAGGAAAGCAAATTAAGTTTTTTTCCCCTAGTCTTTTTCAAAACTTTTTATTGAGGCTGATGGATGCTTTGGCTCCAACATACCTGACAAGCTCTAAAATAACATTTTGGAAAAACACTTAAAAAAACAAAACAAAACAAAACCAGCAGAGCAAACAAGTTGCTGCATTCAGAGCAAAGCTCTGGTTAGTTTTATCTTTCTTTTTAATTTCTCAGAGTGTTTATGGAGCCCACATGGAGACCAGAGGCACCTGGGTGGGTTCAACTGTCTAGAGCATTGCTCCAAAGGAATAATAATAATAATAATAATAATAATAATAATAATAATAATAATATATTATTTATACCCTGACCATCTGGCTGAGTTTCCCCAGCCACTCTGGGCGGCTTCCAACAGAAAATAAAATAAAATACAATAATCTATTAAATATTAAAAGCCTCCCTAAACAGGGCTGCCTTCAGATGTCTCCTAAAAATCTGGTAGTTGTTTTTCTCTTTGACATCTGATGGGAGGGCGGGTGCCACTACCGAGAAGGCCCTCTGCCTGGTTCCCTGCCTGGTAACTGTGCACCAAACCCTGCTGTAAGGGTTTCCAAAAAGAAGAGTCAGGGACTACCATGGTGGTGCCCTTTGGGAGGACAGGGCGCTTACCTTACCCTAAATCAGGTCATTGGTCCGTCAAGCTCAGTTATGTCTGCACTGACTCACAGTGGCTCTCCAGGGTTTCAGGCAAGAGTCAGGCAAGACCCTGAAGATGTCAGGGTCTGAACCTGGAAGCTTCTGCATGCAAAGCAGATGCTCTACCACTGAGCTACAGTCCTTCCTCTTGCAGTTGTGTCCCCTGGTCCAGCCCTATCAGCACCACTGACCACAAGGACCTGAGTACCAAGCCTTCACAGAATTTTTTGGGAAGACAGGCCCTACCAGCACCACTGCTATGCTCCTAAATGTATTCCAGTTATCTTCAGTGTTTCCCTACCTAGCTCACAGACAAGTCCAAAACACAAAAGATGCAGAGTTGTTCAATGTTTGCTTAGGTGTCAGGGACTTCAACATCTGGACAAAACTCAAGTGTACTTCATTGACTTTAGATTAACCAAAGGCCTGTGGGCCCTGCCTGGTCACTTGCAACAAGGAAGGATCTGTCCATTTCATTTCTCTCAGTTTCTCATCTTTCCAATCTTAAATTCAGTTTCCCACATTTCTGTAGCATTTTGTGACTTTAAAAAAAAATCCTCATGAAAATTAGCTACAGTTAGTAAGGTGCCCTGGTTAATCTTCAGATATCTGCTCAGAAAGGCCACTGAAACCTTTTTGGGTAAACTTTTACTTTAAAGACAATACCAGGGTGTTAGAAATTGTTAAGAATAAGATTCCAAATTCAAAGGAATTTGTTATTTGTTTCATGACCATTGCACATGGTACCCTGTATGTGTTACTCTACACACAGGAGAACAGGTATTAAAATCTGTCAAAATAAGTTGTCAGTCCCCCCGTGGACCTCGTCTCAAGCTCTGTAAACTTAAAAGGAATACCAAGTTACCCAGAACAGTGAGATGGGCTCTGGCAGTGTCTCGATCTAGTTCGGTGCTGGCAACGCAGGTGTAATATCCTTGATCTTTTTCAGCCACTCCAAATATCGTCAGGCCATCTTCTTCTTTCTTCATCCTTTCACCAAAGGAAAACATCAGAAATAAATATATACACAGTAAGAATAATCTGACCCCGCAGCTTGCTTCAAGCAATGGCAGGGCCAGCTGTAACTTGTGTATGTTTATTCATTTTTATTTCATTTAGTATACTTTTATGCTGCCCTGCATCTTATAATCTAAGGGCAGGTTACAAACAAAACGTAAACATAAGAGATAAAATACATAAAAAGATCTAGTACAACAACTTTACGTTCTGTAACATGGCAGGGTAAGAAAACAGTCTCTGACCTCTGGTGACAAAATCTTTGGCTGTAATTGAAACCCCCTTTTGCAATGCCCCTCCATGTAACTGGGTAAAGGTGTCGGTCCACTGGCGCAGAATTCTTATTGGACCCACTGAATGTGCAGGAGATGTACAGGCAGCAGGATCCTCAACAGCGGTAACTCCAAAATATGGTGTTCTTTGGGTAGGCTGAGCTAGCTACGGATCTGCTAGATCTCCAGCTGGCCATGCTGCTATAATTTGCCAGCACTGGGCCATATCCAGGCCAGTTCCAGGCTCACACAACAATTTACATGCACCTCCACCTTCCAACCTGGCCAGTATGAGCAACCAAGCTAGAGATACGGCAGTAGCTCCACCTCTCTATCACACCCTGCTGCTGCCGTCTAGACTTTAGATTCTCCTGCCCAACTTTTAATTTCCAGTAAGAGGTAAGAAACACACCCACTGTTATATTTCACTCAGTCTGCTATTTTGTTGTATGCCAGAGTAAGCAATATTAACTGCTGCATAGAGACACCACTCCCAGGAACAATATGGCAACAATTGGCCATTCCAAGTTTATTTATACTGTAAGACACTAATTAACAAATTGCATGTAAATAATACTATTAAGAGAGTGATTCTGGCTGGCTTTGGCAGCACAGCTACTTTATATAAAATCAGATTATTTGTCCATCTACGGATGGGGGAACCTTTGGTCCTGCAGATGTTGTTGGATTCCAACTCCCATCAGCCCTAGCCAGCTTGGCCAATGATCAGGGATGATGGGAGTTATAGTCCAACTACATCCAGAAGCCCACAGCTTCCTCATCCCTGATCTAGGTCAATATTGTCTACTCTGGTTGACAACAGCTCTCCAGGGTCCTATCACTTATCACTTGATAATTTTACCTGGAGATGCCAGGGGCAGAACCTGGGACCTTGAACTACAGTCCCCCTCCCTGGAGAAAAGACAGCAGTACAGCTTACCAACATAGTAAAATGATTTATTCCTTCTTTGTGTCCTCTGAACACATAAAATGTTAACATCTTGAGAAACATACAGCCTATGAAAACAATGACAGCACAGACCTGCTTCCAAAGTACAGAGGGGAATCATCCTTGAGCCAGGTGACCGTAAGTCTAAGCGTGGGGTCATGCCTAACCCGACACATTAGATGAACTGTGGAACCCTTCTTTGGCACAGCATCCTTTGGCCCATCTATGATCCTCGTTAGATCTGTGAAGTTATACAGTTATAAATCGTAAGAATATAATTCTGGGGACTGTGCAAAGTCAGTCGAAGTCTAGTGGAAAGAAACCACAGTCACTTTGGGCAATGAGAAATAATTTGGTCAGACTGCAGAGTTCCTACAGATTTCTAGCTGCAATTCTTTTCCACACCCATAACTACACGTTTAAGAGTGATAAATCCTGTAAATGTTCTTTTATTCCACAGCAATGCCAACTTTTAATACACATGGTGGTGGTATCTGAGATGTGTACTTTTGTGCTATGGATTGATTGGATAAATGGCTGTTTTAGATAAGCAAGTTACCGTATTTTTCCATGTATTGGATGAGGTTTTTTGACACAAAAATCATGTCAAAAAACTGGGATCATCCAATACACGGATAGTGGCATGGGGCAGAGGGAGATGCTGCTGCACATGGGGAACGATCTGGGGGCACTAGCTGGTGGTGCGCAGCTTCTACCAATGGCACAGTGAGCAGGGAGCGATCTGGGGGTGCTGTCTGGTGGCACACGGCTCCCCCCAATACCGCTGCGCATGGGAAGCACTTCCTGGATCGTTTCCCACGCACAGTGGCATGGGGGAAGGTCCCCTCTAGCCAACTGGCTGGCTGGCTGGAGCACAATTTCCCTTGATGCTGTTGCACACGGGAAACGATCTAGGGAGTGTTTCCTGCCCGCAGCTGCATGGGCAGAGAGGCTCATCTCCCCTCATTTTCCCAAAATTGAGTCCCTCAAAATATGGGGGAGTCTTACATATGGGGGCGTCTAATAGATGGAAAAGTACGGTATATCACAAATTCCAGTGGCAGGAACTGATCTGGTTTGGATAAGCTGTTTTAAATATTTCAGGTTACAGATATGTACTTCTCCAATATATTCACTTACTCCCACTCTGTGTTCTCAGCATCTGCTTAGAGAGCCCCCAAAGGCAAGGAAGCCCAATGCTGACAGAGTGTGTGACAGAGTGTGTCCCCTTTCTGCTTGCCGTCTCCATTCGTACCTCTTCTTTTATCCCACCCCGTCTCCTTACTCTCTATAATCTTTATATTTCCACCTCCTTCTCCTTCATTTCTATCTTTCCTTTACCCTACCCCCCTCCACTTAATGTATGTTGCAAGGATCTACTGATTAGATGGTGAAACAGGGTTAAATGACAGGTCCCTCCTGCCCCTGGAGTGTGGTGCATGTTGGGAGTCCATAATATTCCCATCTCTGTGGCCAAAGCTAGATAGCCTCTGTATCTTCTCATAATGAAACAGGTAAGCAGGATGAGAAATGCACAGGACTTTTGGAAATTGTTCTTTAGCATTAGTTCGGGGGAGTCTATCATCTACAACTCAACAAGTGACAGAGGCCCACAGTTAATTTATTTCAGGAACACTCAATCAGTCACATCACAGCTTTTTAACCTTATGAGCATGAACCAAATATAGCATTCTTGTCATCAAAGGGTACCCAAGATCTACATTATCTGGAGGATATTTGCTCTCTGCGTAAACAGAAGCCACCTTACCTTTTATTTCCAAACGAACCTGGTTCTGTGCTTTGCCCAGGAGATTGGTGGCCACACAGGTGTAAGTTCCTTGGTCTTCTTTCCGAGCCCTGATTATTTCCAAAGTCCCATTCTCGTGCACAATATAGTTGCCACCATGCAACGTGCTTCCCTGGCCATTCTTAAACCTCACAACAACACAAGAGAACGTTTGTAAGAGAGGGAAGCAGAATAAAGGTGCAGATTGACTTCCAAGCATGGGTACAGGATTGCAGAGAAAGGCAGCAATCCTCTGCTCAATGGCCAGGCAGTTGAGATACATCTGAGATACATTCCTTTATGACCATTTATCAATGAATCGAAACACATTTGATTATTAAAAAATTCAATTGATTTATCTGTCCCAAACAGATGCTATGGCTTAATAATAAAAAAATCCTTACCATCGTAATGTGGGGATTGGGGATCCAAAGAATGGACAGTCAAGACGAGTCCGGTTGTTTAGAATAACTTTGATCAGCTGATTACGAGGGGCAAGGATCCGAGGAATAACATCTTTAAAAGATACAGATAGATAGATAGATAGATAGATAGATAGATAGATAGATAGCCTATAAAGGTAGTCAGAAATTTTCATTTGTTTTACAGAATATATTTCATTTCTAGCTTTACATCTTTGTTTATTTGGCTTGTGCTTATTGTTCTCATTAATGGATTTTTGTCCTGAATCCATTCTAGACACAATTAGCTTTGTAATGGAATAAATATATTCCTTTTGCCTATCAGTAACTGCCTACACATATAAGTAAACTCCTTTGCCTTTCGTGAGTTAGATCAGTTGGCGTTCAAGGATGTTATGGTTTGCTAGCGAAAGAGAAATAATGATATCATGTTCACTTCAAAATAGTGCTTTCAGTGACCCTCTATAATCTAAAGAGCCCATTTGTCCATTCAATACTTACCCAGCACACTGACAAAGGCATTAGCCAGCAGGTACCCATGTTCATTAGAAGCATTGCATTGGTATACAGCACTGCTGCCACTTTGGATGTCCCGAAACATAACAGTGTCTCCCGTTACTTCACGGCTCGGGTTGGGAGTGGAACCTTTGAGAAAGACATAAACATAAGTGATACACAGTTTTTAGCCATTAAAAGGGCTAATCGGCTAATCTGCCAATTTTGGTTTCTCTCGGTTTCTCGTTTTCCCAAGCCTTCCATTTTCCACATCAGTTTGTGTCTTTTTTTTAAGTCCTCATGAAAATTCACCAGAATTTAAGTGTGAATTTATTGTAATATGCAGTACTGCATGTTTGTATGCAATTTTGCACAATATACACATTTTTGCAAAGCTGAACATCTCAACATGGAAATGACTTCCTTTTCTGTGGTGCTTAAAGGCAGATCCCCATTATCATAACATAGCTCACTATGGAAATAAATGAATTTGTTCAGAATTCTGTCTTCCCTTTAAAAGATCATCATGACTGATACTATGCACTGGCGAAGGAAGTGGAGTGCAGGGGGAACACACCACCCCCGGCAGTGCGATCCCGGTGTGGTGCCATCGCGGTTGTCCCCCCCCCCCGCGCTGGGCGCCCCGCTCCCAGGATGTGTGTCATGCCTCTGCGGGCGGTGCGCCCCGCCCCTGGGACGCGCACCAGCCCTGCCCCCGCCTGCTCTCCGCCCCCCGGTGCTGGAGCATGAAGCTCTGCCACTGATGCTATGTATGGTCATCAGTTAAGTTCACAGTTACTTGAAATGACAGCATTTCCTTCTCCGCACCCATGAAATCAAGATACACTATAAGGCATTATCTTCTGTTCACAACAGGTTTGCTTACTTTCTATAGGTTCTCCATTCACCAGCCATTGGATGGAAGGCTTGGGGTTACCATTGGCTCGGCAAACCAGTCTCCCATCCTCACCAGGAGCCAAAATAAGATTCTCAGGTTCATCCAACCAGTAAGGAGCAGCTTTAGAACAAGAGAGTGAGAGACACACACCAAAGTGTATTATAGCTATCTCAACAAAGCTCCTTTTATGTTCTTTCAGCATAGGCTATTCTGATTAGTATATAAAAGTGAATGATAATCATCCTTCTGTGCCATTTTTTTTTTAAAAAAAATGCACCATCACAAGAACAGCTAAACATGACCAGCATAGACATATGCAGCAGACATAAGCCTGTGTCAATAACACTTAATAAAAACCCAGCAGTAGTAAGCAGCCATATTAATTCCTCACAAAGTATCAAAGCAATGTTTTCAGGAATTGTGGGAAACTTAAGTGGCCACAAAGTGCTGCCGCCACCAGGCACAGCTGAGGGACTCTGTCCTGGGATGGGCTGACTAAAGGGCACTTTGCCCATGATCCCCTCAAACTTGGAGCTTGCCTAGGTAGTCTGTAGCTTTACGAGACGAAACCAGGACTTTGGTATAGGTCAGGCAACCCCAAACTTCGGCCCTCCAGATGTTTTGGACTACAATTCCCATCTCCCCCGACCGCTGGTCCTGTTAGCTAGGGATCATGGGAGTTGTAGGCCAAAACATCTGGAGGGCCGCAGTTTGGGGATGCCTGGTAAAGGTTATAAAACAATCAAGGTCAAAATTGATGTCACTGCTGGAAATGTTTGGTTATTATTATTATTAAGTATTTTTTGTTGATATTACACCTCCCAGTATAAGATACAGCTAGGGTTCTTCTTATATAACACAGGGAGAATTCACATTACTGGTAGCAAAAGAGTACCGTTCTCATAGAATCATAGAGTTGGAAGAGACCACAAGGGCCATCCAGTCCAACCCCCTGCCAAGCAGGAAACACCATCAAAGCATTCCTGACAGGTGGCTGTCAAGCCTCTGCTTAAAGACCTCCAAAGAAGGAGACTCCACCACACTCCTTGGCAGCAAATTCCATTCATGTAAATAAAATTTCTATAGTCTCTTTGCTGAAGACAGTCTTTTTTCAGATTGACAGGAACAGTAATGTTTTGGAGGCACAAATTAGATCAACCTGGGTTGAGGAAACATGCACCTCTCATAATGACAGAATGTTGTATAGGGGGTGTATTTTCCCTAACGATATTAATGACTAAGTGTATTAAGTCTGAATGCTCATCTATGGAATAAAAATTCCTAGGTACATAAATCAAGCATGTGAGGAAAAAAAAGTTATCCCGAGTCCTTTTCATTGACATCTAGTTTTCAGCATGCAGGTTTTTTTTTATTTTAAAAATGTGATAACATTCCATCCTGAAATCTCCCACCTGCAGTCCAAAGTAGTGCAGTTTCAACCCATAACCTGCCACTCACGTTAATCAGAGAACGCTGTTATTGGGTGGCATATAAATGAGGCAAATAAATAAATAGCTCTTATTTCAGCAACAGGCTTCATGCAGTTGAAGGAAAATACTTCCTGAACATTTCCCATAAAACCAAACCAACAATGATAGGCTTATGTTCTCCTCTGCAAAGTACAAGGAAGATATATGAGCCACAAGCTTAGATGGCAGAGGATTTAAAGAGTTTAGCTAGAAGGGTGTGTATGAACTAAACATTTCTTATCTTTGGTTGCTACAGAGGAAGATTTCCCAGGTTAGCCTGACCCCATCCTTCTAGGGCAGAACACCCTGTTCCCCGCAAATCCCTTCCAGTTGCCTTTTGATTTGCCAATTGGCAAAGGAATAAGAATGGTATAGTAAATATGACGTACCCTTCACTCTCACCGAGATTGTGTGACGGCTAGTTCCCACTTTGTTGGAAGCTAAGCAGAAGTATTCCCCAGAATCTTCTTCAGAAACATTGGCAATATGAAGAGCCTTGTTGAAGTTCTCCAGCTTGGTCCTGCCTGCTGGGAGATCACCTCCTTTCTTGTGCCATACGATGTCTGGTGTTGGGCTACAGGAAAGAGGAGAATGGGGTTTGAATAGTTGACATGAAGCCTCCCCCAACATGAAATGTACACTATAAAGGAATTCCCTGCAGCCCAGCGTCTTAATTTAAAGCTGGGGTTCTCACTTAGCATTCTCTCAAAATCCCAGACAAGCCCTGCCAAGGAGGTCGTGAGCATAGCTGCCAAGTTATCCCTTTTTTTAAGGGATTTTCCCTTATGCTGAATAGGCTTCCTCGCGAGAAAAGGGAAAACTTGGCAGCTATGGTCGTGAGGATAATAATATTTCAGGGAGCAGTTCAGGGAAAGACCTTGGCCTGAGAGAGCCTTGAAAGCCATTGACACTTGAGAATAGGCAATTATGGGTGGTATCCAACTAACAGGTGGTGTCAGGGCAAGGATTTATGTTTGTACAACAAAACTTTCCCCTTCTCTCCTTCCCAACTGCATACCCCCCCACTCTGTTCTGGAGGGGGAATCCCTGGGACAGATGTGGGCTGGCATGGGGGAGAAGAAGGGGGAAGTGCCATTGCCCATCCTTGCACTGATGGCACCTTTTAGTTGTATATTAACCTTTTAGTTGTATATTATACTATTAAATCTGGTTTATGGGTCATGTAAATTGCTTGAATAAAGCTTCCTACTGGTAATCACTATTTTGGAGTTACAGGAGTTAATGTTGGCAGTATAAACAGTGATAACTGGTCTCTATTGAGTTGCCATGTATTGTTGTACTGCTCTTGAAAAGCTCTCATAACCACACATATTACTAAAAAAATTAAAAATTTGTCCAGTAGCATCTTACAGACCAACTAAGTTTGTTCTGGGTATAAGTTTTCGTGTGCATGCACACTTCTTCAGATACACTGAAACAGAAGTCACCAGACCCTTATATATAGTGGGAGGGTGGGGTGGTTTTCCCCCCCAGAAGTGTAGTAGGAGATGGGTGATTGACTCAATGGGTATGGTAAACCTGTTGACGACTGTAATTAGTTCTACAGGATAAAGCAAGGGATAGTAGGCAGATGACCAAAAATAGCTTTAGCAATGTAATGAGGCAGGAATCCAATATCTCTATTCAGACCAAGTCTCTCCATAGTTTTCGGTTTAGTAGTAAGTTGTAATTCAGTTGCTAAAGCTATTTTTGGTCATCTGCATACTATCCCTTTATTTTGACTGCATCAGACCAACACAGCTACCTGCCTTAACACCGATATTACTGTTGATGTTAACAAAAGTAAAGCCACACCCCATTAAAATGAATGGATTTTAGTTTCCCATTGGAGCCACGTTCTTTCACATCCTTAAAGGAAACACTTTCTATTTGCTAACACTCCAATAAGGAGGTCTCAACAGCCAGCTGTGATTTTACCCCCATGAAAATCTGCAGGAAACAAACACAGGATCTAGACCAGGACGATAGAGACGTATGTGACACACCATGGTTCCCCTGATCCCAAGTGGTACGTACACTCCCGAGGCAATGCATTCCAGCAAGAGGTCTTCCCCTCTCAGCACCATCTGATTGCTTGAAGTCCCAATGGGGTACATGAAGCTGGGGTGCCTTTCTGTGATACCTCGGGCTGAAATCAGGACATAAGGGGGGGAAATACACACTTGTAAATCCTTCTTCTCTACAGATCTACTGGAAATGAAAGACAACCAACAGCGGGAGATGTAAACATATCAAGAGGCACAGAAAATCAGAGTCTTTCCAACCCCACAGACTTGATGGGGAAGTCTTTGTAGAGGCTGAGGCAGATGCTGAAATGATAAGTTGAAATGGAAAAAACAAGACAAGGGCAGGAAAGAGTAGGGAATGGCAAGAAGGAATGGTGATGTTCCAGACGGATCACTTTATTCATAGTAAGAACACGTCAATTTAAGTAAGATTTTGCATTTAACAATTTACATGCTATGACTCTGAAAAGCAGCTCCAGTAAAATGATAGATTTCCATTTTTCTTCAAAATAAAATATTTCACTGCTGTCAATGGGTCTTGACAAGGATAAATGTAGCTGGACTGTTGTTTCTACTTGAGAGCAAATACAGAATGATTGTCATTTCTACATTATCAATTTCTGTTTGGTGAATTTGCAAGTACTAATTAGGGATGTTCTGGGGGAAGAAAATATGAATGTGACAAACACAGAGTTTAGATCTTGTGCACTAAATTACTTCCATCCTCTATAATTACTTTTTGTGATTTACCACTCCTGTATCCCTTAAAAATAGATGTATTTTGTAATGGACTAGTTTGGATTACAAATGATTCCCATACAAAATACACAATTTTTCTCTTCAGAACATAATAGTGTTGTCTACTAAGAAAGAGCACATCAATTTCAGTTGGATAGAAATGAAAATAGCATAGTAGTGAAATATTTCAATATCTACAGGGCTTCATAATCTGAGACCCTTCTTCGTGTGCCTCCTCCATGAGAGGTCTAGAGCAGGCATCCCCAAAATGCGGCCCTCCAGATGTTTTGGCCTACAACTCCCATGATCCCTAGCTAACAGGACCAGTGGTCAGGGATGATGGGAATTGTAGTCCAAAACATCTGGAGGGCCGAAGTTTGGGGGTGCCTGGTCTAGAGGCTGGCAATATGAGATATAATATTAAATTTAAAATTATTATTTGTTTTTTATACTGCCCTTCATCTGTAGATTTCAGGGCAGTTTGCAGCATAAAAATACTAGATAAAAACACCAAATGCATAATAAAAACAAGAAAAGAACAAACCAGCATTCCCCCCCAAATAGATATAAATACAAGAATGCTGCTCACATAGGATGTAAAAACACAGTACGTAGACAGAGCTCTTTTCTGCACCAGGCAAGCAATAGTGCAACACAAGACATCTGCGCATTTAAATGAAAATTAACCCAGTAGCATGATGGCATTACAATCTGTGTTAATGAATGGTGTCACAAGACATCATCACAATAATAATAATAACAACATAGTTATTCTGTGCTACTCAGTGTGGGGACATCACTTTCAGGAACTGGAGATTTCCATAGATGATGACACACACAGCCTGCAAAGGAGGGGAGCAAACATTTAAGGCAAGATAACTGACAAGACAAGTATAAGAACCATGGAAGTGTTAAAACATGGAAACCAAAAAAGTACATGGAAGACTGGGGGGGGGGGCAACCACAATAGTTTTCCATAAATGCATGAAAGAAGTCTGCAAAGGAAACAGACTAACCACATGCATAAAACACAGAAGTGGGCAAAGGAAATGCGATAGGCTGAAAGCAGCAGAGGCAGCAACAAAAAAGCAGGTTATTTTCCAGCTTGATGAAGCCACGTTAGCAGTGGTGTTAAATGAGGTAAATGTCTGGCATTAGCCAAGAGATATTCAAGGCTAAAGAGGAAGCAAATTTATGGACTGGAGCTACTGGGCTGAGATAAATGGATGCTTCAATGTAAGACATGTACTGAATGAATTGGTTTAGACAAATATTTCTACTACACTGATGGAAACTCCATCCTGAACCAGCAGTTCAGCAAAAGGCTATGTTCTGTTTATGGGCATGGGTGCTGAAGATCTCTCATATGTATAGGCAGGAAAGGAATGCAGGGTCAAGGATAAACGTCCACAAAGTTAAGTTCACTTGTAGGCTGAGCCTAAGGACTTTATTAGAAAAACCCGCAATTCAAACTTCCAGGCTTGCTCACAGTCTGTAGCAGCAACATATGAGATGACTATATATATATATATAAAGGTAAGGTAAAGGTAAACGGACCCCTGACCATCAGGTCCAGTCGTGACCGACTCTGGGGTTGCGCGCTCATCTCGCATTATTGGCCGAGGGAGCCGGCGTATAGCTTCCAGGTCATGTGGCCAGCATGACAAAGCCGCTTCTGGCAAACCAGAGCAGCACATGGAAACACCATTTACCTTCCCACTATAGCGGTTCCTATTTCTCCAGGGATCTCTGGGAGAAAAAGACCCCTCTCTAAAGCCCTGGAGAGCCCAGGGGCAGCCAGGGAATTCTAAGCTGGATGGACCAATGGTCCAATTCAGTATAAGGAAGTTTCCTAAATTCCTACGTAATTGTTGCCATGCTTGGAATCTTTCATGTAAATCTCCAGTAACAAAATGTCCTCTCACAAACCAAAGCTTACAAAAAAGAGGCACAATTCACCAGGAACATCTCTGGCATAAGCTTCTTTGAAACAAATGGGAATTTCACCAAGAATGATTGTTGCTCTTGTGCAACCCTGACTTATTCCCAAGGAGCCTGTGGAAGAGATGCTAACAGTTCATTATGCTGACCATCTGCATAGAACAGCTGTAGTGTGATCATTGACACAAACACATAGAATATAATTGTCATGTACATGCAGGATGTGTCTTGGGCAACTGGGATAATTTACTCTTTCAATCCTTTGAATATTAACATACCATTAAAACACCACCACCACCAGGGTGAAGTCCTCAAATGCTTGTGGAAGAGCTTGCACCTGTGGTATAATAAGTAGGTGGGTTCTAGAGCAGTCCACATGCTTTTCTCCTTTTGCTAGAGGATGCGCAAGTGGAACAGTAGTTCACTTTTCTGGAGGAGCACTAGAATAAGACAGTCCTTCTATGAGCAGCAAACACCTTACATGAGGAAGGGCACCATTGAAGCTAACACCTTCTTCCAGATGGCAATTCAAATAATAAAACTGCACCATGGATGCCGTTGAACCACTGCACAACTGAAGCTAGTCCTGTTTATCTATTGTGTCCCCCTTCCTTTTTTTAAATCCCAGTGCAGTTGAGCAACATCAAACCACAATGGTGGTCAACAAATTACAGGTCAACTCAGCTCCATGGCCATCTTAAGACCAAGTCACAAAGTAATATGGTATATCTGGCTCTAGGAAAAACTGCTCTGCTAGAAAATCCTGCCTCTGGCTTGTTTATGGTAAGTGGTTACCATAATGATACACCACCAAGTTTACTTTGGGGTAACATACTGCCACATAATCATAATATCTCTGCTCCAATCTTTTCTGCCCTGTGCACACAACACTTTTGTTTCTGTAAGCTCCCTGTGAATCTGTCCTGGTTGCTGAAACAGACCCTGTAACACTGGAATAATGGAGTTCAGCTGGGCACCAGCTTTGCATCTATCACACCATGCAGGAGGCGCAGAGTTGTGCATTTGACATAATCCCCTTAATCGGATTTACAAATGTGTAATAGGAAAAGATTATACTTTACTAAATTTCAAGCTTCCGTATTATTAATATGGTCCTAGAAGTAAAATTATTCTAAGAAAGCAAGAAAAGTAAGGAATAGAGTATGAACAATATCAAGGAACAGAGCTCCTAATTTAATTTTATATATTACAATTTATTTTAATTAAAAAAATAGTTTTGATGAAGTGTAGCTCAAACATTTGATGTTGGGTCAGCGTTTTTCTGGATTAAAATGGAAACACTTCACTCTTACACCCAAAGACAGAGAGAGACAGAGAGAGAGACACACACACACACACACAGAGAGAGAGAGAGAGAGAGAGAGAGAGAGAGAGAGAGAGCATTTCCCAATTAGTCCCCAGGTCAGGCAGCAGGCATCCTTCTTGGAACTGTAGGATAGTGCAGTTATTATCATTCCCAATAGTCTCACCCTTCCCTAAGTCCAGTCACTCAGAGCTCAGGTATGGGACCATACTTTCTGGGAAACAGCAATTGTTAAGATCTCCTGTGTGCCACTTCATAGGGTACGTGAGGGAATCCTGGTGTATCCTTGATCCCCCTTCAAATGATGGTACTGTCTAAATCAGGCACCCCCAAACTTAGGCCCTCCATATGTTTTGGACTACAATTCCCATCTTCCCCGACCACCACTGGTCCTGTTAGCTAGGGATCATGGGAGTTGTAGGCCAAAACATCTGGAGGGCCACAGTTTGGGGGTGCCTGGTCTAAATACTGGCATGGGGAAGGGAAAATCAATACTACTGCATTGGACCTGTACATTCCAATGAGCACTGAACCATAGGAGCATCTAACCAAGTGTCCTAACTTCAAGCTGCACCTTGGTTCAGTAGTGGCTGGTGGTGTGGTGTGAGCATGGCTGCATGATCTGGCATCCGAATGTGTCTGTCACTGCTGGTTACAGAGAGGGAGGGGACAAGGCAGTGGGGAGCTTGGCGCAGGAATGTCAGATTGGTGCAGTGCAATCACAGCATCGGAGCCAATCTCCCCCCTCAACTGACAGAAACACATGGCATTGGGAAGCCAGGCCAGTAATGCAGCCCCACTCACACTGCCCCACTATAGCTTTGGTCTCTCTCACTAGCATGTTATGCTACCATCTCTGGGAATCACTGTTCCAGACATTTAGGTGTCTGCAAAAACGTCATCTATCATGTCTCTCACCCACTTAGACTATAGTTCGATTCATACACACTGAGCTAATGTGAATTTCTTTCCCTCATATGAACCAGGACTTGAGGAGTTCAGTGAATCACTGATGCAGCTGGGTGTAAAATTCTCTCTGTAGGAAAAAGCATCTCATGCCTAATTTTCAAACTTGAAGCTTGATATGGACATTATCAGTGACCCACAGCAGAGCTCAAAAAAATGCACCCACTTATGAGCTCAGGTGAGCCTTATTTAATATGAAAAAGAATGTTGACACAGCCATGAACAATGTTCAGATGCTATAGATGAGCTTTCAGGGTGTCACAGAGCCTGATAAGTACCAGTCCCATTTTTAGCGCTACTTCCTGATCTATTTGCCAAACTGGTGCTGGTTTGACTTTCTCCAACATCCACGTGCAAAAAATCTGGCCCTTTATGCAGGGGCGTACCCAGGATCAAAACTAGGGGGGGAGGCACGGGAGGGGAGGGGTCACAAAGTGCAGGGTGTTTGGTTACCTCAAGCCAAGGAAGGCGGCGAGCGGGTTCCGTTGGGGTGCCATTTAGCCTCTCTGAGGCATCGCCCTCCTCCGGACAGGAGCGCGTCTGTCCGTCCCCCGAGCAAGCGCTACTCACGGCCAGAGCGCCGCCCCAACGGGGCAGCCGGCAGCCCAGCAGAGGCAGCAGCAGCGCGATGCCCAGCGCGCCCACAGCCGCGACACCCGACGCACAGAGCAGCAGCAGCAGCAGCAGGAGGAGCGCGGCTGCCGCCTGAGCATGAGGCGGGCGGGTGAGAGCGCAGCGGCGAGCGGCAGCATCTCTTCTTGTGGGTCACGCCAGAGGCGCCCGCAGCTTCTGATTGGCTGCAGGCGCCCAGAGGAAGACGCGCACAGCAGCAGCGGCCTCAGAGGAGGATTGCCTCCCGCGTCCTCCTCCCCACAGCGCCCCTGGAGGCCAGGTGCCCTGGCACCCCCCCCCAGCCCGGGCTTAGAGACGGCCCAGCAGGCAGCAGCAGGCAGCAGCAAGCGGGCTGGCCAACGCCCCTCCATTTAATTTTTTTGTTTTTGTTTTTTGCTTCTGGGGGGCAGCTGCCCCCCTGCCCCGCACTGGGTACGCCCATGCCTTTATGGAATCCATGATACAAGATGAAGCGATGGTCAAATTAATTGAGGTTCAGCCTACCGGTCATGATGCTCATACGCAACCTCCAGATTCAGAGGCAGCATGTTACTGAATACTAGTTGTTGCGGACTAAGAACATATAAACATGAACCTTGAAGGATCAGGCCAGAGGCAAGCATCCTGTTCTCAAAAGTGGCCAACCAAATGCCTGTGGGAAACATACAAGCAGGACCTGTATGCAACAGCCCACTGCCCACCTGTGATTCCCAGCAATTGGTATTCAGAGGCATACTGCCTCTGACAGTGGAGGTGGAACATTAAGAGGGAGCTATAGCCTTCATGCCCTACTTATGGGTTTTCTGGAGGCATTAGGTTGGCCGCTTAGGGAACTGGGTGCTGGACTTTGGTCTGATCCAGCACAGATCTTATGTTCAGATCAAAAATGTGCTTGGAAATTAAGCATGCTTTGTCAATTTTTCAGCCAGAGAGATTAAAGTAGGTCTGACATAATAAGGATTTTCTATGCTAGGTGCGCAACAACTACCTTCTTTTAGTTTTGCTATGGGGACGCTTGAGTCTGTGTCATGTAACCATCACTATTCTTCAGTAAATTGTGGCTTTCTTTTCCAACAGCTGTCCTCTATGGGCATCTCAAGGGCACCCCTGATTCTAATTAAAGGAACATTTCTTGTGACTCTTCCATTTACTGTATTTAGAACATACTGTGCTGCAGGCACTTTGCAGGGAGGGCCGAGGGTTAATAGAAGAAGTTCTAAACACAAATGATTGATTTCAGTTAAACTTGCTTCCAAACATGAGAAGCAAGCTTGCTAGAGTATTCCCATGGCAGTTTAGGCTACTACAAAACCAGCCTATCCATACTTGATATGGTAGCTATGTTCCTAAGACTTTTCACATTGTAGCATATTCTTCACTTCAAATCATCAGCCATTTTTACGATACAAAATTTACGTCCTTTATTCAGACACCATAGCATTACATTGTTCAATCTTTTAGATCTTGCTCTGGCCATTCTACATCCAGACAGTCCAATTAGAAGCGAATGAAGGAGCACTAACAACCTTAATGGAAACAGTGTTCAAGTTTGGGCTGTTCTTCACTATTTATCTACTATATTTGTATACTGATTTTCAACAAAAATGGCTCTCAAAGCAGTCCAAAACAATAGTTGATCTATAGGCAGATAAGAGACGTGGGTGGCGCTGTGGTCTAAACCACTGAGCCTAGGGCTTGCCGATCGGAAGGTCGGCGGTTCGAATCCCTGCGACGGGGTGAGCTCCCGTTGTTCGGTCCCTGCTCCTGCCAACCTAGCAGTTCGAAATCACGTCAAAGTGCAAGTAGATAAATAGGTACCACTACAGTGGGAAGGTAAATGGTGTTTCCGTGCACTGCTCTGGTTCGCCAGAACAGGCTTGGTCATGCTGGCCACATGACCGGGAAGCTGTCTGCGGACAAACACCGGCTCATCGGCCTATAGAGCAAGATGAGTGCTGCAACTCCCAAGTTGTCCGCGACTGGACCTAATGGTCAGGGGTACCTTTACCTTTTTACAGGCAGATACTATTCTCAAAATATAATTTAGAAAACTATTAAAAACCAATCTGAACTATATACTATTAGATTAAATTCAGACAGGTGAGGTGGATTAAGGAAACAAGAAAAACCCTGTTGAGAAAGCTACACTTAACAAAATAATGAAGAAGACTATAGCAGACATCTAGCAAATGTAGCAGGATCTCTATCCTAAGCATAAGTATGGGCTCTGACTCTCAACTTGGACCAGTGGCACTGGACGTAGAGATGTTGTAAACTGATCAGCATCATGACCAAGCCCAAGCCATAAACTCTTGGATCAGGAGCCCTTAATCAATCAGGATATCTGGAGTTTTCACACACACCCCTGAGGAATTGACAGCCTCCATGTTAGGGGGTCTGTACACCCAAATTGGCATGACAATGTAAAAGGGAAATGGAAAAATGCAACACCAAAATCCAAAGGAAAAAGAAGAAGAGGAGAAAGTTAAGCCTCAAAATGTTGCGGAAAAATAAATCTATATCAAATAATAGACCTTGTGGAACAGTAAGATGCTCAATGTGTTTCAGTTGATAACAGCATTCTTCAGGGACATACAGAATTAACAATGCAACATATCTCTATGAATGCAGACAACAAGGCTGGAGGAAGTTCTCTGAGCAGAGGAGGAAGAATGCTAGGTCACAAGCCAGAGGCTTGTCCCTTTAAGGACTTATACTCCTCAAGGAAAGGGCTGAGCCTGGGAGGAATAATCTGGCCCTGGAGACATACAAGACTTCAGTCCAGACTTAGACTCTGTTGGAACAAGTTGCTCACATAGTTTCCCACTGTGCTGCTTTGTCCTTTCATGCCCTTTGGGCCTCTTCTCAAGCTTAGAACAAGATATAACGCTTGTGTAGCACGCAATGGGCTCGTCGGGCTGCCCACAACTCCACCTCCGGCAAAAGCACGGAAGTGGCTTTCCGAGTGGCATCTTACCACCATCATGAAAGAAAGGTGGAATATAAATGTAATACAAACAAACAAACAAACAAACAAACCAGGAAGTAGGAAATTGACTGTTACTCCATTTTAGAGTACTAAGTAAGAAGTATACACCCATGTCCCCAAGAGATGGTTGGGTGGTTCTAGCAACCTACAGAAATGGATTAATTTCAAGAGAATTAAAAAGGTAGGCTTGACTTGGAGTGGAAAACCTGTTCCACACAAAAGCAAGCGGCTGCTCAAGCCAAGTTTAGGAGGAGGAGGAGGACAGGAAGATCCATGTTTTGCAATTCAGATGGTTCAGCTTGATCAGAGAGGCAGAGGAATCTGTCTCACTGCCTACAACAGAACACTTCTTTCAAGCCTAATTTCAGAGAGGGGAGAGACGATGGTAGGGTACCCAACAGACAACAGGGTAAGCCTCTGAGGGCACACATGTGGCAACCGCAGAGTACACAGTCTCCAAACAATGAGAAAAGAAATCAAATGAAATGTACACAAAACAAAAAGGTTAACAAAATGATGAACACATGTTGGATGTGGCAGAAATGTGTTCAGGTTCTGCTATGGGAAGCTGCTTGCAAGCTTTGCATAGGAAGCTGGCTGGCCACTGTGAGAACAGGATATTGGACTACATGAACCCTTGGCCTGATCCAGCAGGTTCTTATGTTCTTAGATTGGCTTATTGGTAGCTAGATAGGCACTTTCAAAGCAGAGAGATGCACAACTCTCAAACGTTTTTCTTTAAAACAAAAGTAAGTTCACAAACTGTTATTTGTAACAAACTGAGATTATGCATTTGTGCACAATTTATTTCACTACAAACTAAAACACATCCATTTCTAATCTATTGCAAACAAAAAGTACTTTGTTTCTATTTTCTGCAAACTCTCTCCCCCTTCCACTGAAGTTAATTCCCCTACCATTTGCACACAACTTTCAATATACTGCCAGAAGAATGATTCAGGGGCCCCTGGGAGCCAAGTGATTGTATATCTAAAGCACAATTTATAATTCAGGCTTCTCCTAGTGTTACATTCTCCTGAGGAAGTATTCTTCACTTAGATAAAGAAGAAAGAACAAATAATCTTTGGAAGCATTAAAAAAATGCAACATTACATACCAAATTACATAGATTATCAATCAAGAAGGAAAAATCAAATGGTTTTTTTTATCATTGACTACTGACAATCATACCTATTATAGACATTTCTTTTAAATGGACTGAGGAAAAAGGCACACTATTTTTTATGTGTAGATCTCATCGTCTTTGTGTATTCAGTAAAACTTTGTTGGAGAGCTGTTGTCTTCGCAGCTAGGTATTGATCCGTGCTATCTAAACAATGAGGTTTAGACTAACAGAATTTGACTACCACCTGTGATTTTTAAAAGCTCAGACTGGACAGGGTAATTTTTAAAAACATATATACAGTACAAAAGTAATCCATTTAACACCACATGAATAAAGTGCAACATCACATGTATGGACTGATTTGAAGACATTACCAGCATCACTGCCAACAGCTACCATTAAATGGAGACACATTTCAGGTGCTACAGACTAAACAAGTGCAATTTGTGGAGTCCGAGTACTCAAGATGGGAGATATGTAAAATGTATAGGAAAAGTTTAATATGTCCGTGAAATTGCCTTGTATTCACTGACTGACCAAAAAGTGTTATTAACACAATAATGAGTCAGGTTAGGTACAGAGGAGTTAGAACGTGAAGTTCTCCAGAAGTCAGTATTGACTCACCACTGTACATGTCAGTGTGATTTCGAAAGGACGTTTCATTATGGGGTTGCTCTGTAATAAACAAAAGAATGTGAGCGTACCAAAGGCAACAAAGCATGCACTGAGTAACAAAAGACGAAATGGAGGAGGAGGTGTACAAAAGGAAAAGAACACACACAACAGAAATTATAAAAAAGCAAAATAAAAAAGAGGCAATGACATACACGTAACACCCAAAAAAACCTTCAACACAATTTGGAAAGAAACAAAGAACACAGCAATGGAAGGCAGCAATCGAAGAAGACTGCTTTTTCCCCCCCTATGAAATGCAAAATTATGAACTAAAAAAACCCCAACACCCATTAACACAAAATCAAATATGTTCAGATGCGTTCCAAAAACATATAGATTTTTAAGTTTGACTTTTGAAATGCCAGGAAATAATCAAAACATTTTAATTATTATTATCAATAACTTTGTTAACATGCAGCTCTACTTTTGGGAAGAACAATTAGTTTGTCATCAGATTTGCAAAAAGAAAAAGAGAAAAAAGATAAAGAATGCATTCCTGATATTTGCTCCAAGGGTACAGGATGGATTATTTTCAGCTTTAACAATGAAAAAATAAGTTATAAAAGTATAACAACTGGGGTTTTAATAGATCATGGAAGCATTATTAGAATGAGCTGCCTTTCTTCTTTTAAAAATGCAAAGTGATAAGCACATTATAAATTATCCAATAGCAACAGTAGGCTTGCAGATAAACCCACAAAAGTTACAGGACAGCATTTTTTTTTTAAAAAAAACCCCAACAACAACTGGATTACGAAGATGCTACTGAGCACCAGCATTCAGCCAAGCATGGCTTGGTATTTATTATCCTCAAAATGGACACTTAGACCTGCTGAAGCACCCCAACTATTGTGTCCTCATTCACCTATTACAAGGTGTGTGGGGGAGACTACTTGCAAGTCTTAATTACTATGACACTGAAAATGGCATAAATGCAGAGAAACTTTAATGTACCTCACCAATGTCGCTCTCCAAGCCCAATACCACCCATTTCATGAAATTCTATGACTCCATATAGGATTTACATAACAAATTACATAAGAAAAAAATGGCCATATATTTCAAACCACCTTTATTAGTCTAAGATTTGCTAAAATTGCCAGGTTTAAGTCTGACAGCACAGCACATCATACTAAAAGCCATGCAGATAAATAAGGACCTAGGACACTTTGGAAAGCAAAGTACGTTTGAACACAAAAGCGATCACTTACATTATTTAAAAGGGGTAATCTGCTTTAATCTTAAACATTAAGGCTACACTCATGGGCTTTGTTTGCACATCATGCTTACCCTTAAACCAGGGGTTGTCCTCTAGATATTGTTAACGTTCATCATCCCTGATGTCTCGACATGCTAGCTGGGGATGAGAGTTGGAGTCTACGACATCTGGAGAGCCACAGATTAGCAACCCCTTCCATAAACCATGTCTTACCATGGACAAACAGCACAATAGTGCACTCTGCTAGATCCTTCCCACTTTGTTCCTTGGATTTAGAGTGTTGTCAAAACCTAGAATTGTGACTTGTTTCCCCATAAGCAAACCACATCTAGAAACCAAGGTTTATTCTTGGCTTCCTGATCATTGTGCATTTAGAGAGAAACAAGCCACAAACCTGATTTGGACAACATGGTAAACCAAGGACTGTGGTTGTTCCTGCTGCTAGGTGGTGGTACAAAACAAAAATGACCTGGCAGTGTCCACAAGGATACTGTCTGTTCACAGTAAGCCATAGTTTAGGGCTCACTGTGATGTGCGAAAAAGGCCACTATCTTTTTAAGGATTAGGACAACCCAAGTCTATTTTGTCTGAACTAGGCTTGGAAGGAAGTGGAATGACTACTATTCTGTCTTTCCAAAAGAATATAAATGTTCTGATCCTCAGCGCATTTGGAAGTAAATACTACTGATTTCAAGTTAGTGTGTCTAGCATTACAGGCTCTACACGGTACTTCCCTTTCAGATGAGAAAATTAATCACCATAGCAAAGCAATAACTTTTGTGGATTGAGCACTTATACAAAACAAAATACTGAACAAGTATCCCGATTCGAAACAAAAACAGATGACCGAACAACGTGCCACACAGAAAGGCAGTTCAGTTCCTTTGAACATAAGATGAAATCTATTTTACATACAGGAAGGAAGTGGTCCTCTATTGAAAGGGTCTCTAGGAAGGAAATGTGCACAGTTTCCAAGTGAATATGTAAGAACAAGATGGCTGGAGACATACAATACTCTTAATGAGCCTTCCATTAACCTAGGGGTCACTAAGTAAAGGGCAAAGACAACCATAGCATACAAATTAAGGGTTACCCATTACTCACAACTTACTGCAAACTCTATTTGTCTAAACTGTTTAATATTTAAATTTCTTAAGTGGTATCATAAAAACAGAAACTTAGCAACAGCGAAGTCCAGTCTTAGGGATCAGGGAAAGCAAGGGTGGAAGATGCATTGCACAAGACATCTGAAGCAACTGTTGGGCAAAAGGAAGGGTACTCCAGAGGGCAGAAAATATCCAAGTGATAATTCTGTACGGTGTGGTGTTACAAGTAAACTTTTACCAGATGATCCACATGATCTTACAGTTCTTTTTCGGGACAGGCAGTCCTTCAGATAACCTAGTCCCAAGTTGTTCAAGGATTTATGTGTTAGTCACAAGATCTTGACATTCCTCCAATTCCTTTGTTTCAATGTACTTTCGTTAGATCAATAGGTGACAGGAGAAACCCCGCCTGCAGGGCCATCAATTAAGCATGGCTTCTAACATAGAAGCTGTGTTCAGAAGCTGGAAGAGCAGCAGGGCTCCATCTACAGTGCTGCATGGGTCACTTCTGGGTAGGTGGGGTCCATGCCACTTTTCAGTCACTTGACATCACCATGATGCCATGAGCCATTTTTCATTTGTAGTACAGCCAGTCTTGGGAAATGGCCAAATTAGGACCCATGCTGGGCCTAAATAGGCTTGTAGGCTGAATATTCCCCATGCCTGCTATATAGCATTAACACCAAGGTCTTGTTTGCCAGTCAAGGAAAGCCATAATTAATGGTGTGCCATGAGCTTTTCTCCCCTAATGTGAATGGGCACAACAAGTTAAAATCTCATTTTAATGTTATAGCCGAAACTGAGATTGCATTTTTTTGTTTTGCTCAAACAAATCTCGAAGCTAAGAACAAACCTTGACATTGGATTGTGGTATGTTTGGGGCAAAACGAACCATAATCCCTGATCTGGACATAATGCTAAGCCGTGGCTCATATAGTTTTTTGTTTCCATTCATGCTAGGGAAGGAAAAGGGGAATGGCCGTATCTCAGCGTAGAGCATCTGCTTTGCATGCAGAAGGTCTACATTCAAACCCTGGCAGCTCCATTTAGCAGATGACAGAAAAACCTCCTTCTCCCTGAGACCTCGGAGAGCTGCTGGCAGTTAGTAAACAATACTGATCTAGATGGACAAATAGATTGGATATAAAGTAGGTTCCTGTTATCTTTCTCTCTGCAGAGGAATCTATTTCAGTGACACTTCCCAGCTTACCAGGTTCTGTACTCATTTCCCTCCACGACTAGAGTGCCCAGCACTGGAGATATCCAGTTGCTGCTTGACAACCCTTGCAAGAACAGAATCCAAGACAAATGCATCAATTGCCTCATAGTCTATCCAGCCCCGAAGAGAGATCCGGAAAGTTCCAAGGGTTTGCAACCTCACAATCAACTGCTAGCAAAAACACATCTCTTCGTCTACGGTTTCATGGCAGCAGTTTCAAAAGTAACAGAGGTTAAGACTTAATGCCCTGAGAGAGAGGAAGAGAGACCTAGGCAATGAAGAAACATCTACTGGCCAAAACAGCAATGTGGTTCTTAACTTCAACTGACATGTCTCTAGGAATTAAGTACAAAAGGCCATATCCTCATACGGCGCTGATACGACAGACTAAGGAGTATGCAGGCCTTCCTAAATGCCACTTAAAAACTGGGCTGACTAGTACCAATTGGCTGTAAAAGGTAAAGGTAAAGGGACCCCTAGCCATTAGGTCATCTCACATTATTGGCCGAGGGAGCCGGCATACAGCTTCCGGGTCATGTGGCCAGCATGACTGAGCCGCTTCTGGCGAACCAGAGCAGCACACGGAAACACCATTTATCTTCCCGCTGTAGCGGTACCTATTTATCTACTTGCACTTTTGGGCATGCTTTCGAACTGCTAGGTTGGCAGGAGCTGGGACCGAGCAACAGGAGCTCACCCTGTCACAGGGATTCAAACTGCCAACCTTCTGATCAGCAAGCCCTAGGCTCAGTGATTTAACCCACAGCGCCACCCACGTCCCAATACCAATTGGCTGTAGTGATGACTAATGATGGAAGGATCTGCAAACTTTGGTTTTCTCATTTTCTCATTCCTAAATTCAGTTCTCCAATTTTTTGCACCTATTGACAGATTTTTAAAAGAAATCCTCACAAAAATTCCCCAGCATCTTAACACATTTTTGCAAGCAATGTCCCTAATATAATGCATTTCTCTATATCATTTTGATGAATATACTGATTTTTATGCACACTTTCCGCAATATATAGATTTTTGAAAACACTGTTCATTGGTGAAGTGCATCCCTAAATTCAGATAAGTGCAAATTTTGAATGATGGTTGTGTTTCAGTCCCCATATTGTTTCAGGAAGTGCAGATTAGATTCAGCTTTAAATGCTAACTGAATTGAATTCCACATCATCCCTAGTGATAGCTGATGTCACCGAATTCAAACATCCCAATGAATATTGCAGTTCAATTATATATTTCTCTTGTTATATTTGTGTGTTTCCCAAGTCCATTAATCCTTGGTTTCCTTTTCTTAGAAACAAAGAAAACATTCGTCAAAGAAGCACACATCTCTTCTTTCTTACAGATGAATAGATTTAGCCCTTTTCTATGTTATTGGGCATCTAGCTGTGTAGCCACCTTGAGAGGCTACTTTTGTAGGCTGGAGTTTATAGTAATCTTCTTCTCTATGCTCTCCAGACTGTAACACTTAATAGGGTCAGGAATAGCTCCAAGCTTTCCTTCACTAAATCAATCAATCAATCAATCAATCAATCAATATACTCTAAGTAAAATGAATGAGCAGTGAGATGTACCCCACCAGCAAGCCAGTATCTTTCAATCATTTAAGATATCCCCTGTCCTAGAATTAGTATACTGCCATCTCTCCTCCTTGTTCCTTTAATATATATCAGTTTCATGAGAGGCAATTCAAATGTTCCAAGCCTGATATAGTCTGCTCAACTTGCAAGTGTTGTTGCGGCAGCAAAACGATGTGGCAGTCAGTAGAGGGTTAAGAAGAATGTTAGTTTGTAGCCTGCTTATCTCCATTTCCCCCTTGCTTATTAAAGTAACAAGAATGAATTCTAATCATGCTCTTCCCTCCATCCTTAGAGAAGATGCTCTTTGATGGGTTGAAACTGAGGTCATCCTGGAAGTAGGCAGAAGATGCCAATGCAGTTGCTTCCGCTCTGCAGGACATTCTTCCCATGGAGACTGTTAGAGAATGCTCATTATTATGATCAATAATTCAGCCCTCTTCTGTGTGCCTTTTGGGTTAACTGTGGGTATGGCGCATGCTTCTGGCCTCCATGTTTTCATGTACTCCCCACCCCATTTGGCATACAACGGTCTAAATAATTCAGATGCCAATGCAATCGGAATGAAGCATGCACTCAGAAGACATCCCCAGAACTAAGCAAGCAGTAATAAGAGGTTGGGAAAGAAAAAGAAGGAGAAGAAGAAGCAGGGAATGATTTTGATTTTAAGCTGGTGGACACTCCTGTCACTGGAATAGAAGAACGTTCAAATCAGTGAGGATTCAAATATAAGAAATGAGAAAGTGAGCAGCAAGTTCACTTCGCTCTCTCCTTACACAGTTCCAAGTGCGACCTGCTGACTTCTATGGGGAATAGAATCATAGAATCATAGAGTTGCTTAAAGACCTCCAATGAAGGAGACTCCACCACACTCCTTGGTAGCAAATTCCACTGCCGAACAGCTCTTACTGCCAGGAAGTTCTTCCTAATGTTTAGGTGGAATCTTCTTTCTTGTAGTTTGAATCCATTGCTCCGTGTCCGCTTCTCTGGAGCAGCAGAAAACAACCTTTCTCCCTCCTCTATATGACATCCTATGCCATGCAAAGAATAGATTCCTATGCCATGCAAAGAGGGCTGGCAGGCAGTGATGTTTGCTGGTGTGCCCAGTGCTGCTTACCTCAAAGCATGCATCAGTGACATCCTGGGTGGACCAGAAACGCCCTGAGTGCCACTCATTGCACTAGAAGCATTAGGAGGAGTGATTGACAACATGGCTTGGCTGAAGCTAAATACAATGCACGCTGCTAATGCACATTACGTTTATACATTACTAAACATTCTGAGATGGTTAAAACTTTGGAGATACTGGACAAGGTTATATTGGCTCATTACGGAGGGGGAATGTACACAGATCTTTTAAAACAAGCAAGTTAAAAAAAATACATCACCACCACCACACAAACTCCAGTAAGAGGTCACAGTAGGATATTCAAAATGATCCAATTTGCCATAGAACACTCCAGTAGCATTACCAGCCCACACATCCTTTTGTGAGCATTGTGGAACACTGTTCATGCAAACAGGGAAGTATGAACTAAAAAATCAAACAAGTCATATGAGCAACCTGATAGGTCTTTAAAAAAATGATCTCTTGAATTTACTTGCTGTTTGATCATAGTTATCCAACCATTTATTCAATGGCCCCTTAAAAATACTGGGTGACATTCAACCATGTTTAACTCAGAGTAGACCCATTGAAATTAATCTTCATGACTAAATTAGATCCATTAATTGCAATAGATGTGCTCTTCAGTTGAATCCAACCCAGTAACCAAACCAGAGAAAATAGCAGTATATCATTTTTTAAAAAAGCACATACAAACAAGTCATGCTGCCAGAATGCTTGCTATCTAAAATCTTAGTTATTCAAACACAAAGAATTATATCCAAACCACGTTACAAAATGGCTGGTTCAGATATCCGAACAGGCGAAGTCTGCCCACTTCCTTACTTGTTTGTGTTTTGCTGGTTGGCAGCAACTATGTTGGGCAGGAGAGAGTTTCCCCCTTGTTTCGCTTTTGCCGATTGGCTGCAGCAGTTTCAGGCAGGAGGCATGGAGGGAGAAAGCATGGAATAGAAATGTTCCCATAGGAAAATAATGGGAATCATCAGCTTGTTATGCAAACACTCACTCAACAAACGATTTCTTGGGAACACATTTGTGTTCAGAAAGCAGGACCTGTGTGTATGTGAAAAATGCGTGGACACATGCTAGGGACCTGTTGATATGTCAGCCGATGTCTCTGATGTTTCGATTCATCACAGATAAATAAGACACTATCTGCCCAATAAGTAGAGCTGTCTTCCAAATGCATTTTGAACCTCCAAAATTCACGTAAGCTGCCTTGATCTTCTTGGAGGAAGGACAGAGCACCAATGTGTTAAATAAAGCATTTTCACACCTCTAAGAGCATGTCGTAAAAGACCTTCTCCTAAAGGAATGTTACAAAAACTGCCATGTTTGTAAGGAGATGGTTTCTCTGACTGTTGCCAGCACAGCAGGTACAGAAGGGATTGTGCTCATGAAGTTCCAGCCAAGTTGATCATAGTAAATACTTACTGGTCATGACTTTGAGGTTATAAGGATTTTTCTGCTGGATGGTGTGGGTGAAGGCAAAGCGAGCATTACAGCTGTAGTCAGTCAGGGCATCCTCCTGCATGACATTGGAGAAATACAAGTCACCATTCTGTCCTTGGGAGACACGCTTGTCTTGGTGGATTGACTCCATGGCTGTAAGAAAGAACAATAAATCTTATTGGAACTCACTGCTCTGCACCTTTGTAATGGATAGAACTAGTGGCAATTATCTACTAACTCCAGCAGCCTGGAAAATACATAAATTGATTACTTCCAGCTAGCATTGGACAGCAGAACTCAATTCAAGACATTTCTGATAATCCAAGCTAGGTACTTCAAATTATTACTATGGGTGAAAAGCAACACAAAGAACTAATTTTGCTTGCTTGCTTAGTTAACAGAACTGTTATGTCACCTGTCATTAGGACAGTTTCCACGTAGTTCCCAAAAGGATAATAAAAACAATAAAATTGTCTCATAATACGAGTGTTCAGTGACACACATGAGAAAATCCACATAGCTCGCTGCTATAAAGACTAGTTACTTTGTAAATATGACCAGCTGACAGAGTCAGTTTACCCCATGCACATGCAGTCTACATGGAAAAGGAAATATTTAGATTGAGAAGGTAGGTCTCAAATTTATTATGCGAACCAGCTCTTTTTCCAAGAGCTGCAGCTAGGGACATCCCAACAGCAGAGCAATGAGAGTGATAGCTTAGAACAGCATTTTTAAGGGCATTAAGGAAGCAGTGTGCAATATGAGAAGTGCATCTCAGAATCCACTTTGATACTTAATGAGATCCTGGGGTGAGCTCTGGAGGCGTATAACCCAGCTGAGGTCTTGGGCTATCTCTGGCTGAAGCTCCATCTTCCTTTGTATATTAACAAGCAGCAGATATTGAATGTACCACAACCAGATACTTTTCATTTAGTGTTGACAACATGAGAGTGTGGAAAGGTGGAAAAGGTCACTCCTTTGCAGTTGTGCCATAATACTACAGCGCCCCATGAATGGTCAGTACAGACAAGGGAAACAGTAGCACCACCAAGATCAGCCTAAACCATTATACTCATGCTCTATTAGGGAACCCTCTTCATTTTCAAGTACAGTTCTAGCCTGCTAACCAGTGTGAAGACTTACAGCTGCTCATCCAGAAGATAGCTGGAGGCGGCAGTCCAGGAGGGGGATTGCATGCCAAGATAAGATGAGCACCTTCGTGAACCTCTTGAATGTCTAAGTTTTCCTTTGGCCACAAGGGAGACTCTGCAATTAAAAATGCCGCAAAAGAAATTACATACATACACAAAGGTACATGGTGCTAATTTTTGAAACTGCTCCATAGAGTTATGCCTGTCACCATCCCATCGTGTTTTCCACACCTTATCCGGCTCTGCCGTCTAAAGCAGAGGTGGGGAACCTTTTCCATTCCAAGTGCTGCATAACCTTCTGGGAGCTGCATGCCAGTGGTGGGTGGGACTAAAACCATACCCACACCCCTTTCACACACAGGGATACATATTTTCTTCCCAAAGCAAGATCCATCCACATTATTTAATCCTCTTCCCCTTCTGTCAATACCAAAATTTATTCCAACTTTATACTAGCCGATATGGTACTTTACCCCAAGCTTATGCAGTATTAATTTTCTACTAAGATATCACTTAAATCCAGATTTTGGCTTTCTCAGAGAAACAACTGTGGAATAATTTAAGTTTTGAATTATCAAACCACTTTTGGTGTCCAGAAAAGTTATGATTATCAAGAATAAGATATATACTTCCTTGGTATCTAGTAGGGAATCTCCTTCAGAATCTCACCCATGGATCACCCCCGAAAAATCCTAGTATAAAGGATGCTTAAAAAAAAAAAGCCAACCTTTGAAGAAAGCGAGAAGGAACATTACTCTTGACCAATGAGGCAATTTGTGAGTAACTTGGGAACAAGCAGGGAGGTAGTGACTTAGGTGTTATAAATAACAAATTACAGAATGGAAATGAAGATTAAGCACTGATTCTCTGAGTTGCTGTGATGGAAGGTGACTTCTGCAATTTTGTACAGTAGAACCTCAGAACATGAACATAATCCATTCCAGAAGACGGTTCAACTTCTGAAACGATCTGAGTTCCGATGGGCGGCTTCTGATTGGCTGACAGCTGGTTTTTGCACAGCAGAAGCCACGTCAGACATTCGTGTTCTGAGGAACATTTGATAACCGGAGCACTTACCTCCGGGTTTTCGGCGTTCGAGAGCTGAAACGTTCAAGAATGGAGCCGTTCGAGTTCCGAGGATCCACTGTATTAATTTTGAATGCTTTTTAGCTAGACACTAGAACTAGACGCCAACAGACTGCACATTAACAATTCTCAAATACAAAAAGACCTTGCAAACAGAAATGGCACAGTGTATAAGGTTCTAAAACAATAAGGTTTCTAATAGTGTCATAATTATACTCACTTGAAACCTGCAGAAAGATTTTGTTGGAGATGGCTGTCCCCAAGTCATTCCGAGCAAAACACTGAAATTCCCCTTCATAATCTTCTGGCCTGCCACCGCTACGGAAGTCAACATCCAGTGTACCCGATGACCAATGTCTCATGCTTACTCTTGGGTCCTTTGCAACATTGAAGAACTTTCCATTTCGCGTCCAAAAAAATCTATAAAAATAGTTACATGAAAGAGACAATTACTTTCTTGCACAGGAAGAGCTTTATCCAATACTGCATGGTTTACATGTTATTTTGGATCAATTAACTCTCAGTGCATTCATGAGTTGGATTTCTCTGTTCTACTTTCTAGGAGAAGCATAATGTAAATATATTAGCATATTTTCTTTGTTGTTATTGGTATGAGAGAGGAAATAAAGTGGTCAAATAATTTACACAGGATAGCCATCAGGTGGCATTTGCAAGTCATTTTTTGCAAGGCATTCTTTGCAAGTTATCAGGGCTATTACAGAACTTTTATGATACAAACTCCTCTAAACTACTCCAGAGATAATTTGCAATGGGTATCCCTACAGTGGTCCAATACATGCAATTTAATGAATGACATCTGAGCCATTCAACAAAAAAACCCCCTTGCATTCAAGAGACAGTGTATGCTTACACTCACCATGAAAGGCTGCCAGAATAGCAGTGCAATTCTGACCCACAGTCAGGTGTGGGCTTAGCCATTGCTTTGGTTATAAGCACCTGTTTTGTTATACCATTCTGAGCTCCGCAATGAATGGGTGGGATTCAAATAAATTAGAACTGCACTCACGTGGGAGTGGGGTTCCCTTTTGCTTCGCACTCAATGAAGATGTTGTCCCTCGGATCTACAATATAATCTTTCACAGACTGCTTTGTAATAGTAGGGGGTTGAGGCACTGTAAAGTATATGCAAGAGGGACAGAGAAAAAGAGAATAAATAGGGGGCAAAGGAAGACATTCTCACTTATTGCCATTTGAAACAGCAAATTAATAAGAGCAAGTGCTCTTTCCAACATTATCCATGCCTCTTGCTTTTTGTTTTGTTTTATAAACAAAGACCCTTTACAAACTGAACTATGAACTCCACAGTCCATATATTCTAAAGAAATGCAAGGTTGTTGTCGTATTTGCAGCACATCATAGTTCTCTATGCACTGTTTTTGCCTTCCTGCTTGTGAAAGGTAAGGAGCACAATCCACTGATGTTTCTAGCTTGCAAGCCCTATCAAAATGAATATGAGCTGAGCAAAGACGATCTTCTCAGTGGCTTGCACCCAAGGTCAGATTAAAATGGAAGCTGCTATTGTTATTATAATTATTCATATCACACCATTCATCACAGGATCCATTCATCACAGGATCCATGATCAACTGAACTACAAAAACAGACAAAGCACATTAAAAACAGAACTCACAATTCAATAAAAAGCACATTCCATCTTTTCACACTACAATACAGAGAAAATGCTTTAAATAGTCAGAAAGCCCAGAAAAAGAGAAATATTTCCAATAGGCGCAGAAGATGCACAATGGCAGTGCTAGCCACATCTCAGGTGGAGGATGTTCCATACATAGAAACGATGTCATTGCCAAAGTAGCTGTCAGATAAGACATAGACCCACGAATTTCAGTAGATTATGGTATTACAAGAGAGGCCCCAGAAAATCTCAGAGTGTGGGCAGGTTATAGAGGGAGAGATGGTCCTACAGGAAACCAGGACCTAAGACATTCAGAACTTTTTATGTCAACACCATAACCTCAAATTGGGCTTGGTAGTAAATAGACAGCCAGTTCAGATCGTTGCGATCCAATGCAATATAGTTTTGAGCAGTAAAAACCCATGAGTGGCTGTGATTTGCATCAGCAGCAATCTCTGAACAGTCTCCAAGGGCATCCCTACATAGAACACACCAGAAACAGCTATAGTAGGTGAACTGGCCACAGCTGGATAAAGGCACTCCATGCCAATGAGACTATTTGGGTCTCTTATGGCATGGAACAATCAAGAACCTCCTTCCTCGACTCAAATACTTCCCTAAGACAGTGGCTTGTACATACTATATTTTTGAGCTCTGCCTTCCTTTGTAGGTGAAAGTATTTTTCCTGATGCAAAACCACACATTCGAACTGCTCACAGATTAAATTGGAAAACCATCTCCTCTGCATGTCTGAATGGAGCTAGAGGTTCTAGGGGTTCTCCTCACCCTTTGGAACTGATTTGGGGAGGCCATGAGCTGCACATAGCGGGAGGGGGAAATGTTCAACTGTGCAAGCATAAATCCTTCCACTGGTGGGACACATTAGTTGGATACAGCCCAGAGTCTGGCAAGCCTGAAAGCATGGACACATTACTCTTTCCCCCAGTATATGCATTTTTAAAGCATTGTTTGGTTGGACAACTACACTGCAAAATTCAGAAAAACGTGGATTTTGAAGGATAGCTGTGTTTCAGTTTGTATATTGTTTTGAAACTGTGAAATTGATAGATTTGGCTTCATATGCGAACTGAACTCAATTCTCCCCATCCTTAGTGATGGCTGACATCACTGAATCCAGACATCCAACAGACTTCCAAAGGGCTTGTTGTTACCACCAATCAGCTGATCAGCACCGACAGCGAGTCCCTTTGCACTTTTGACAGATGGGTAACTCCAATTTAAACCATAGTTTAATGAGACATATGAACTGGGCCAATGAGTGCCATTTCTGGCCAGCTACTTTAAGAGACTATTCCTCTTCTCTGCCCACATTTAAAGGCACACACTTCTCCCTGCAAAATCCAACCAAGGCTACTTGGCTGGATAACTTTCAGGTGTAAGCTGGGACCATAGCTGCCAAGTTCTCCCTTTTTTAAAAGGGAAATTCCCTTATGCTGAATAGGCTTCCTCGTGAGAAAAGGGAAAACTTGGCAGCTATGGCTGGGACAGAAGACTTGCAATCTGCTGCAGAAAATGAGTTCTAGAAAAGCATGAGATGACTAGTGGTTACAGTCAGATGTACCAATGTTGGTCTGCATTTACTGTTGATCTGCCCCTTCTCCTGCAACCTGCTGAGTCGCAGCAACAATTTCCTTTCTGCAAGCAGACAAGTCTTTGCAAGATCAAGTGCAACAACAGAGGCTGCAGAAATCAGCAAAGGAATTTTTTCAGTATCTAATATCAGTGAACAGGCACACTGATAGCAAAGTACTGCATGACAGACTTGCCACAATGACTAGGTTATGGTACCAGACAAAGCCATACCTGGACCTACAAACTCTATATGCCAATGCCCCGCAATGTGGTGCTCCCAAATTGCTTGATCTTCACATAATTATCATCTGATAATTCAAGTATGGGAAGAGAAGAACCAGGACAGGAAAGAAACACAGAAAAACAAGAACATGCAGATGGAGTCAAGAAGGTCATCCCAAGAGAGTACCATACACCCACATCTGAATCCACATGTCATCTGCAAATATATGTAAGGTGCCACAAAGTAAGTTCACCCTAGAGTGAAGCTCAATAAGAAGGTTTGGCTCCTGGAATTACACCTGGAAAAGCTGTCCCCAAAGTTACTATGATGCACCATCTCCATATGTATGCATAGGACAGCAGAGAACTGGGATAGGTAAGCTGCAATGGAGCACTGCTGCTCTGATCAGTTGTGGTGTACTGGAGGGGGAACATGGGAATGCAGCTCAGTGATCCCCCCTCCCCTAAAGTAGGAGTAATTATGTCATTGGCTTGGCTTGGTGTTAAGTCTAGCCTGCTGCCTTAGAACAAGCCACAGTATTCAATTTCTCCTGGGGTTTTCTCTCTCCAGTGGCCATTATATAATATATTTTCAGACTGCCAATGGCTTTAATAAGCTTTCCTCCCTCACACACACTCCTCTACCTCACACTGAGTTCAAAAGGAAACCCAAACCACGCATAAGAATTGGGGGTGTTGGGGAAGAGGGCTGTCCCCCCCCATCCAGAAGCAAGAAGGCCTCTCTACAAGTAATTAGGTCTCAAATATATCTAAAATGATCCACTTGGGTAATTTTTTACTAGGACAATATGCTGAGGAGATAGCAAAAACTTTCATGATTCACAGAACTCGTCCTCAACTAAGAATGCCTAGATGCCTAAATAACAGCTCTGTACAACTAGAAAGCTTGGTAAGCTATCTATATAGTTAAGTCAATATAAAAGCTTCATTCAAACGGTTTTGTATCTTACCTGTATTTAATGTTAAGGTAGCAAGTACCGTATACTAAAATAACAAAGTTTCCTTCGTTTGGTTAGAACAGGCTTCCTCAAACTCGGCCCTCCAGATGTTTTGGCTTACAACTCCCATGACCACTAGCTAGCAGGACCAGTGGTCAGGGATGATGGGAATTGTAGTCTCAAAACATTTGGAGGGCCGAGTTTGAGGAAGCCTGGGTTAGAATATGATACAGCTTTTCTATGTTACCATCCAAGTGCTGAAGATCAAGCTTCAAAAACTCAAGACTCCAGTGTTTAGTGCTATTAACCATGCAAGTAATGCCCATCCTATGGCCCTGTTTCACTTTGGGCTTCTTGGCTGTCTGCTATGTACATGGTTACTATGCACAGTGGTCCTGTGTGTTCTCTCCCCCCCCCAAAAAAAGAACTGGAGACAGCTGTGTTGGAGAAAAAACAAGTCAGTAAGTAAGACTTACATGTATCTTGAATACTTGCTGTTAGTTCCAAGGTGTAAGCGTATTTTTAAAAAAGAAAGAGAGAGGGTGGGTTAGTCTAACACATTTTAGATCTAGTATGTATATATAGCTATCTAAAAAAGTTAAATTGAAAACATAGCATTTTAAGGATGGCAATGATTAGCTTATGTCGAGCTCCTGGAAAAAGTTACGTAAAACATCAACAAAAGTGTAAAGAGAAATTAATAGGTTACAGTTAATGCCTCAAGACCACAAAGGCAATTCAAGACTTTTAAGAGGTAGTTCTGTGCCACTCCAGATGGTTTTGGACCACTAGTCTCATCATCTCAGACCATTCATTGTACCAGCTGTGGCTGATGGGAGACGGGCTAGAGGGCCACAAGTTCCTCTTCGTGTTTTAAAGGACGGACGAAAGCCTCAAACAAGATCTACTTCCAGTTTCTTGAGAGTGGCTTAAGCATGTGAAAGATCAGGCTGAGGCCTAGCCCACAGGTTCAAACATTCTTTCTATAGGATGTGGCCAAGACCATCCTCAGTTACATGTATGCCTGGTCCCTTGGAGAATTTAAAGTATTGCCTGCTTGCCAGTAGCTATTTCCACAATCACTGTAACATTTTTTTTGACACAACAATTAAAGTGGAAAGTTGTATATGGAGATACTAATGACACATATTCCATACAGATAGGGAGACTTCATGAGGAATCACTTTGGTCCATGCGAACCAAACCAGACAGCATTAGAAATTAGGAGCTAGCCTACTTGTGAGGTTAACCCAGGGGTTCCCAAACTAAGGCCCGGGGGCCGGATGCGGCCCAATCACCTTCTAAATCCGGCCCGTGGACGGTCCGGGTATCAGCATGTTTTTACATGAGTAGAATGTTTCCTTTTATTTAAGATGCACCTCTGGGTTATTTGTGGGGCCTGCCTGGTGTTTTTACATGAGTAGAATGTGTCCTTTTATTTAAAATGCATCTCTGGGTTATTTGTGGGGCATAGGAATTCGTTCATTTTTTTTCTTTTCAAAATATAGTCCGGCCCCCCACAAGGTCTGAGGGACAGTGGACCAGCCCCCTGCTGAAAAAGTTTGCTGACCCCTGGGTTAACCATTCCATTTAGACTTCCAAAAAATCATTTAAAAACTCTAAACAGCAACCATGAAGTGTGTGTGGGGGGATCAGGATTGGGGGCATGGAACCAACCCATTATTTCCCTGTTATAGTCCCACTAAAAATAAAAAGTGTCTGCTCCCTCTCTCCCATTGAAGCCAATGGCCAAAGAACCCCTTGGTTTATCTTTTGAATGGTTTCTACTTCTTACCTACACGAGTATAGTAATGATGTGAAGTGGATCACGCCTACTGTCCCTACAATGATGTTATTGGCCCCACCCTAAGATGTCCAAACATTAGCTGAAATTGATTCGTTATTCCTATTCTTATCCTCTGCTTTTTTAAATCAATTACCCATCCATGAGATTGGAAATTCTCTAATTCTATGGCTACTAAGTTTCCCTAGGAGTCTCCAGTTTCTGTAAGTATATCTGTTGGGTTGTCCCTCCATACATACTGTATTTGCCAACAGCTCCAAAATTCTAAAGATGGTGAAGCAAGGCTTTCTCGTGCTGACATCTATGTTTATCATCAGCCTCCTCTTAAGAATCCCTTTGTCTGAATGCAGATGATGCTCAAGTTTGATTCAATATTTTTTCAGCTGCCTCTCCAACATCATCAAGGGGAGGTTTGCTGGCTAAACAACTCAGAATACAAATCTGATACCCTGGCTTCACTGGTGGACATTTGCTCTAATTCACCCCTGCACCTGTAGGAACCACTAATCTCTACGAAGGAGGGAGGGCTTGAGGGTCTGGGTTCAAAAGGAAAAGAGAGCTCATTTGTGTGGAGAGTCATCAATTTGCAAACTTATCATAAACCCAGAGCAGCTGTAGCTATTAATGCACCACCTGCTCGATTTAGTAAAACCTGAAACCTTTCAAGTTCACAAATAGGAGTGATGAATTAATTAGCTGAGCCTCTGCCACAAACAATGGGCAGGCACCAGAGGGCTAAGGGAGACAGAGCACTTTTCTGTGTTCAATAAAAGGAAGATTAAAAATCCAATTCCCTAGCAGCTTGAAGAAGGAAAAGGGGACTCTAGAGCCTGATGCATGCAAAAGGGAAAGAAAACCTTTGAAATGGGCCCAGCTGGGTGAGGCAGATGTATTGCAGATCCCTTAATGTTTTCTGTATCATCCTGTTACAAGGTCCTGTGTTGAGCAACACTGCTTTGAAGTAGGCAATACTTCAAAACATTTGTCAAACCATCTCACCAAAAGGAGATGTACTGCATCCCCCCCCAATATCTGCTGCCTAGTAGGATTGCTCAGCTGTCCAAAAAGCACAAGTTGAAATGAAGTGAAAGTCTAAGCATGATTATGCAAAAGGATGTCCCAATGAGCTCCATGGCTCATACTCTCTAGTAAACATACTTAAGACTGCAGCCAGACTTAAGACTGAAAATGTTCCAGTTGATCACTTAGCTTTGTTTAGGGAAAGGGATAGACTAGGGACACCACTTCATATACATTTTCAACACAGGCCAAGCGACGGCATGTGCATGTTATATAAGAGGCACAGCAGGATGGCATCTGAACATTGCTCCTTGTATGTGTGACACATCTTTACCATGCAACAGCCCCAACACAGCAAATGGAAAGCTGTAAAACTGACATAAACAGCACATGAAACTGTATTGCAGTTACATAACCTCCAACAAAGAGCTAATCTTATACATCTCCTGCCCCAAGCAGACTATTATTGGAATTAAGTGATAATAGATGGAAGGTGCTTTAGAAATGCAAAAGTTTGTTTAAAAGCAAGCAAGCAAGCTTTAGAACAAGTACTGAGTGTGCCTTTTTTTTCTTTTCTAAGGTCATATTACACTCATTCTTTCATTCAAAAGGGGGGGGGAACCTGTTACCAGTCAGAAGTTCTCAATCTCTCTCTTTTTTTAGAAAGTACTTGTATTTGATTCTACTGCCCCTGTGTTCCTTTTCCGAGACTCGCCTATCAGAACAAGTAGTGAGCTTTTTGATTAAGTTTAGCCCGAAGCAATCAAAGCTCGTGCCCCAAAGAAAATTATTAGTGCCCTCATCATGAAACTCAGTGTCAGTTAGGCCAGGGGAGCCTTAACCTTTGCCCTTCCCAATGTTGTTGGACTACAATGCCCACCATCCCTGACAATTAGCCATGCTGTCAGAGGCTAATGGGGGTTTGAGTTCAATTACATTTGGAGGGCTATGGGTTCCCCACCCCTGAGTTAGACAATGCCAAAAGATCTTTCAACAAAATCTGCATTATATTAAACCAATAAGGGACTAGCAATGCAATCTGATGCAAGTTGGCTGGGAAGAAAGTTCCACTGTGTTCTCTCATAGGGCAGCGTTCATAGCTAAGATTGTAGCCTAAGTGTCTTCATTCAGTACCAGGTCCCAGTGACCACAATTGTGTGATTGACTCTGAAACAATATTGGTATGAAAGTTCCATTAAAAATTCTCCTTTGGGGTGTTTCCTTAGCTCTGTTTGAGCTGAGAAACTTTCTCTGCTAATGCAACAGAGCTTTGTCCATTAACAACAACAACAACAACAACAACAACATTTTCTTTGGTTACCAAAGTACATACGTTGTCTCAATTTTCAGATCATAAAGTCCTTTCTATAGATCAGACACATTCCATGTGAGACTTGAATGTTGAAGGTTGGGGAGAAGAGAGGTAGGGAGAGAACTCTGTTTCTTTAAACCAGCTTCCTGCTAAAGCAGTTTTTGCTAATTCGGGTATCTTAAGCATGGCCATGACACCCACTGCTAACTAATGCCAGGGTGGGCACCCATGCTTAGAACTCTTCTTTTACATTTTCTGTGAAGAATAGGGGTGTGCAATAGATGCTTCCAACCAGTTTAAAACAACAGCAAAACAAAACTTCTATCAGATTGCCTGGGGGTGGGGTGGCCTAAAGTCACATGATGCAGCAGCCTTGTTGAAAATTTTAGCTGAGCTTTGTATTATCCATGCATAGTAAACAAAAGAAATAAGATACTAAAATAAACTATTATTAAATGCATCCAGTCCTCATGAATGCAAATAGTATTGCTTAGACTCAGAAACCTAAAGGCAAATATGTGTTCTTTCAAAATGTTTAAACTATACATTTCCACTCAATATTCATGAAAAGTCTGGTGATTCATACCTCTTCAAATCTTCTTTTCTTTTTATTTGTACGTTAAACATTTCAATGTTTCAGGTACAAATAATAATAAAAAAAGATTTGAAGAGATATGAATCACAATAGTTTTCATGATTGTTGAAATTTCACAATAAGGATGCTGGGCAGGTGTAAATGTCTGTATACAATGTATACAGGAAATATATACCGGTACAAGATCATATGTAAGAGGTCCTTATACCATCGGGTAAACTGGTAAAGCATACATATAGGCAAGCAAGCATATATTGTATATAAATTAGGGGAAATTCAGATCCCTTAGTCCAAATCTCAGGTAAAGGGTGCTGACCACACCAGCTTTTACTGTTTCTGAGATGAGATGAAGGTGAGTTAGGAGCCTATTTGTATGCCAGGAATTCATGAGTCTCTGACTACAAACCACCATATGAAAGTAGGATTAATTCAGTGTGATTTGAACTCAGAAAGTAAACCACAGTTACCAGGTTCAGCTACAACAGGATGCTAGTTACCACGTGGTAAGGGCCAGGTGTTCTTTTTGAACCTTCCCCTTTGGAGAAGAACAATGGCTCAGTAGTAAAACATGCAGATGGTCCCAGGCTGAGTCCCAGACATCTCCAGGGAGGGCTGAAACCTTAGATAAACCGCTGTGAGTTACTGCACCCAATACTGGGATAGATGGACCAATGATTTGATTCCATATAAGGCAGCTGTATATGTTCCTAGTAGGAGTCAAGATTAAAACATAAAGCAATCCCAGACAAGAGCTGAAGAGTTCCTGAGATCTACTTTTCTAGGTCAAATAATAAAAAGAAATAGAGGCTGCAGTACATTGGTCTGAAAATGGCTTTTCCATATTGAAAGTTGCCTGGGTGTTTTTTTTTCTCTTTACTGGAATAGTTTGGTAGCCGTTCCACTAATAACCATTTAAACCAGCAGTAACAGCCATGTTACACCTGCTAGTACAAAAAGAGAGGTGATCTATTTACATGACCAAGAAGACTACAACCGAACATTATGGCCAGGCACCCAGCTATTAGTTGCCTTTCTGGCTGGACAATCATAAACACATAATGAGCTGAAATGAAAATATAACCATCCTCCCAACATATAGAAAACAGATTGGCCCATGGAATGAAACCATCAGGCAATATGGACATCTGAAATGTTCTTTGAATATGTCATGTGTTCTGGGTCCATTTTACATTCTGTGAATTTGCCTTTATATCTTTTGTGTAACCTCTTTAGCCCCAAACAGTTGAATATAAATATAGTCTAGTTCAAGTTACAGATTCTGTTTTTTTACCCAGTTATGTGCTTCTAAGGACATTTGTCATAAAAGCTTGACTATCTTCAAAGATAGAACAAAAAAAGTCAGGGCAAACATCCAGTCTTTTCTCTAACCACTGAAGTGAATAACTCCCCAGGGCAGCTTTCCTCAACCTATTATTGGGACTACATTATGGTGTGCCCAATAGGCAGGGATGTTGGGACTTGTAGCCCAGCAACATTTGAAGACCTCAGGCTGGGGTCAGCTGTCCCAGAGATGGAACTGAGAAAGTAAATAAATGAATGAATAAACAATCAGTGGACTTACGATCCCGAGGGACTTCAATGGCTCTGATGAGGTGATGAAAGTATAAAGCGAGCACCACTCCCGTATAGGTTAGGAGATATCTTTGCATTACCATTTTGAATATTTGGCTAAGATCCTACGTCCCCAGTTTCCTCCAACAAGGCAAAGTGGTGTCTTACTACCGTAGTGCAGCAGGATACTATGATTTACTGTAAAAAGAAAAGAAAAATATTTAATGACATGCAACTAAGATTCATACATGCTGTATTCATCTTTCTTAAAAAAAAATATTTGGAGGAAGACTGCAAAAGGCAAGCAAATTCCACATTTCACTTAGCCTTTTGTACCCTGGTAACTAAGAAGAGGGTCTCACACAAAGGATTAAGCCACTTCCCCCCCTGACCTTTTCACAGAAAGTCTATTCAGTTCTAATAGACTGGGTAAATAGACTCTTCATATTACTCTACTAGCTCTACATGACACCTTATTTTAGAGGAAATAAATAAATAAAATGTTAACATTCAGAATTGTAAATGTAGTTTATGCCCCAGATTCTTAAGATTTGTTCTCAAGAATAGCCCTAGTGAGGTTTGTTAAGTTACTTGACTTGCGTTCAGGCACACATGTTTTCCTCTTTCCTCTTTGCAACTAACACTCAACATTCTGTGGCTTCCGAGAATGCTCAGCCCTTTAAGAAAACAACACAAAAATACTTTTTGTATACTGTAAGTATACTGTAATTATTAATAATAGTACTGACTTCAGCATTCTGCAACAGCATATGCTACCAGGTCAACTGTCACTTTTGTATTTACTGTACTGAGAAAATGATGCTCAGATGCAACTTCTCTTGGTGAGGAAGCTTTCCACTTTTTAACTCAACTTTCCAGATGGCTTGAGATAGGAAAGGTGAAAAGGATTGCACAACAGGGAGTGTCCAGAAAGAGACACAGCATCACCTTTCTTCTGCTTAACCTTCAATTTGTGTAGCAGTTTTGTTTGTATGTTCTGTCTTATCTCACTGGCAGAAGTCAGCCATTGTCCACTTAGATCTTGGAAGCGACTTCTGTGTACACACACAATGATACAGAACTTAGTGCTTTTTTAAAATTCATGAAAATGACACCACCTTTGTCAATGGGAAAGAGACTAGGGGAGAACAGCACAGACCAGTTTGTAAGACACAGGCTGCATCTGTTCTACTGAAGCCTTATTCTGAAGGGCTGAGATGCCCAGCCACCATCACTCTGGTGTTAGCATATTGAACTTCCCAGTACCTCTCAGAAAAGAGAGAAATGCTATTACCATAATCATGAAAAATGTGCGAGAAACTAGTGATATTAAATAATAGGCCAGAAATTCTTGCAGGGGTGCAGCTGCTACATCAGGCATCCCCAAACTTCGGCCCTCCAGATGTTTTGGACTACAATTCCCATCATCCCTGACTACTGGTCCTGTTAGCTAGGGATCATGGGAGTTGTAGGCCAAAACATCTGGAGGGCCGAAGTTTGGGGATGCCTGTGCTACATGATGCAGAATGCTGTAGGTGGTGGTTTTTAAACCAATAGGAAAAAACCAATAATAAAGAACTGGTAAATATTCCCTTGGTCATTAAAGATATGTCTGCCTGACAGCTTGCCATGTTCTTCCTTATTGCTATAAGATCTGCTCAGGAATTGAGTAGGTGCCCTGGGAAATCTCAGGCATCCTTTATCCTATACTCAAGTATTCTTCATACCCCTATACTCAAAGCAGAAAAGCTGTTTGCTGGTCCTCTGCAAAGCATGATCACAGAACTAGAAAAAAACAAGCTGAAGCACACTACGTGTGTGCACTGTACCAATTAGATATTCTGGAACACCACATTCATCTAATCCCCTAAATGAGGAATATAGGAAGCTGCCTTATACTGAGTCAGAGCTTTGGTCTATTTAGCTCATCATTGTTCACTGACTGACAATGGCTCTCTGATGCAACAATGGCAAATTGGTGGGTTCAGTGGTAGGCAGCAAAGGGGGAAAATGGGTGCAAGTGCTACCTATTATCTCATCAGTATCGCTGGAATGTTGATTGTTAGGAAGTCGCAAGAGGGACATGCAACAATCTATTTCAATGTGCAGCGCTCCTGTTCAGGATTCTAGCCAACCACTCCTGTCTTCTATTGGGCATTGCCAACATACACACATTTATCAATTTCGGAAATTCAAGGTAACATATACACAATCATGGATCTACTTTTGAAATAAATACTGTACCATCATACTTAATGAACATTATAAATTATAAATCATTTTACCAGCTAATATAATTCATTGTGTTATTATCAAATTAAGCATCAAGTAAGTGCTTACATGCGGGGGATTCTAGCCTTCATAGGCTATAAACTTATCTCCTAGTGCAAGATTGCTCATCTCTAGCACAATGACTGAGTGAAATAACCAAGATGGTTACAAAACAGACATCCCATGGCAATTTCAGGCTGAGAAACATTCTGACAAGTCTTGACTTAACACGCACACCCGTCACTCTGGTAATGTGGATTTAAAGGCAATATAAATGGGGATAAATCACTCAGCTTCAAAACACCAAAAACCTGCTTCACAAAACTACTACAATAACTCATCAGAGCTAGCCTCATCCCTGATTTACAGTTTACTGTATCTTGAATAGAGCTATAAATATCTGGCTTCCAGCAGTTAGACATGCAGACACATTTGCTCATATCTAAAATAAAAACAAAGCTGTATGAGAAAGCATCCCCAGACTCGTCTTTCTGCTCTGTGTCCTTGTCAGAGTTTACAGTTGTTGCACATGGACAATGGTGCAAGAGGAAACTATTGGTAAGGCAAGGAAACCCCAGTTTCATGAAATATAAATAAGTAGCAGTGGTTTTGGCTGCAGCTCATCAATGCAAATAGCAACCTGAATGGATATAAGAACATGAAGGCATCATTGCACCGCTAATAGTTCATTCAAACAACAATTTTGTCAAGGATGTTTTAAGAACATATTGAGTAGTTTGGACTAAATTGGAGGAAACCCTTGATGCCGACGTATACCGTGTTTCTCATATTATAAGACACGTCTTATATTTATTTTTTCCTCAAAAAAAACACACTATGGCTTATTTTCAAGGGATGTCTTATTTTTTTCCTCCTCCTCCTGCCGCGGCCGGCATTGCTGCTGCGCCTATCACTATGTCTTATTTTCGGGGTATGGCTTATATTCCTTGAATGCTTAAAAATCCTGCTATGGCTTATTTTATGGGTATGTCTTAAAATATGAGAAACAGGGTACATACTGCCCCAAGGAGATGGTGATGAGAAATCACTTTAACAGACTGCCACTTGATATGCTCTTTTGTATATACCAGAGCTTATCTTGTACAGGGGAAAATATATTCTGCAGCTGCAGAGAATGGCAGATGTCATTCTCTTTGCTTCTGCAATATGACCCCATAGGTTAATTCACAATTATTCCCCACCACCTCTCCACAATATGCAGGGAAGGGACCAAGAAATACCCTTATCAAATTTGTGTAATGATGTCTACATTCTCAGTCCTCCCCATGTACAAAAGAAGAGGAATTTAGCAAGGGAGTAACATAGTTTTCCTGGAGTGGTAAAAGTAACACCAGTAGTTTACAAGCAGGATGATAACCATGATTGCTGATTCATGGCCCTGTTGCATTTTAATTGAAGGCAATAGCTGGACTAGGTGAAGAAAAAGCCTAGTTCCTGGAGAATAAATGAACAACTGTTTGCTGCTTACAAACATAACCAGAGAAGAATATGGACTTCAACATCAACAAGCAATAAAATATAGCCAAATATATAAGCACATTAAATCATCCCCAAGCATGCCTCCTATTCTGCTTGTAAATCACTAAAATCTGCAAGTTCATAATGGAAAGAATTCAAGTTTCTAAGACCTCATTAGATCACCTGGTATAAAGACCATCTCACAACTGGAAGACTCCACCCTCATAACACATTAGTGACAGATTTTAGGCCCTCCTCCAGTTCCTTCCTTAGCAGCCTAAGGCTCCATTGTATTGTCTCTCTTCATTTCTCTGTGTACAGTGGTACCTTGGTTTACAAACTTAATCCATTCTGGAAGTCTGGTCTTAAACCAAAGTGGTCTTAAACGAAGGCACGCTTTCCCACAGAAAGTAATGAAAAGGGGATTAATCCATTCCTGATGATGAAAAGCAACACCTAAAACAGCAATTTCACATGAATTTTACTATCTAACAAGACCATTTCTGGGTTAGGGTTAGGGTTAATTTTAGGACTGGGTTAGCGTTAGGGTAAGGATTGGAATTAGGGTCAGGGTCAGTGTTGTTTTATGTTTTCTTGTGATTTCAGAGGCAGGGGCAGGGGCTCTAAGATGCAGCTTCCGGGCTGCCTCCACCTTGCCTGACCCCAGCAACTATTCAGCCTGGCTGCATGCAAGCAGGAGGGGGCGGGGATCTCTCAGCTGTGAAGGGAGGCTTCACGCTGCCTATTGGAGCAGCCTCATCGCACTCCTACTTGCGTGCAAACAGGAGGAGGCAGGGATCCCTCAGCTGGGAAGGGAGGCTTTGTGCTGCCTAACTGAGAGATCCCTTCCCCCTCCTGCTTGCACGCAAGTAGGAATGGGATCGGAGCTGTTCCGATGAGAAGGGAGGCATCCTGCTACCTATCGAAGCAGAACAAAGCAACTTTGTGCAACGGCAGGAGAAGCAAGGCTGCTCGCATTGCGGCCCAACCCTCACTGCCGCCGCTGCCCTCCTTCTCCACCTTCCATGCCTGATCCACCGCGCACTGCTTTCCACCCACCACCACCGCCAAAGAACCAGGAACTCATGGGGCTGCCCAGGCTCATGGAGAAAGGAGAGAGAAGCCTCAGAGGATGGTAAAACGTGGAAAAACAAACAAACAAACAAACCCAAAACCACAACCCAGAACACTAATTTCCGGGTCTGACGTGGTCGTAATCCAAAATGTTCGTAACCCGAGGTACCACTGTATTCTGGGAGACGGGGGGGGGGGGGGAGGTGAGCTGGTCGCAGCAGGAGGGGAGTTTCCCTGGATTCTTCAGCAGCCTGCCTCATCTCTGTCTCCTGGCCCTGCTCCTCTCCTGCCTCTGGGTCTGGACTGCCCTCTGCCCCAGTCTCTTCCTGCTCACTAAACACTGTTGCCTCTTCAGTGTCTAACAACTCCTCCTCTCAGTCTGCTCCCTCTGACCAGGCATTGCTGTCCCCACCACTAATCCCCTGGCACTTTGCCTTTTCCCCTTGAGGGATTCCCCAGCTAGTGCCTCCCACCACTTTTCTGCATGAAAACGCACATTGCTGAGGGAATACAGGAAGAGGGTGGGGCTGGCTGAGCTGCCCCAATGGCTGTTACCAAGAGGGGTATGTAACAATACTGCACCAGCAAATGTCTTGGTTATATGCAGGAGTCTTAGATGATATATTGTAAAACTGGAAGGCTTCCATCAGCTTGCCTTGGGCATCAGAGGAGGCAACCACACCAGATGTTTACAAGGCAGCACTTCCATGCCAGTAATGTAGTCTCTATGGTCAGCAGCTGTGACCACCAAAGGGCCCCTGTGTGCTCCTGCCGCCACCATCACCATAGTCAGATGTGTTGAGTGGTACAGGCTGACAGAGCTGAGGAGCACAGAGGCACCCCTCCCCTCCCTTCAGGTCCTGCTGCACCCCTAGGAGTGGCCAGACTGCCTCCTCCTCCTGCTGCAGCCCCTCCCTTTCCCAACTGCAGAATTCAGGGCTCCGCATGACATAGTGAGAAGCTATGATGGCTTTTCATGGCAGTACCAGCATTTTCAGGACAGTTGGAGACTACGGAGGTACTATATAGGCATCATGACTTGTAGCCACTGATGGCCTTATCTGCCGCAAACTTGTCATGTGTCAGGGGATTTGTACAACTGAACCCAGAGGCTCAAGGAAGCCAATGAGCTCCTATAGCGAGCTCATCCATTACAGCTTAGGTTTCTGAGCTAGGTAATCCGAGGCAGTACTCTAGATAAGCAGGACTGCAGATCACAACAGACAACTGCATCTTTTCTTTTAATAATATACATTTTGACCACAATCCAGCAAAACTTGGTGTGAATGAGTGCAAGTCTCATTTGATGCCAAACTAGCACAGAATACCTCCACCACCACAAAAGGGGGTGCATTCTTTCGCTCTTACAGAGTGTGCTCTACTTTTAAACAATTTTTCTATAAATCTATTTCTCGGATTATCTTATACTTTTTCTGAGAGGTAAGCCAGTTCCGTAAATTCTAAGATTTTGTAAAACCATTCTTTTTTGCTAGGTGTTGTTGCAGAGGAATGGAATAGTTTTTTTGTCTTATTTAAAAGAGCGGTGCAACACCAACACAGTCTTCGCACTAGAATAACTCTTGTTATATATGGAAAAGTGGAAGCATTAAAATGGTATAAAAAGTTTTTGTTATGAGGAATAGAGTCAAAATAGTTGAAGTCTATGTCTTACCTTCATATTTTATTGTTTATCTTTCTCGTCGAGTTTAATGGAGAGATAAATAGGGAAGTTCAAGAATAAAGATTAGTATAGATTAGAATTTAGCCCGAGTTGTCAAGATCAAAGGGCTAAAAAGTCTGAACATATATTTTTCTTATTGTTATTGTTGTAATAAGTTATATTCGCAAAGAATGAATTTGGATGAAATGGATATATTTTGGTATGCGTATTGTAATGCAATGTAATGTAGGTGTTCATGTGTTGGTAAGTGTTTTGTATGTTTGTATGTAAATCTGTAGAGTAATTTATATGTCGGTGGATGTTCGGATTTAAATAATTTATTAAAAAAATCTTTAAAAAAACAACAACAAAAATTCCGCAGCTCTTTGCGGAAAGTATGTCTAAAAAACTATTTGAAAAGTTATGGATTGGGGAGAAGGCTAAATGCACAGAGGCAACTGTCCCCCAATCCAGCTGGGTGCAGATAAGTGGTTGGGACAGGGCATGGAATGAATTCCAACACTTCTAATAACAAATCAAAATTCATGAAAATTTGGCACAGCACTACTCAAAACTGGCCAAGTTTACTAGTTTTCACAGACTCTTAGAACTCATACAAGGAAGACATGGCAAGAAAGACAAAAGTTCATAGCACTTATCTATGGCATGTGGCTTATGAATATATTTCCATGCAGCTTTTTTTCAGCCATGATCTACTCTTGGTTCCATTTGCAAAATGTACTGTTAGACTCTGTTACGGATTAAGCCATGTCCTGTATATAATGCCTATCACTAAAATGCATTGGTAATTTACATATGGAAGCCGGCATCTCTCTCTATCTCTCTCTCCCTCTGTTCCTTCAATCAGTGATATGCTAAATTCAGCATCTTATTCTGGGAATCCAACACTGCGGGCGGGCACACACACACACATCAGCAAATCCTTTCTGTTTGTCCCAATTTCACCAGTCAGATTAGAGATTAAGAGGGGTGTGATTTTTTTTTAGCTTGTGATTCCCCAGCGGATGTTCTAAAGATGTTTTCCCAGCTGTCGCCACATATAAATATAACAAAAATAAAAACTTCATGACCATGACTCTCAGCTTCTAACACCTGATATACATGTTACCCAGTATTTCATCTTGTTGGACAGGTATGAAACGAGTCATTATTTGCAAAACCAATTTGGGAGAATAGTAAATTTTCTGAACTAACCGGCAATTTGGAAAGTTGCTTGCCTGCTCTAGATCCCCTTGTGACCCCTCCACAATCCTAGCTCTGACTGCATTGAAAAAAAAAGGTTGGGAGATCAATTCCTGGCACAATATAAAGTTTAGCGTTCACTGACAGAGCAACCTAGGACCAAAGGACTAATTGCACATTAACACTAATGCATTCAATGGGGACCAGCAAATGAGCTTTTGGAGGCAGAAAATTAGAGCAGAGAAGTGGCAAGAAGGGAATCATAACCTATCCCCACCAGCTGTTTTCCCAAAGAAAAACCTCTAATGGCTTTTTCAATTTTGAGTGAAAACACAGCTGGTAGTGAAAGGTTACATGGCCCTCCTCCTGGTCTTCCACTCTAAATGACTTTCTCAATTTCCAAAGCTACTTTAAAAATGGTGCCAGGTGCTAGTAATATACTCAAAGAACCATCCAAAGTCCCTATTGCCACAGTTCTGAGGAGCGGTAAAACCACTGCTGTATTCATGGTGGCCATTCATGGTGGCAGGAGTGGAAGGTGCAGGGCAGATAGATATAGATTAGGCCTGATCGCTGCACAAGCTCCAGGCTGGCACAGCAACTGGGCCCAGATTGGGTTCAACGCTGGTCGGGTGTGACAGTGGCTTAGGACACAGTGGTTCTCAAGCCAGCTCAACCCTGCCCCACTTTTGGAGCACCATGTTTCAGGGCTTCCTGCTGGGCTCTGCTGAAAGGGATAGTGCTGGCGGATCGTCTACCTGCACTCATGTTCAGTGGGCGGAAGGGAGAAATCTGCACCAATTGAGTGACACTTGTTTCACTCTGATGATGCTGGCTGGCAGAACACGAACACACACACACACACACACACACACACACACACAGAGAGAGAGAGAGAGAGAGAGAGAGAGAGAGAGAGTAGAGGGGTGTGTGGATTGCCGCCTCAAACAGGTCCCAAGAGTCAACCCAATGGTGTCTTGTGAAAAGCTAAGTAACAAAGGAGATGGGCCATGGTAACTGGTATACTGCATGGGAATTAGGAACTACATTAAGAAGGCAAGTCAGTTTCAAAATGAATGGCATTCACTGTATGATAAAAACGAAAGACAGAAGCTGTCAACCTACAGGCAATGCCATTCATATTTTTGCAGACATGTTAACAGAGTAAACAAGATCCAAATGCAATCTCTCCAAATGTAAGAAATCTCAGTGCCTGACAGCTCCACTGACATCTTTTTATGAGCGGGCAACTCACCGTTTTCCTAGAAGCAATTTGCTGCCATACTTGTGCGAGTGGGTGGTTTGCAGTCAGGAGACACACACAGTGCTGTTTGCCCACAGCTGTACATCAGATCAGAACACAGCCCACGCTGTCCCGACCTTTTCTGTCCCTGAGACTGAGATTCCACCCACACTCTTACTAATGCAAAAACGAAAGGGTTTAACAGAGAAACGCACAGAGATGCTGACAGTGATATAACTGTGATTTCTTAAATGCATGACTAATTCCCCCTCAGGTTTATCAGTAACAAGAACTTTATTGGTTGTCATCAAGTGGATAAAAAGAATGGCATGTGGGATCCAGGTAACAGGTGTTATAGTGGAGCTCCACTAGACGTTGGCTTCAAATGAGGGTGAAAATATAGTACAGTAGCTGTTTTAAGAAGTGCATAAACATAATGATATTTCCCACACATTACACTATACCGTAGTTTGTTTGAACATCCACATTCAATCCAGAATACTAGCCATAGTCTTATTTTCTGGCAGCAGACCACCAGTGTGAAGCCATGAGCTGCTGCTGGCTAATAAACCATGGCTGGTCTTAACTATGGTGTAGTTTTACATCCAAACAGCATAAGTCTTACTTACAAAGCATGGTTTGTTTGCCCACCCTACCTCAGACGTTTGTCAAGTTACAGGTGCATGAGGCAAGAGCAAGTGGAATAAAAACCAAGTGTGGGGAATCAAGCCTTGCTTGCTTGTTTGGACCCATGGTTTGTTCAACAAACCACAATTTAAAGGCTACCTGGATATGGTATCTCTTTTTTAAAAAAATCCACATCTCGTAATTCAGCACAGGCCAAAAAATACAAAAAATAAATAAAAATCACGCAAAAAATAGGAGTACTGTAATCCAAAATGGATAGTCTGTGCCGATGGGACAACTGGGGAGGTAAAAGGAGGTCTGTTAATATGCTTCAGATCCAGCTTCCCCTATCTCTAGTAAAGGTCTGCCTCCTTATTTCGAGTCTACAATATTATGTAGCGAGTGTGCTATATTCTCAGGTTCTCATTTATGTCTCAAGCCCTGACACTGCCCTTTTGCCATTTCAAAATGTAAAATATTTTTAAAGACTCTCATTATTCATGTTAATATATGCCATTTTAGTCAAGTTTTCAGAGTCAAGGTACATTGACCCCTTTTATTATCACTGTGTTAAGTGGCTGCCTTCAGGCTACCCCAAGAGAGTGTCAGGGAGAAAGAAAGACAGGGCGATTTTCACACAGCAGGCCAGCAAGCTGCTAAAAGCAAGCATGATGGGTACAGGCCAGATGCAGAATCAAACAAACCCTGAAGAGAAATTTCACTGTGTTGTTTTATGCCTTGTGAAGATGCATATTACATGCTTCTTTGCATTTAGATTGCATATTGCAGTGCTTAATAGTATGTAATTCTCCAGGATGAGAATTCAATCTTACATCTATGTCTGATTGAAAAGGGCAGATAAAGAAGGATTAAGTATTGCCAGTCAAAAGCAATGCCAAAATAAAAATCTCCAGAATCAAGACTGAGCGGTAAAAATATCTATATCTAGAGAGGGCTATTTACACACACTTACCATGTGTGTGTGCTAGGGTGGGGGGAGGGGGGTTGTCTTCATTAACACATCTCAAAGTACACATTTCAATTTTTTTCTTCTGGAATCACTTGTTTTGTACAGTGAAAGTTAGAAATACTAAACAAAAAGGCAAATAAGAAACCCAAATATCTGTTTGGCGGTGCCAATGTTATAAAGCGCAACCACTGATCTATTTTGCAATACCATCAGATTTACTGGCAGAAAATCTCCCTGATCTCAGGCAAAGGCCTTTCTCATCTTTGCTAATAGTGATTAATTAGCTACGGTTGCCAGTGTCTGAACCTGCTTTAAATGCCCAGGGCAACTAACTTTTCAGCTGTCTACTCAAATGTTTTGTGGGAAATGACCCAAAAGAGCAATGCCAAGCTAGCTGTAGTTCCTAGTCATATATACATCATGAGGCATCCTTGTTACGTCACATTTTGTGGGTGAGGTTTCCTATCAGCAGAAAGTTGATATCCGTCTTGCCAGAGACAAAAATAATTCATGTCAACAGAGGGTGAATTTAAGTGGGGGGGGGGATAAGAACAAATCAAAGAGTGGTATCCAGCTATGTAGATCCACGAGGAGGAGGAGGAGTTTGGATTTGATATCCTGCTTTATCACTACCCGACGGAGTCTCAAAGCGGCTAACATTCTCCTTTCCCTTCCTCCTCCACAACAAACACTCTGTGAGGTGAGTGGTGCTGGGAGACTTCAAAGAAGTGTGACTAGCCCAAGGTCACCCAGCAGCTGCATGTGGAGGAGCAGAGACACGAGCCCGGTTATGAGTCTACCACTCTTAACCACTACACCACACTGGATTTAGGCTGTGAGAAGGAACTTTCCCTCACTCTTGTCTCATCATGCACCCCCTAAATCTGTTCTCAGGTCACACCATTGGCATTTTTCCATGCTGGCTGACAACAGCTCCCCAGGTTTTCAGCAGGAAGCTTTCACAGTCTTACCTGGAGATGCCAGTGGTTGAACCTGGCTCAGGTACAGGATCTGATCTGCAGAGCTTCTCAGATTCAATTCCTGGCAGCTCCAGGTAGGGCTAGGAAAGATCCCATGTATGAAACTCTGGAGAGTGCAGACAGACCAATGGTCCGACTCAGTATGAGGTAGCTCCCTATGTTCCTGTGATTATTTGCATACAGAGCATGTTTTCTACCACTGAACTATGTCTCTTCCCAAAGGGATCAAACACTATGTAGTTACTATTGCTTGACTTTGATTTTAAGACTTAGATATTCTTTGTATTACAATTTAATAATGCTTCCCACTATATGTATGCCCTGAGGCACTAAGTCACCAAAGAACACCTCAAAATTGGAATGTGTTGTTTATCACCTATATTTTCTGCTTAGTGAGTGAGTCCAGACATCCCCAGACTGAGTACTCCATCCTTTTTCCTTTTGTGTATATAACATTACATTTCGCATCTCCACACCCTTTAAGGCACACAGTTTATATTTAGCTTTAAATTAAATCATTTCCGGTATCTGTGCAAATAACTACCCTGCTATGTAAATGAGAATCTAAAAGTAAACTTCATCCAAGTACTAATTATAGTCACAATGAAAAATCACACAGTACTAAACTGCACCAATGTACAAAAATAGCCACAATTATCCTGCATTTAACAAACAGGAAGAATATGTGGCTTTTAAAATGCAGATGGTAAAATTGGGAAGCCCAGTTGATTTCCTAATTATCTCTGTATGCAGAGCTTTCACTTGTCACAAAGTAGCCAGCCAAATAAAGGCGTGATTTTGATCACCATTAATAGGCCATAAACTATGGTTAGGAAAATTAGAGCTGCATGCTGGTTTATGCAGCTCAGTCACTCTATACTCTGTACTTCTTTCCTAGATGGGAGAAAGAAACTACAGAGCAGCTGACTTAGCATTATATGCAAACCAGCATTTATGGTTTGTTCCTTTGCAAACAAATCATGACCAGAAACCAAGGGCTGTCCTTGGCTTCCCTCTTGTGGTTTGTTTGGAGTGAAACAAACCATAAGTGCTGTTTTGCCTGTAATTGTTTGCCCTGTGGTTTTTGTCTCTGCTCTGGAAGGAGGGAAGGGATTGCTCGCACATAGGCTGACTCCTCTATCTATGGTTATTGGGAACATGGTCATTGGGATTTTTAATTACCAAAGTTGTGGGAGAGCATTATTATTATCTTTATTATCGCCACAGTGGGACAGACACAGGAAATACTGGCTCAAGTTCAACCTTGAAAATGATAGAAAAGGAGTAGCTAAGAAGTCTAGAGAACATTTATAAGAGTGGGAAAAAGCACCAATGAAAAGCACAGAGGTGAAGATAAGAAGTGAGAGAGAAAATAGTATTTCCTTGGCAAAAATTAAAGAAATGAAATATCCCAAAACAGAGAACTGTTTTTAATCAGCCATTCAGAAGTATCAGAGTACTTTTGGTAGCAATTAAGCATTTGAACTGTATTTACAATTTACAGAATGAACATTAAAATGCCAGTTGCTAATATCCCCAGGAAGACACTTTGTGATTCCTGCTTTATAGCTTTTGATCACATAATTACAAGTGATTCAGTAGTAAACTGTTCCTGTAGAGGTTTCTGCATCACATTTCAAAGAATACAGCAACTTGTTACTGGTTTATACAAGGTGAGGGATCAATTTAAAAGGATGTTAAAAATGTCGTTTGTAGGAAGAACATTTTAGGACCTACTTAGGATTACTTGTCACGCAGCTTCCTTTCCTCATACATTTTCCCATAATACATGGACTGGATTCCCTGGTTCCCATCTTTATAAGGAGTCTGTTTTTCACTTTTGGCTGTTGTCATACATTATAAAAACTATCACAAGTCCAGAAGACAACTGTAGCGGCTCTGATTCTACATCCTGTTCTGACAGTTCACCTAATCTGTCCTGAATAACCTCAGTTTTATGACTGACTGGAACAAGCAGGATAACCAGGGCACTTTCTTTTCCTTTCTTTTTAGGCATGTATGAAACACAAAAACTGGCTTTACTCTCTTACCTCTTTATGCCCTTCACTATTCTTGAACATAAACGCCGGCAAAACAACCTTTATTCCAAAAGTCATTGACAGTATCCCCTCCAACCCCTTGGCTACAAATGAAGGGAGTTCTGTGCCACAGGGAGCCTAACACAATTTATTCCTTTCCATCAGATGTCCTTCTAGCACTCCAGTCTCTTGGGATACATTGTCAATTAACTGCTCATTAAAATTTCATGCCTCAGCCCTCTCCTCCTCCCCCCTCGCTATTTCCCTTCTACCAACACACTGGCCAAGCTAAAGGATCTAAAGCCCATCTCAAGACCCATCTGCAAAATAGGAAGATTCCCAATCAATGACCATTTCACAGAACCTTTGCACACGCAGCCCCTGCATCTCCCACTGACAGCTTTTGTTTCCCCTCCTGTGCAAGGCTCTCCATCTGCCTCATGGCGGAAGCGCCTCCTACAGTAATCCATATGTTGTAGCTGTCCATCAAAGAACCTGACCAAATGAGAGGTCAGAGGAAAACCCAGTTCAGGAAGTCAAAGGTCAAACAAACAAAGTCTCATTTCCATTCACTTGCTTTTTAAAAGCAGAGAATATGAGACAATCTCTGCATGTTTATCTATTACTGGGATTGACTTGGATGACAGAGAGATGCTGCTTATGTTTAGATTCCTCTGTTCTACCTACTGGGATCACGGTAAAAAGGTAAAGGACTCCTGGACAGTTAAGTCCATTCAAATGTGAATATTGAGCGCGGCTGTCATCTTGCTTTTCAGACCGAGGGAGCGTGCGTTTGTCCACAGACAGCTTTCCAGGTCATGTGGCCAGCATGACTAAACCGATTCTGGAGCAACGGAGCACCGTGACGGAAGCCAGAAGACGCGGAAATGCTGGTGGCGCTGTGGTCTAAACCACTGAGCCTCTTGTGCTTTGCCGATTGAAAGGTCAGCGGTTCAAATCTGCCTGACGGTGGTGAGCTCCCGTTGTGTCTGTGGACAAATGCCAGCTGCCTCGGCCTGAAAAACAAGATGAATGCCGCACCCCATTAGCCATCCAGGGGTCCTTTGCCTTTTTACTTTACTGGGATTATACAAAGTAAAGAATAAATCAGGGTTGGAAAGCCTGTGGCCCTCAAATGCTGTTGAACTCAACTCTCATCAGCCCTGAACTAGCATAGCCAGAATCAGAGATGAACGATTGTTGAAGACCAGAAACATCAGGAAGGCCACAGGTTCTCCACCCCAGCTATAATGTGGTGCCTTAAGTATAAACTACCCTTCTTTGGATCTCTCATTTATATTAACAAGAATACTGCATGGTAGGTGTCATATCTTTGTCATAAATGGACAGTACTGCACATAAAAGACATTCTACATCAGTTTCTTATTGTTACTGTTGTTGTTTGCCATAGTTGCAGAATAAATGGCTGATAGCTGAAATCTGAAATTTATTTATTTGTTTATTTATTTGTTTAGCTTCAGGATATAACATCCCTGTTTGGTTACTTGCAAACAAGATGAGAGCCAAGAACAAAATGCCTACAGTTTGAAACCTCTTCTGTTTACCAAGAGCCTTATCCTTAGCAAAAACAGCTAATGGTTTTCTGTCAGGGCCTAGACCTTATTTATTTTTAAAAAATTATACACCACTTGTTTGCTTTTTTTAAAAAAAAAGCCCTACTCCAAGTCCTCTTCAAAGAGAAAATAAAATAAAATTATCAGTAAAAACCATATAAATTGTGAGGGACAGGGGATATCGCGAAGTCCCTCCCCTCCTGAGTTCAAGCCCGTCCCCGAGCAAAGGGGAAAGCAGGGAGAGTTCCGATTCCAGTGGGGAAGCAGGAAGTCGTGTCCGAGGCTCAGGCAAGGTAGAGGAGCCAGGGTCCCAGGTGGGACAGGAAGGGGCAAGCAAGGGGGGAAGACCCATCCCTCCAACTCCAGAATTACGCAGGAAGAGGAGGGGCAAGAGGATGGGTCTGCCAAAGCTTTTGTGTTGGAGAAAGACGCGCCAAAAGCCATTAGGAGGTTCTGAAACCGACTGACAACATCGCTCCGTGTAAATAGCAATGACTTGAGCACTGTAAATACGCAGCACCAATAAAAGAATAAAATGCAGAGCTGCGTAGCGTCGTTACTCTGAAGTAGTCCACTCCGGCCACTGTGACAGCAACCTCCTAATCATTTTTGGGCTACTTCGGAGTTGCCGGGATGAGCGTGTCCGAGGCGGAGAAGTGGCGGCAGATCGCTGAGCAAGCCCAGCTAGAACTGCAACAGCTGTCGCTGCAGGCGCAGGGAGAATTGAAGGCAGCTAAAGAGGAGACTAAGAAGGTCCAGGACGACCGGCTACAACTTGCGGAACAGGTGAGAGAGCTCCAGGAAAAAGAGCAGCATTTAAGGGCGGTGGCGGTAGACCTCCAAAACAAGCTGGATGCAGAGAAAAACAAGGCGGGAGGGGCTCCCCAAGTCCAAGTGCTGCCAGGAAGGAGAGCAGGGACCCTTGTAAGCAAGTTCAATGGAGACCCGAAGGAGTTTCAGGGCTTTGAGACTGAGATCGTGTATGCTCTTGAGCTGCACCAGAATGAGTTCCCCGATGATGAGCACAGAGTAGCGTTTATTGTGGAACATCTCACCGGAGCAGCCAGGGAGTGGCTAAGACCATTAATCGCAACCAAGAATCCTTGCATGAAAAATGTCCAACAATTTCTAGAAGGTTTGAGGACGATGTATTCGTCCGATAGTCATTTGGACCAGACTAAGGAGGAACTGCATAATTTACGCCAAGGAAATATGACAGTTCGCGCATATTGGGCGAAATTCACCATGCTGGTGCACAGACTGGGGTGGGTTTTGGATTCGCCTCCCATGCAAGCTGCGTTTTACTTGGGTTTGAGCGAGGAGGTGAAGGATGAACTCTCGAGAGGTCCAAAGCCCAGTACTATGGATCAGCTGAGCAAAGCAGCTCTGGCGGTGGGGGTGAGGCAGGAATCCCGGTGGAACGACAAGCAAGCGACGCGCGCAAAGCGGGCTTGGTTCCCACGGTCGCAGGAGAAGCCACTCCCTCAACAACCCTTTCAGGCCACGCCTGGAGCCAGCCAGGACCAGGAGCCCATGCAGATTGATAGCGCGCGCGCGCGGGCTTTTCAAACCCCAGCGGCGCCAAGACGCAAGGAGGGAAGGGGCGGGAATTGCTTTCTCTGCAACTCACCCCAGCATCTCGTCAGAGACTGCCCACATCGCAGGGAGTGGCAAGGAAAGGCGGGAACGGTGGTGCCCTCCCCCACTGACGCAGCACCACAGCAGGGAAACGGGAAAGCCTGGCTGCAGGAGACAAGGGGCAGCAGCCAGGCACAGTCAGCAGACAACAGCCCCAGCCCGCCCACCCGCACAGAGAGGTGCAGAGCCAGCCCACCCCTCCCAGAGCAGGAGTGGTTCTAGAAGTGACGCTAACGCTCCCAAATGGCTATCCCCTGACGGTCCTCGCCTTAATTGACAGTGGGGCGTCCGCCAACTTCTTCTCGAGAAGCTTTGCAGAAGAGCACCAAATCCAGCTTTTGCAGTTGGATTTTCCTCTGCACGTAGCAACCATTGACGGCAGGGAGCTGCTGGGAGGGGCCATCACACATCAAACCCCCCCCATGAGAATGACGGTGGGAAGGCACTCAGAGACACTGGCGTTCAACGTCACCACCATCTCAGACCCCCCCATCGTCTTGGGCATGAGCTGGCTGGCGCGCCACGACCCCTCCATCAGTTGGCACCAGAGGTGCATCACGTTTGGGTCAGACTTTTGTCTGGAACATTGCATGCAGCACCAACCAGGGGAGGGGCCTCCGATAGCCACGGTGGCCACCATGCATATCAAAGGGGGTGAGGCAATACCCAAGCAGTACTGGGACCTGCAGGAGGTCTTCAGCGAAGCGGAGTCCGACCACCTACCCCCGCACAGGCCTTTTGACTGCCAGATCAACCTGGTGCCAGGGGCGACGATACCCCCAGCCAAGCTGTACGCCATGTCAGACCAGGAGCTGGAGGATCTGCGCGCTTTCATCGACAAGAACCTCAAGCGGGGGTTCATAAGGGAAAGCAAGGCAGCAGGGGGCAGCCCGGTCTTCTGGGTGGACAAGAAAGACACGCAACAGCGCCGTCTTGTGGTGGACTTTAGACGGCTGAATTCGGTGACAGAGCCCGTGGCTTTCCCCATGCCCAGAGTGGATGATCTCCTGACAGCGGCACGCAGGGGCAAAATTTTCACCAAGCTGGACCTAAGGGGGGCGTACAACTTGATCAGGATCCGGGAAGGAGATGAATGGAAAACCACGATGTTCACGCCTCTGGGCTCTTTTGAATATCTGGTGATGCCCTTCGGTTTGCAAGGGGGCTCAGCATGCTTCCAGGCCTTCATGCACCACGTCCTGGGGTCCCTCCTCTTCAGGAAATGCTTGGTCTTCCTAGATGACATCCTTATCTACTCGAATGACCCAGTGCAGCATGTGAAAGATGTCAGAGAGGTGTTGCAACGCCTGAAGGAGCACCACCTGTATGTGAAGCTGGAGAAGTGCAAGTTTCACACCAAAGAGGTGGACTTCCTGGGCTACAAGCTGTCAGACAAGGGGCTGGCGATGGACAAGGACAAGGTGCAGGCCATCCTGGACTGGCACAGCCCCAGGACGCGCAAAGATGCCCAACGCCTACTAGGCTTCGCTAACTTCTACAGGAAGTTCATCAAGAACTTCTCTCGCGTTACGGCTCCCATCACGGACTGCCTGAGAGGCAAGCAGAAGTTCAAGTGGACACCAGAGGCGCAAGCAGCGTTCGAAAGCCTCAAGAGAGTGTTCGCCTCAGACCAAAACCTGTTCCATGTGGTGCAGGACGCGCCCCTACGCATTGAGACAGATGCTTCTGAAAAAGCTGTGGGCGCAATTTTGTTGCAACTGGACGCCAACAGGGAGTGGAGACCCTGTGCCTTCTTCTCCAGGAAGCTGACACAGCCTGAACGCAACTACACAGTGTTTGATAGGGAACTTCTTGCGATCTACGCTGCGTTCCAGCACTGGCGACACTTCCTGGTGGGCGCGAAGCACCCCATCCAGGTGTGCACAGACCACAAGAACCTGGAGTTCTGGAGAACTGCCAGGGTGCTCAACCAGCGGCAGATACGGTGGGCAGAGTTCTTCTCGAACTTCAACTTCTCCATCCACTACATCCCGGGGGAGCAGAATGTCAGGGCGGATGCCCTCTCCCGCAAGCCAGAGTACATGGAGGAGGAGGCGCCACCAGCCCCAAGGCACATTTTCCCCCCGTCGGCATGGTCCTGCGGAGCAGCTGTGGTGAGCGAGGCAGAACTCACAGCACTGACGGCAGCGGATGAATTTGCCAACCGCATCTTCAGAGAACTGAGAGGGGGGAGGGAGCAGGCAAAAGACTTTGCAGAACGCAGAGGGCTGCTTTTCTACAAGGGTGCGCTGTACCTACCCACCACCCAGCTTCGACGTACGGTCCTCAAGCAGATGCACGACAACCCTACAGCGGGGCATTTTGGAAGGGACAAAACCGCTCACCTAGTCATGAGACACTTCTGGTGGCCAGGGGTGCGGGAAGATGTTCGAGACTATGTAAGGGGCTGTACCACCTGCCAGCGGGCGAAGGTGGTCAGAGCAGCGCCACCAGGGTTGCTGGAGCCCTTAGCCACACCACACAGGCCGTGGGAAGTGGTGTCCATGGACTTCATCACAGATCTGCCTTCGTCCAGGGGTAAGACTGCAGTGTTGGTGGTGGTGGACCTTATGTCCAAAATGTGTCACTTTATACCGTGTGCCAGGGCAGTCTCGGCAGAAGAGACAGCCAAACTGTTCGTTGATCACATTTTCAGACTGCATGGATTACCTTTAAGGGTTATTTCGGATCGTGGCCGCCAATTTGTTTCCAGGTTCTGGCGGCGGCTCATGAACCTCCTGCAGGTGGAGGTCAGCTTGTCGACGGCTAGACACCCGCAGACCAACGGACAAGCGGAGAGGGTCAACGCCATTCTGCAGCAGTACCTGAGATGCTACGTCAGCCAGCGGCAAACGGACTGGGTGGATCGCTTGCCACTAGCAGAATTTGCCTACAACAATGCAGTGCACGTCTCCACAGGGGTGTCGCCCTTTAAGGCCAATTACGGGCGCGACCTCAGATCTTTCCCAGAGAGGGAGAGGGAGGAGGAGGAGGAGGAGGGCCCACAGGCTGAGGATTGGGCAGAGGAACTGGAGACGGTGCACCAGCAGCTCAGAGAACACTTGGAGAGGGCCAAGGAAGCGTACAAAAAGGGGGCAGATCGCCACAGGCGACAAGGGGAGGTCATCAGGGTGGGGGACAAGGTGTGGTTGTCCTCGGAGGGCCTTCCCACCAGAGGGAGGTGCAAAAAGCTGGCACCCAAAAGGCTGGGCCCCTTCACGGTCACGCAACAGGTAAACCCGGTGGCATACAGGCTGGCACTGCCAGAGGACATGAGGGTGCATCCAGTGTTTCATAGATCGCTGCTGTCGCCGTACAGGGAAAGCAGCAGGCTCCGAGACAGCGAACAAACCCCCGAGGGAGGGGGGGAGAGGGAAGGCAGGGAGCAACTCAATGAGGCCACGGCCATCCTGGATTCAAGGTGGGGGGTGGGGGGACTGGAGTACCTCATGGCATGGGAGGATGCTCCACCGTCCCAGAATGAATGGGTCCCAGCCACTCAGATACAGGAGGAATTCTTGGTGGAAGAATTTCACGCCCTCTTTCCCCACAGACCCAAGCCCTGGCACATGGAAAGGGAGGGGGAGGAGGAGGAGGCACGGGAGAGCAGCTCACCATGGCGCTGGGAAGCGGAGTTTGAGGAACCAGAGGATGAGGTATGGGTGTCACCGAGATCCACCCAGTCAGAGGAAGGAGCAGATTGGCAGAACGTTTTTACCCCCACCAGCTCTGACGCCACGGACTTTTTGGGATTCCCGTCCGCCCAGGCGGAAGGGGGGGGCTCGCAGGACTGGGGGGAGGTATTCACACCAACGGGCTCGGAGAGCACTGAGTTCTTAGGCTTCCAGTCGTCACCGACACATGGGGGGGGCCTGGGGAGGGGTGAAGGAGAGCTTGGGAGGGGGGTGGATGTGAGGGACAGGGGATATCGCGAAGTCCCTCCCCTCCTGAGTTCAAGCCCGTCCCCGAGCAAAGGGGAAAGCAGGGAGAGTTCCGATTCCAGTGGGGAAGCAGGAAGTCGTGTCCGAGGCTCAGGCAAGGTAGAGGAGCCAGGGTCCCAGGTGGGACAGGAAGGGGCAAGCAAGGGGGGAAGACCCATCCCTCCAACTCCAGAATTACGCAGGAAGAGGAGGGGCAAGAGGATGGGTCTGCCAAAGCTTTTGTGTTGGAGAAAGACGCGCCAAAAGCCATTAGGAGGTTCTGAAACCGACTGACAACATCGCTCCGTGTAAATAGCAATGACTTGAGCACTGTAAATACGCAGCACCAATAAAAGAATAAAATGCAGAGCTGCGTAGCGTCGTTACTCTGAAGTAGTCCACTCCGGCCACTGTGACATAAATCAATTATTATTATTTTAAAAATTAAATCAGCAATATACTAAAAACATATTAAAACATATCAACATTTTTCATATCTGGGTAGGCTTGTCGAAACAAAAACATTTTAGCAAGAGATGAAAAGCATCAGAGCCCTAAGGCCACTATTAATTCAATCAGCAATCTAAATCAACACTAGAAAAAGAAGAAGCAGATGGATGAAAACACTCATATTATAGAATTTGAAAATAAATTTATGGAAGAGACAGAATTTGGGGGGGACTGGCATAGTGTGGTAGGCTAATGAGTAGGTGTCAACGCTGGAGAGCTAAAAAGCTATGCATAAAATCAATGCTACTGTTTGAGCAGTACTACATATACACCATGTAAATATTATATGCTGAGATAACCAGATATTTATGGACAGACTGTACAATATCTGGACCTCCTGCATTTGTCATTGTGTGATTGTGTTGATTTAGTCTCATAAAACACTGAATTAAACTCTGTTCTGTTTCTTATATAGACCATTAGTTGCAACATATCATGACAGCTTCTCTGGTACAACTCAAACACACTTCATCAAAAGTTAATTGCACATTCTGAAAGAGTTCAAGAGCCAGAAAGGAAGACAATAATACTTTCATTTAAATGCATAACTAAAAGTTGGGGTCTTTTTTTGTTTTTGTCAGGCCTTTTCTTTTAACTACGCAACACCCATTAAGGACCATTTTCAAGGGGAAAACATATATTTCTCACAGCCATTGATTCCAATCACCACAGCAATTTTCACAGTACACTGCACCCACCCCTCCTACTCTTTCTCTCCATCTTGCCTGATATGTCACGGATGAATATCCACTGGGAGGATCTTTTGAGTAGTTCACAGCCCTCAGGCTGTATGAATAAAATACTGGTACTAAAATGGATGTTACAAAAAAAAAACCACAACATTATTATTAGATGGCTGGTTCTAAACACACAGACCAAACAATGAGATGTAAAGGGAACGAGCTATATATTAGGAAATTTGGAAAGGCGGCATGAGCTGGCCAGTTCCCAAACATCACCATTGAGCATTGCAAATTGACAAAATTATTGTGTGGGTGTTGTTGTTTTTTTTAAAAAATAAATAAATAAATAATTTTTAAATAAATAGATAAATACCACCCAGAGACTGTGTGGACAAAATGATTCTTCCCAAGCCATTTCACTCCACCCTTTCAGAATAAGCACATTCCACTGCATATAAAATATAAACCACTTTGTGTTGCTATAGCAAAAGGTCAGAAGAGCAACAGCTGGCGTCGGAGCTCATCATTCTAGAATCCAACAGTGCTAATAAATACTATAGAGATGGTACGGTATGTACGGCAAACCAATGTCCCCACTGTGGAAGGACGTGTGGATCCAGAATTGGCCTCCACAGTCACTTACGGACCCATTGTTAAAACTGTGTTCATGGAAGACAATCTTACTCGGATACGAGTGATCGCCGAAGAAGAAGAAGAAGAAGAAGATGCAGTGGTTAGAGGTTTGGACTAAGACTGGGAAGACCCGGTCTCCACTAAGCTCCTGGGTCATTATCTCTCATTTGCACACATTTGATGTTGTAATTACAGCTAGCATGGCCACAATGGCTGGGGCTGATGGGAACTGTAGTCCACAACACCTGGAGGGCAACAGGGTGGTGAAGGCTACTGTAGTGTGCTATGAAGCTTCACAATTATAATGAGAACCTCCAACCCAACAAATTATGTTCTTGGCAGCTACTGGAGGCGACAAGGAGATTTGCAATGTGATGTAAGAGATCTGTGCAGCAAGTCCTTTTGTCCTCTGGACTAGAATGAGTACATGCAGCAACTGGTAGTGGTTCTAAAGCAAAATCAGATAACCTGTGACCTTCCACATGTTAAAATAAAAATAAAAAATCCTTCCAGTAGCACCTTAGAGACCAACTAAGTTTGTCATAGGTATGAGCTTTTGTGTGCATGCACACTTCTTCAGATACATGTTGTTGAACATGTTGTTGAACTCCAACATCCATCAGCCCCGCCAACATGGCCAGCAGTCAGGTAAAAAGCAGATTGGGCTATGGGAAGGGATTTCACATTTTGGTCCTTGGAAAATATTTATTTATTTATTAACTGCAACATTCCCCCCTCTCTCTCTCTCCTATCCCATGAGCTTCTCCAACAGTGCTTTCAAATGATGCTGGGTTGTTGTTGTTTTTTACAACCATAGAATAAAGAGATTCTCCTCACAGCATGAAAAGGAAATCCCAACTGTGCTGTCCAAGCACCCCTTAGCCCTACAAATAGTCAATGCAAATCAAGGAAGTGAACTGCACAGGAAGATAGACTATACATATGAGGTTGCTTGCATGTGTGGAAACACCCTTCATCGCCTCTCCCTAAAGGCAGCAGCATCTGTCATTTTAAAATTAGCAGATTACTAATCTATAAATTCACATTCGGAATCGCTGCAGCAAAGTCTGGGTTTCTCTCTCCCAATCACATGCTATTTGGCTTCCATCTGTTCTACAGTTTCTCTCTCAAGGAAGGCACATTGGGATTTTGATTGCTGATTTTTCACCTACCATGCAATTTACAAAACAGCATCCAAGGAACCAGAGCATGGTACTTGCACACACAGGATCACATTTTGTGACACCTACACATGCAAAACAGCCACAAGTTTTGCCTGCATGTTTCCCAACAGTACCGTATCTCAGAATCTTAGAAGACTTTCTCAAATACTACAAAAAAGGTAGCAAATGTTGTTCATACTTTGGTGGCCTGTCTGGGCTACTGTTATGCACTGTATGTGGGGTTGTCCTTGAAGACAGTTCAGAAACAGAAGTTAGTGTACAGTGAAGCGGCTAACCTGATAATGGGGCAGCCTAATGGTGTCACCAGTTCTGAAAGTACTGCACTGGCTGCCAGTGAGATACTGAGCCAAATTCAAGGTGTTGGTACTAGCATATAAAGACCTAAATGGCTTGGGACCAAAGTACTGCTCCTGGCAGACCTGATTATCACTGCTTGCAAATGTTTTCTCCAGTCTTAGGTTGAATTCAGGACAATGGGTCAAAGAGCTCAAGCAATCAGTGCATGTCCAAGGAGAAAGATGGGCCAACTTTCAGAGTTGGTGGGACTTCATGCTCACTTGCTCTACTGCTTGGCCTGTGAATAGACTGTGTCTCCGCTCCTCCACATGCAGCTGCTGGGTGACCTTGGGCTAGTCACACTTCTCTGAAGTCTCTCAGCCCCACTCACCTCACAGAGTGTTTGTTGTGGGAGAGGAAGGGAAAAGGAGATTGTTAGCCGCTTTGAGACTCCTTAGGGTAGTGATAAAGCGGGGTATCAAATACAAACTCTCTTCTTCTTCTTCTTCTTCTTCTTCTTCTTCTTGAACCCATTTACGGTAAGTTCCCAAGCATTGCAACCGAAATTATAAAGCTGCTCTCTTTCACTCATAAAGCAATGAACATATGAGGAAATGTGTGGTATAAAGATAAGATAAGATATCTTTATTGTCATTGTCCCCTTGCGGGAACAACGAAATTACTCGGTAGCTACATCTACTCAGATAAAGCATTCCGCATAATCCAGAATTACAAAAACCTAATTAAAAACAGTAAATATAATACAAAATGACAAGTAAAATAAGATGGCTTCAAAATCCAGGCTTCCCATTTAAGGCCAAAATCGCTCTGGAGAAGAAACTGTTCCTGAGATGGCTCGTTCTTGCCTGCATTGTTCTATATCTCCGTCCCGATGGCAGGAGCTCGAAGAAATGGTGACCAGGGTATGTTGGATCTCTTGATATGTCTAGTGCTTTTCTATGGCACCTGGTTGTGTAGATATGGTAAAGGATATGGTATCCTAAGGGATTTCACCCAAGGGTCTGCACATGTCTGACACATTGCATATGGGACAATTTCTATGCCTTTTACAGTTCTTTAGAAATGAAAGTTTCGGCAGATGTAGCTTCTCACATCATAGGGCACTCAGTGCTGGAAGAAGTTGCAAGTGTAGAAATTCTCCCTTTGACACCCCCACTCCCATTAAACCAGAGCCTTGTGCTATAAGCAATCTGACGGCCTTCTCCACGGCCGTCTTCTATTTAAATTCTAACTCACAAACAGCTTGAATAATGATTTCTGAATTGCTAATATAGTGCTTCCTCTCGAATCCTGCTTTCTGTACTGCTTGGCTATCCTGCCTGGCTCATCTGCTTAAAGATGCTGAGCACATGGAACCGTGGCTAAGGTTAACATATGCAAACAAAGCACTGTCCTGAAAGGATGCAGATGGAACGCACTGAAGTATCCATTTGGCTGAATCCACCAAAGTAACTGGGCCAGTCTTCTCCTTTCTGCTCATTGTTTGTGATGCTAAATAATGGTGACCAGAGCATGGGTTACATTTCAATTTGTGTCTTGGTGGTTGCAGCAGCAGCAGCAGCAGGAGGAGGAGGAGGGGAAGAGCAAAACCAAGGTTGAATAGCTGTGAACTAATTCAGCCTCTCAGAGGCTGTGGCTCATGTGGCTGTCTGCAACAAATCCCTCCAGCCAAGGATGCTCAGAGGCGGCAGAGGACAGAATCGCACAAAGCCCCCTAACCTTTCTCTGCATCCAATTAGAAATCAGAAAGATTAGAAAGCTGGCTGCATGGATCGTGCAGCATGTCAAGAAGAGATTGATGAAGGATAAGGATATTTAAGGACATGAACTGTCCTCATTTATTAAACCCAGAAGCAAAACCCACAATTTGTAATCAACGTGCGGGAGGGAGGGGGAAATATTCTGCTGAGCCACCTCATGCTTACTGCCCTTGAAATTCAAAGCATGAAACATCTCCTTCTGCCAAGTCTACTCCAACGTTGGAAGGAACTTTCAGAATTGGGAAGAGTGTTGAATAAGAACACAAGAAAAGCCATGCTTCATCAGTCCAAAGGCTGATCTAGTCCAGTATTCTGTTCTCATAGTGTCCAAACAGATGACCACTAGTAGTACAACACCTCCTCTCCTACTAGGATGTATTTCCAGCAACTGGCAGTCAGTAGCATGGTGCATTTGACATTGCAGGTAGTGCACAGTTATCGTGACTAGTAGCCATTATAGCTGTAAGTTGGCAGCCATCACTGCATCTTGCAGTATCAAATTCCATAGTTCATGCACTGTGTGAAGAAGTGCTTCCATTTGACTGCTCTTGAATCTCCCACATTCAGCATCAATGAAGGACTCACTGATGCTTCTAATATGCTGAGAGAGAGAGAGAGGAAAAAACGTTTCCTTGCCCACCTGCTCCACATCACCCACAATTTTATATACCTCTGTCATGTCCCACATATTCCCATTCAGTTACTGAATATTCTGAACTTTTCTCATTGCTGATTATCATGCAATCATCATGAGGATAGTATCCACTACCGTGTTTCTCATATTATAAGACACGTCTTATATTTATTTTTTCCTCAAAAAAACACACTATGGCTTATTTTCAAGGGATGTCTTATTTTTTCCCTCCTCTTCCTGCCGCGGCCGGCATTGCTGCTGCGCCTATCACTATGTCTTATTTTCGGGGTATGGCTTATATTCCTTGAATGCTTAAAAATCCTGCTATGGCTTATTTTATGGGTATGTCTTAAAATATGAGAAACAGGGTATTTTCCAAGTCTTCTGATGTGAGGATGCATATATGATTTACAAAGCTAGTAAGATTAGAGAGATCAAGGTTTAATTTTCTGCTCTGATCCATTCCCCTCACAGAGAAATAAAGCTGTTTGCATTTCTCTGGCTTATAGCAGTTCTGAGAATAAATTCAACAAAGTTGTGACCTGTGAAACAGGCATTAGATTAATTTGACACCTTTAAATGTTACACAGACAGCGCTGGCTCTTCCAAACATGTGAGCTAACATAAGTTGGCATCAGGGATGAACAAACAAAAGTTATGATGCAGAGGTTAAACTTTAAAAAGCAGGAGGTGTCCTCTAGGTCCAATGCCACCTTCTCCAACCTGGTAGCTTTTAGATATTGTTGGATTACAACTCCCACCATCCCTTATTATTGGCTATGCTCTCTGGAGATGGCTTGTCTAATGTTTCTAACACACCACAGGCCTCGTAGAGAGGGGGAATTCTCAGAATTATCTTAATAAAGTAGAATGTCTTACCTTAATACTGTGGTTCCGGGTGTTTGAATACTCTTTTCTTAGTCCCGGGTTAATACTGAACAGTCTATAGAACAAGAAAGAAATAACAAAACTGAATACCCAGCTTGTAAACGGATAACAAACAAACTCTCATTCTGTCCATTACTGAAACAAGACAACAATCCACCACAATCACTGCCATGCCTGCAGATGTAAAGAAGAAGTATTGCCTGCAACGTATTCCAAATCCCTGGCTAATCCCACTCAGTGATTTCATGTATACGTTAAACAGCATGCATGCAGGATAAAATCAAATTCTGAGGAACCCCACATTGAAGGCTCCAAAGTGCTGAAGAGCAGTCCCCGAGCATCACCACTAGAAATGACCATCCAAGTAGGACTGGGACCACCGCAAAGCAGTGCCACCTGACTCGGACAACCACTCCAGAATGATACCATGGTCAACGGTATCAAAAGCCGTTGAGAAGTCAAGGAAAATTAACAAAAGACAAATTTCTCCTGTCTTTCTCCTGACAGAATACAGGGCAACCAAAGCAGTTTCTTTGCAAAAACTGGGCCTAAACCCAAATGGAAAAGCATCCAGAAAATCAGTTTCCTCCAAAAAGCACCTGGGTTTGGTCCTCAACCACCTGCTCAAGAACCTTGCCCAAGAAGAGATGGTTGGCCCTTAAGGTCTTTTCTTGGTGGTCACAAAACCTCTGAGCTCCCTCATTTCTCATTTCCCTTTTGGTCATGAGGTGGTGGATGGTTACTTTGTTCTCCCTTGAAAGAGTGCATAGAACAGAAAGAGGAAGTTGGAAGAATGACACCCTTTCCTACTTTGTCTTTCAGCTGTATGTGCTTCAATGGTCAAATTACTTCTACTAGCAAAATAAAAAAATTCCTTCAGTAGCACCTTAAAGACCAACTAAGTTTATATTTTGGTATGAGCTTTCGTGTGCATGCACACTTCTTCAGATGCATGCACACGAAAGCTTTGCTTCGACTCAGACCAACACGGCTACCTACCTGTTACTTCTACTAGATTTGACTTTTACACAGATCCCTTCGAAAAGGGAAGTGTGCATGTATGTGCTCAGGGTTGGGGTGGGGGGAAGAGATAAGTGATGAAAGGGGTAGCAATGACAGTACTCACTCAAAAATGCAGATGTGCCTAGGGGCCTAAAAGTGTTGGCAACCCGTTATCTAAATCATGCAAAATGCCCAGTAGTAATGAACCCGCATAGCTTTATTGTGAGGATCAGTTATATTATGGCTATTTAATAAAACAAAGGTAAGAAGGGACCAACTTATAGGGGCCACCCTGTATCTACAGTATAGCAAGAAGCCTCCTGCCTAAGACCCTTCCGGTCTGAGTGTGAACTTTTTTCTCACTCTGCAGCTCTAGAGAGAATAATAATAATAATAATAATAATAATAATAATAATAATAATAATAATAATAATAATAATATAATAGTCCCAAGTAATGCAAATTCTCATTTCCACTTCTATGAGGGGATTCATTGTCACTGCCTGTGTGAACTATTAGCTGTCAACTTTAATAATTATTAATTTATACATGCTAGTCACTTCATTTGACATCTGTGAGGGAAGCAATTCCATACAGCAGCAAAGCATTTAACCTGTGACTACACAATGCAAATGTCTCCTTTAGGTAGATTTGGTTTCACATATATACACAGCAACATTTTGTTTCTAAAATCATTAAAGGATTGAATTCTTTGGAGTCCTCATATTTTCTCATTCTGTGTCTGAATAATTAACTACAGGCAGGATCTCAGATCACTCTTTTTTTGCTATCCAATAAAAGCTGACAAAATTCACATATTTTAGCTCAGTATATAGCACAGTTTTCTTTAAAAAAACAACGGAAGAAGTAAAGGTCTGGACACATACGGTTAAACATTGTTAAACACTTAAGCCATTCTTTTCAAAACTGATTTCCATGTTCTACCAATACACAAAACTGAAATGCACATAAAATACCCATGTGGAGTGTTAGGGGAAGGGTAGTACCTCTGGTGTGGGATATATTGTGCTCCTTTGATCCCCACCCTGCACTCAGCTCTCACCTGTGGCATCCAAGAAGTTGTCAGCAGGCAACAGCAGCCACATCCTAGGAACAGGTTCAACTGGCTGGCTAAACCAGGTAAAGGGAGCCGATGGGTCTCAGACCCTCAGTGAGTTAGGGGTGTCTCTGCATGTGAAGGTAGGCTCCAGCAGATTGAGCAGATGAGACCAATAGTTGGTCCAATGGTCAAGAACGTGGTTACTGCATATGCTGTCAAGGGAAGTGAGGGGCAAATGGGGTTCATCAACCTGGGAAGGTATTCCCATCTAGAAGGAAAACTTTGATCCTAAACCACTGCCTTGCAGCTGTTCTTATTCATGAGAAAGGCTTCAGGAGTAAATCCCAAGGAAATGTATGTACCCGCTGCCTTGCTGCACATCTTCAGGAGAAGAAAAGGCTAATGAGTAAACGCTACAAAAACTCAGACTGGAGTTCCTAAGACAGTTGGATGGCACTTTTTACAGCTCCTTCAGTCAAGCTGACGTCAAATGTATTGCTCTGTTCCTTTGGACCACATCAGCGAGGCCGAGAGAAGGGTCTGGGCATCCAAGGACCTCCAGATCTGTGCCCTGGAGAGATCACTTTGGTACTGCCAATGTAGCAAAAACAACACAGGAGGCAGCAGTTACAAATCTCTGGTCTCTGCACCCATGGCAGGAGCTATGATTCTCTGGGGGTTTGACTTCACCCTCAGAGGCACACTCCATTATCTCAAGCGAGGGTAGAATACGCTTACACCCCTCAGCTAAAGATGGAAGTGAGAAAATACAAGGTCGCCAACTCTAATCTCAATATGTTTTCAGGATGCAAGTCCCACAGACTGCACTGGAAGTGTCAGGAGTATGGGCAGGAGTCAGGCTCTGGGGCCTGTAGTGCTTTGCAGGATTGGGGCCTGCCTCAGCTTGTGCTGGAGAAGCAAGGAGTGGCCACTCAGGTGAAGACCTCAGCTTGTGCTGGAGGAGCAAGGCGTGGTCACTCAGGTGAGGCCACTTGATATCTCACTGCACCTGGTGGCAGGAGCTGGGAGGGATAAAAGCTCAGCATTTCCCTTCAGCTCTTTGCCACAGCAACGCTATCCCTGCCTGGTTGCCTCTGGCCTCTTGCTCCTTGGACCCTTGCCTTGCTGACGCCTTGATCCTCAACCCTTCGACCTTTGCCTTGCCGACGCCTTGATCCTTGACTCCCAGACCTTCGCCTCTGCCTTGCTCCTTGACCCGGCGACTGCCTGCTACTGGACCCTCAGCCCTGCACCTGCTCCTGCTTCTACACCTCCACCTTGCCTCTGGTCCTGACGTCCCCAGCCAGGGCTTCAACCGCTGTGGCCCACCCATGTCCCGGCCAGGGTGCGAGATGGACAGAACCCAGCCTATGGACCTCGCCACTGTGCTGCAGCACCTCCGCATGCAGGTAGCTACGCTCCAGGGGGAGGTGTGAACACTTCGAGCAGCCCCTGCTGCGGCCCCAGCCCAATGGACTCTCCCTGTCTCAGTGCCAGATAAATTCAGGGGGGAGCGTGAGGCTCCTCCAGCCACTACCCCCCACAGGCTGTGGTCAACCCCTTCTATGGACTTACACAACCACCCCTGCACACCAGCGGCGTCCCTCGTGCCTTCCGCCAATGATCATGGCTCCCACATTCCGGAGACACAAGCTGATCTGACACGGCACCTAGAGAGGGCCAAGGCGGACTATAAGGCGCAAGCAGATCGACGGCGGCAGCAGAGGCCTGCGTTCCAGGTTGGAGGTAAGGTTCGGCTGTCCCTGGAATGTCACCGCACCGGACATCCCTCGACTAAGGGAGCATTCCCCATCCCGCAGCAGATAAATCCGGTCACCTACAAGCTAGAGCTTTCCCCTCTCCCTGAAGATCCACCCCGTGTTCCTTGCATCCCTGCTGAAACCTTGCCACACGGACCATTTTCTGGGCCACATTACCCCACCACCACCACTGGTCCAGGTTGATGTCCATGAGGAGTTCGAGGTTGCCCAGCTCCTGGACTTGAGGTGGCTCCGTGGGAAGCTTCAATAACTAATTGACTGCATGGGCTACGGACCGGAGGAGCGATCTTGGGAACCAGCTGACTTCGTGCACGCGCCCGCCAAGGTTCGGGCCTTCCATCGGAAGTTCCCAGATAAGCCTGGGCCATGACCGGGGGTGGAACCCCGTTTCCCTATGGGGGGGAGTACTGTCAGGAGTATGGGCAGGAGTCTGGGGCCTGTAGTGCTTTGCAGGACTGGGGCCTGCCTCAGCTTGTGCTGGAGAAGCAAGGAGTGGCCACTCAGGTGAAGACCTCAGCTTGTGCTGGAGAGGCAAGGAGTGGTCACTTAGGTGAGGCCACTACCTCACTGCACCTGGTGGGAGGAGCTGGGAGGGATAAAAGCTCAGCATTTCCCTTCAGCTCTTGGCCACAGCAACGCTATCCCTGCCTGGTTGCATCTGGCCTCTTGCTCCTTGGACCCTTGCCTTTGCCAACGCCTTGATCCTCGACCCTTGGACCTCTGCCTTGCCGACGCCTTGCTCCTTGACTCCCAGACCTTCGCCTCTGCCTTGCTCCTTGACCCTGCGACTGCCTGCTGCTGGACCCTCAACACTGCACCTGTTCCTGCTTCTACACCACCATCTTGCCTCTGGTCCTGACGTCCTCAGCCAGGGCTTCAACCGCCCGCCAACCGGACCGTGACAGGAAGCAAGTTTTACTGTGAGATAGTGGGTTGTCCTAAACTAGGCTTCCTCAAACTCGGCCCTCCAGATGTTTTGAGACTACAATTCCCATCATCCACTGGTCCTGCTAGCTAGGGATCATGGGAGTTGTAGGCCAAAAACATATGGAGGGCCAGGTTTGAGGAAGCCTGTCCTAAACATACCTAAATTATTCTGAGTCAGAAATGATGTCTTATCCAAGAAAATATACAAATTCTGGGAAAGAAGAAAACAAAACAAACAACATACTCATTTTTTGAGTCTTGGGCAATAACATCTGTTTCTTATGTCAATTTAGACTTTCAAAGTTTAGCTATATCTCAGTTCCAAAGCAGAGATGAGGCCTTGCCAATATATGGGAGTTTGAAATTAAAGACTTTCAGTCTTGCATGACCAGCTTTGTGAAGACCCCTTAGGTATAACTATTTCTGTGAAATCTGTCTCTCCTCAGATTTCAGTGTCAGAAGTTTCCCAAGCAGCAGATCTAGTAAATTTACAGCATTAACAGTGAAAAATACAGTTGTCATACTTCAAGTGATACTGTTCTTCCAACAATTGTTGAGAAACGCAAAATAGTTTGTATGAATAATAATCTATACTTAAAAACAAAGAAGTCTTTTCGCAAAAGAGTAAAGTCACTGCTATGATTGCATGGCAATATGGTTACAAATGTCTGGTCATTGACTCCAGGAAGCCATACTTATTTCAGGAAAAAGCAAAGTATTTTAGTCTAGTCCAGAGGTCCTATAGAATCCTAGCCAAGTTCAATATGGTTATTAAAGTTCTCTAGATGATAGCCATGTCTCAGTGCCACCCAGCACTGTGCATCCTTTTGAACAGGAAGATTAAATACACGTTTAAGTTGCCCTCCTCTTCCCGATGTCCATTTTCCCAAAGCACATCTGGTTTCCATGTGCTGCAAAAATGCCTTGACATTTCTTTAAAAACCCCAGGCCCTTCAAACAGCTGTGACAGACTAAAGGAGCACTGAATCTGACATTCTATCCTTCAGCTATCTGACGTGCAACCTTTAGATAACATTGCAAAGCGCAAACGTGGGTGTGGGGGAAATGAAACAATTAAGCGAAAACTCAGGGAGACAGTCAGAAGTGGTGAGAAAGCTAAAAGAACTGTATCATCTACCTGGTTATTTTAAGAGCACAAGGCTGCCTAGCAGCCTAATGCCCATTCCAGTTCCCTCTGCTTTTCTTCTCAGGACTGCCTTCAGATGTCACATGGGGCAGAAACACTAAAATAATCTCTGATCTTCTAGTAAGCAGGCCCATTTGTCCATCCTATTGGTTCAAACACCTTCTAAACTGTGAGGTATCACTGTGATGGCGTGCCCCCTCACTCCCAGAGGCAATATGCTAATACATCAAACAAGAAAACGGAGCATCATGATTCAACATATTGTGAAGGCCACTTTGGCTTAACCCATAGCCAACCAAACTTTCCCCCTCCTTCAATATACAAAAACCAACACAGACTCATAAGCGGTTTTCTTCGATGACTGTATTCCACCTGATAGTTAGGATCATGCCGTTTTTACTTATGCGGATGAGTGGCCCCCTGTCTCCATTACTGAAGTTATAAGTTTAATTGACCAGATGAAAGCAGGAAAGGCTGCCGGCCCTGATGCTACTCCATCTGAATTGATCAAAGCCAAGTCAGTGGTGGGCTCCGATACTAGCGGAACTATTCACTGTGATAGATAGATCTGGAATTATGCCTAACTCATGGCAGCAATATATAATTATCCCAATCTTTAAAAGGGGTGACAAAAAGCTGCCATCCAACTATTTACCAATAAGTCTATTGTCAAACATCAGGAGATTGTACGCTAAACATCTGTTAAATAAACTAACTACAGTACTTGGCTTGATGAGAATAGCATCATAGGTCCAGAGCAGGCAAATAGTTTATTTATGTGGCCTTCCTAGATATCAAGGCTGCTTTTGACACTGTTGGCAGGGGGCTGTTATGGACCAAATTGGAGACAATGGGCCTAGAACCTAGATTACTTTACTTGATCAAAAAGCTTTATACAAAGAACAACTGTCGTATAAGAACAACACCAGGGCATGAAATGACAGATCCTGTCATTATAAACCGAGGAGTAAAGCAAGGTTGTGTACTCGCTCCCTTTCTTTTTAACCTTTTTCTTAACGACCTCACTTCTTCACTAAAACAGATGGGTGCCCATAGCCCCAAACTCAATGCATCAAGCATCCCCATCCTCCTATACGCAGATGATATGGTTTTGCTTTCACAGACAAGAATTGGCTTAAAACGATTGTTAAATTCCTGTATTGACTATCTGTCCAGAATGAAATTGGGCATGAACTTTGATAAAAGCAAAATGATGGTTTTGGGGAATTCACGCAAGAGCTATAACTGGGTATTTGGTGGAAAACCAATCTAGCAGGTATTCGAATTCAACTATCTGGGAATTACATTCCATCATAGGCTTCTTTGGTCCTCGCACCGTGCAACGGCGGTGAATGCCAGTAAGATGTCTATGCAGGCCATAATGCGTTTCTTCATAACAAGAGGTAATTTGCACATCCCCTCTGCCCTTAAGGTCTTCAACGCCAAAATTATAGCTCAATTGCTCTATGGGATTCCAGTCTGGCTGCTAGGGTTTACCCAGCTGGTAAATGAGTCCAGGCAGCTTTCCTTTTTAAGATTTTTGCTGTCCCGGGGCTGTGTACCTTATGCAGCCTTGTGTCTATAGGAAGGTCAACACAAGGTAGAGACTATCGCCTGGGCGAGATTTCTTCTATGCTGGTTAAACATTTGCCTTACAACAGATAAAGACCCTCTCCTCAGTGAAGTTTTGTTAGACCCCTTTCTTTCCCCAGGGCTACAACAGTTTAATATAAAGGTACAGCAACTCGGGCTGTCAGTGGAACTTTTGCGATCGATGTCCCTACCATCTGCCAAGGCTATAATAAAAACTAGGTTGTGGGATATTGAACGCCAGGAACTAACAGAAACAGCAGAGAAAAGATGTTCCCCTCTTTACTTTCAACTTTCTTGGGCACATGAAATTAACCACAATTATCTTGAATTTTTGCTTAACCCTTAAGAAAGAAGGGCATTTTCGCTGGCCAAGTTTAATTAAAATCCATCAAACCTCCTTTGGGGAAGGTTCTCGGGCATGGTGGGAGGAAAAAGAATTTGCCCATGTGAAGACCACCTGGTGGAAACTCTTACACGTATGGTTCTTAAATGTAAACGATATGCTGATCTCTGCCATCAATTCCTAGATCAACTCTGCATCCCCAAATGGAAACCAGAGATGGGGGTCATACATTTTCTATTACTGGGGAATGATCAGAAGCTCACCAAGTTAGTGGCTAAATATCTTGATTTTGTTTTTTGTCGTCGAAACACATTGCAGACGTCTGATCTCCCTGGAGACCTAGAGATGTGACGATAGACTGCTTTGCCTCTTTTCTTTTGGCAAATGTTTTGTGCCACTGGGGAGGTGGTAATTCTATATTGATTTGTCATGGATGTTTGTATGTGATGCCAATAAAAGGTTTGATGACGATGATACAACACTTTTTCATTTAGAGCTACTTCCCTAAAATATACATCCCCACACAAATAAAATGCACATTCTTGTGAGCACTTCTTGAACCAAAGCTGCTTTGCAAAATTTGAAAAGATATGTGATCTATCTGCATTCTGATCTGCATCCAGGACTGGTGAATTAGGTTGGTTCAGTTTGAAATAGAGCCCAAACCAATTTCTCTTCCATCCCTACTATGCTCATCTGATGTTGAAACCAACTTCAAGCATATACTGTTTGGGACATTAAAACAATTGTCTTTTGATATAGACATGTGCTGTTCCACAATCTCCATCCCTCCCATCTTGCTTGAGAGTGCCACTGTTTACACTCACTCCTCAAATATATTAAAATAGTAGCTTGAACAGAATGAATCGCTGAGCTCATGGGGCGGGGACATACACACACTAGACTGTTTGTTTACGTGAATGCTTAATACATGGATGTTTGTGGTGCTTCATTCTTTAAAAATTGTGAAACAGTCTTGTCAAAGATTCAGGTTGGTGACTTAGCAGATCTCTCTCAAAATCATGTGTGTGTTTTAACATTTGTGATTTAAAGGTGGGCTCCTGATCCAAAGTTGTGGTAAGAAAGAGCTACTCACTCAGATGCTTCTGAACATTAAGAAAGTAGAGCATAAACTCTGGTCTTTCATAAAGAAAAACCCAGAGTCTTTTCTACTGGGGATAGTGGACAACTCAGTTATAAAACAAGATGGGACATTGTTCTTGTATGCTGTGGCAGCGGCAAGAACTCTAATTGCAGCACATTGGAAGAGTAAAGAAGTACCCAAAATTTCAGACTGGCAAGAGAAATTATTTGGATATTTGGACCTAGATAATTTGACCAATTCAATCAGAGGGCATTCCAATAAGAAATTTCAGCATAATTGGGAAAAATTCGGAGAATACATGAAAGCACAGTGCCCCACAATAAAATCCTGGGTCTATTTCTAAAGGTCTCGTATAGATCTGTTTTGATTTGATTTAATCTATGTTATCAATTTTGAATGACGGTGAATTGTCTTATATATTTTTTTCTTGTATAGTATGAATACTTTCAGGAATCATAGGACATAGATTTATAGACTTGAGGGGAAGCAGTACTGGAATATAGTCTCTGATAAACCTGGGAGTGAGATGAGGGGAAGTCGGACAGGAGAGGAGGAGGAGGAGTAGGGGGATAAGTTGAAGTTGAAGAATATGTATTTGAAAGACATTTAAATTGTCTCGATTATTTTGATTAAGGATATGAATGATTATCTGAATGTATATACTTGACTGTTGATTCTTTTTAGTTAATTTTTTTCCTTTTATGTTTTTCCTTTTTTGAGTGTGTACGTGAAGGTGTTTATATTATTGTATTTTTATTTGGAATTTAATAAAGTCTATTTTAAACAAACAAACAAAAAAAAACCCTCTGGTCTTTCAGTTTATGCATACCACTCCTCTCCCAGAGTTTCCTTTACCAAGGCTCAATTTCAACGTCATTTACACGATACACAGACTTCTGGGAAAAGAAATGCATACCAGCATCCCTTGTCTATTCCATTTTCTCCTAATATCATTCCTTACTTAGCATCATAAAACAGTTACCAGTAATCTTCCTCACTGCCAAATGGCAGGTTGTTTTCTTCAAAGTCTCTGACTTTGGGGAAGTGAATATTTTCTCACTATTTATTTGCATCCTGGTAACACAGAAAGGGTTTTCAACACATCCCATCCCACCCCATCAGGTTTTTGAATCCCACCCAACCAGTTTAATTACTGTTAATTGGCTCAAGCGATTGGCATTAGCTTAACGAAGTAGGCACAAGTGGCTTTTCTCTCCTGTGGGATCAAACGACTGTAGTGTTGAACTAATATATCTTGCCACAACATATAAATACAGGGATAAGTTTACTGGATGGATTTCAGGCCCACTGATCTCTGCATCTTCTCTCTGATGGTGAAAAATGATTCAGAGAAGGCCCAGCAGATCAACCAACGATGGCCCTCTCATGTTTTGCCCAGCAACCCTGAGTGTTTCATATGCTTTTCAAGGCACCTGAAGAAAGGGAGAGGCCAAAAACTGAAATGGTTTTCTTGGAAGAGCCAAGTATTTCAACATACAAGAGTAAAAAAAGAATCAAAATCATTGCTATGCATAGATTCTCTCATTTAAATGTTGCCTTGCAATCTGAAGAGAACATTTGGTGGCAATGCAGCTCCCGGGTCCACTCAGCACATCTGCCATCATTATCATCAAGTATGACAAATGCTTCAGAGAAATTCTGTGGCACGTATAAGTGTGAAGATGGCAGCAAGAACAACTGGCTTGTGCAGCAAAAAGGAAGACGATGGGGGTGCTGGCTGGAAACAATAATCAAGACTCACCAGCATGGTGCCTGCAGGCACCAGCATGTCCACCAGTTCCTCCTATGGCACTCACAAAATGTCTCAGTATGTATCTCCTTGAGAATCTGTAATGCATGATCTTCCTGTTCAGTTCCAGTTTACACTGGCTCACCCTCTCCTGTATTAATCAAACACACTTCCTTAAACATGCCCACATGTAATTGGACTGGACATCCACCCTCCCATCCATTTTTGAAGAGAGAAGAGGTACAAAGAGCTTCTATTTGCGAGGGAGCACGATGATGGCTGATGTGGTGGGTGATGAGATGCCCATGCCATTGTGAGGCCCTGTCTCTTTTCCTGTGCTTTCAGCTATGGCAGCCTTTTTGTGACTTGCCGCCCAGCTCCCCACAGCAACAATTTTGTGACTGGCTTCTACAGCACTTTCTCAAAATTCTAAATGTGTCCTCTGGCCTAAAAAGGCTGGCAACCACTATATGAAATAAAACAAGTCACTCAATAAATAATCCTATATCCTAACAGTGAACTCATTATCCAAGAGTGGATACTTCTGTAACACAAACTGCACAAAAGAGGGAGGTATCAGCAGGCTCGTGGAAAACCCAAAGTTTGAAAAGCTCCCTCACTCAAGCCTTTAGAAATAAAACTGAAGGGTGGGGTAAGGTATGCAAAAGATGAGCAGGAGCATTTGTCTCTAATATTCTAACTGGTAGGCTTCCTATCAACTCCCCCAGGTGGGTCACAAATACTTACCCCAGGAGGGACAACTGTATTTTCTGCAGACATCTTGCCACGGAAGCTACATGAGTTGTGTACTAGGCCAGGCACCCCCAAACTTCGACCCTCCAGATGTTTTGGACTACAATTCCCATCTTCCCCAACCACTGGTCCTGTTAGCTAGGGATCATGGGAGTTGTAGGCCAAAACATCTGGAGGGCCGCAGTTTGGGGGTGCCTGTACTAGGCTCTCCCCACTCCTGCTTTTCTTCCTTCGTCCCCTTTAAGGAGATTTGAACCCCTGTCAACAGGAATACCCAGGGCCTGGCTGAACAGTGTTCCTGCAGCTCTCTAGCATGGTTTTATGATGATGCAGAAGTATTACTGGGTGTGTGTGTCCCCATCACTGTGGCTAGATTGTCCCAGATTGGTTGCCACTAGCAAGCTTTGTTTCCATGGATGCAGCGAGCAACTCTGCAATCCTATGATTATTTATTTTCTGATTGTGTGTTTTCCCCTTCCGCTCCTGTTCTGGCAACATGCACAGGACAAGGTGGACTTTCCACCAGCACAGTGCCAGCGTTATCGCTTCCCTCCCCAGCATAATTAGAGAATAGGTTTGCCCTGCCCTTTACTAACAGCATGTTCTCCTGCATGCCAAGTTTTTCCTGTTAATCTGCCCAGAAATTGGAGCTTCCAAGTGACACACTTGGGGAAAGGAGAACGAGAAGCCTGACCTTTAAGTTCGTGCCAACATGGAAACGGAGTTCTTCTGAATGAAAAACTTTCTTAAGCATTAAACTTTAAAAGTCATTGTAAGCACCACATTCCTTAAATGTGAGAAACCATTTTTTCTGAGAGTGGAAAGTTATACCTTGTCGCCATCTCCTGTTTATGGTATGTTTAGGAATTCTCAGACCAGTGACTGACGGATTCCCATTTAATTTGTTACAGTTTCATAACTAAAAAGAGACTGAACTTTGGCATCAGTCCTACTAACAAAGCTTGTTTATTAGCAAACAAATGACAGATCAACTCTGCTTGCTTATGAGCTTGGGTTGAATTGCTGCTGGCTGTGACTCCTCATTTAATACATGTTCTTCCATATATGCTGCAAGTCAAATATGCACCCTGGTACCTACTACCTAAAGTCAGGATTTTTAATGGCCATTCTGCTCAGTTTATGCAAGGTTATATGGTGTGCCATAAAACCACCAATTCTTTTAGCTTATGTATCAAGGGGCCTTTAACCAATAGATGTATTAATGCAAATGATGTTCAAACAATATGGGCTTGTACCTAGGAACACTTCACACAGACTAGTTAGTGCTTTACTTTTAACCACACCTGGGTCCAAACCAAGCTATTTAGAGTAGAATGAGATGCACATCAGTTATTTAAAATTATAACTATCAAAATTACAAAGTAAACCAGAATAAATTACTATTTTTAAATTGTACAAAATACAGAGAATTTTTAAAATGGTAATCATCAACAGCTTCTGCAAAAGCTTAAAGCAGGTGGAGAGCCTGTAGCCTCCAGCTTTTGTCGGACTAGAACTCCCATCATCCTTGACCATTGACCATGCTGGCTGAAACTGAGGGGAGTTGCAATCAATATAAGAACTTCTCGTTTCACTGAGCTCGGGACTTTGTGCCAGTTTCTTGCTGGAAAGTTCCCTGGCTATTATTTGCCCCCAGAAGTGCTTTTCAATGCAAATTGAATTTTCAGGGGCCATTAGCACCTGGCGGGGAGTGTTTTTGTCAGAAAAACAGCATAAAGCTCCAATCCAGATCAACAGCGCACTCTGGACTGGGCAGCCCTGGCTGTTTTTCATACAAAACAAAAATGGTGAGTTTGCATGCTTTTTAAAAGGCATATTTATCACACCGTGCAATCTGGCCCTTAATAAGCATCGCTAATTATGGAAAAAGTGATGAAATTCATTTGTTACTATAGAATACTCTATCATTCTGCTTTTGAAAATGTGTCTGGCATTATTGTGCGGCATTATTTAGTGGATAATAAACAAATTATATGTTTGTTACTGGAGGCAAACATTTTTTCCTTATCTACATAAACATTTCCATACTTTGCAGAAGATATATAAAGTTTCCGTTTGGCTAAAAGCAATTATTGGAGGGCAGATGGGTGGGAACTCAAGAATTTTCTATCGAGCGTTTTAAGTGGGGTGTCACGTGACAGCTGGATGCCAAACAGTTGCAAAGACTCCCTCATTCTCAAACATGCATAAAATTCTAATAATATCTGCAGACAAGAGGCAGAATGAAAAGTCAAAGAACAATTCATGTATTCATACCCCAGCTCTTTGTTGCTTTTAATCTTTGTCTGCTGGGAGAAATGTGTTATATTCTTTAGGAACATGGTTCTCAAATCTCTTGCTGCCTTATTGTCTTAGTGTTTGATAGGAAAGGAGCCCCACTGAAATCAATTGAATAATTTATTTTCTAACATATATACAAAAAACTGCACCCTTGGTCAGTGTATCACAAATAATGATATAACCCCACACCCTTAAGGTCCCAGAAGTCAAATGTGTGTCCAACACTGCTCAAATGGCTCTCTGCCGATCCACTGTACATTTTCTAAGCCAAATGCAATCTTAGACGCTGCAGCTTACAAGTCATTTCTTTCATCGCAACAGAGCTTTAGTGCAGGAAGCTGATAGAAATAAATAATTTTTAAAGAGATCACTATCTACAGTGTAAAATAAGGATGAACCTTAAGAGTTCAAGTCCTTTGGAAGTTACCTGTCCTGATAAGATGAAACAGCCTTTCCCTCAGAAAGGGAAATATGGATGATTTGAACGATTTGCCATGGACGTCTCCAGGGAAAAGAGTTCCAAGTAGGAAGAACATTACTGTACTCATGTCACGCTTGCGGACTTCCCCTAAATAGCTAGTTGGAGAACATAATGATGAACTATATGGGTCATTGGTCAACTCTCAATGATGACCCACCATCATGTGGTACTTTTCAAAGCAGTTCTTTGAAAGCCAGGTGCATCCTCCCTCTATTACTGGAGTGCATGTCAACTCTCAATTTTTGTTTTAAAGAGGCAAACAGAAGAATTTGTTAGTACAGTATTCATTTTATTTTTATCCCACCCATCCCCCAAGATGCTCAGGGCAGTATACATGGATTTTCTCCATTTTATTCTCATGACATACCTGTAAATTATGCTGAAAGTGTGTGTGCATATAGCGAAATGTCTGGGTGAGCATCATGGTTCAGCAAGGGTCTGAACTTAGATCTTCCGGGTCTAAGTGCAACATATTAGACCATACTTGCTCACTGTGACTATTGCCTTACAAGCAAAATTCTGCCCCACTGCTGGCCTACTATTAACCAATCATTACATTTGGACTGAATATCACACAGATTTCTTTTAATATAGACTTGTCTGTCCTTTCAATAAAGACTAAAATGTGGCTGGCACATACTCCCCAGCTGGCACAGAGTGGCTAGGGAGACCCGGCCAGATGGGCGGGGTATAAATAATAAATTATTATTATTATTATTACTCTTGAATCATAGTCTGGGTAACCTACGAGCAAACAAGGGACCGTGGCCAAGAAAGGGAAAGGCTGGGAGTTAATTTCAGTTTACCAGATTAGTGCGGTTAAATCCACCAGCATATTCCTCTTGACCTGCTTTCACCTTGAATTGTGATATAGGTCATCATGCCTATTTAAAACCATTTGCATCCCTTGAGGGGATGGCCTAAAGACCTAATAAATGTACTGAAGCAGAGCCTGCCACAGAAAAAGACAGTGAGTTCAGCTCGTCTTTCAAGGCCAGCAAATAAATGCTCCTTCTGGGCATATGGGGGATGACAAAGAAAGGGCTGATGCTAATCTTGTTTGTAGTTGCACACACTGGTACAGCTCCTTCTCCCAATGGAGGAGTCCTCCTTACTTACACTACCAATTACAGTCATATGCTGGCTATCAAACATGATGATGCTTAAAGTCCCAGGTTCAATTCCCGGCTTTTCCAAGTTGAGGTGGGAAAGACACATGTCTGAGATGCTGGATAGCTACTGCTATTCACTGCGTAGACAATAATGAGCTAGGTGAACCAATAATTTGACAAGGCACTTCCTATATTCTTGTTCCAAATGGGGAAATGTTAGGCGCTCTAAAAGTGAATCTTTTTGCATACTGAGGTTCAGAGTTATTTTGAGAAATCAATCCTCATATCTGGTCAGATAGTAATACAAATGACTAAATAAAACCTTCAATATGCTATATTATTGTTAAACTTGGACATTTCAGTTTTAGTTCAGTCAGCTAGATAGTAATCCCAAGACATCACCTACAGCAAAACGTTGAGTGCACCAGAGGAAGGGACAATTCATGTATATGAGTCAGCAATGTAGCTCCTTGGACATAGTTTTGTTTTCAGTCAATACTCAAAAGTCAAATGGAAATCCAAAATACTAATCAAATGCACACCCTACAATTGTATATGATCCATCCCTGCTTTGGAAAGCTTTCATTCATTCATTCAAAATACCTATGCTCCACTTTATAGCCCCTAGAGCAGGCATGACCAAACTTGGTCCTCCAGATGTTTTGGAACTACAACTCCCATCATTCCTAGCTAAAAGGACCAGTGGTCAGGGATGATAGGAATTGTAGTCCCAAAACAACTGGAGGGCCATGTTTGGCCATGCCTGCCCTAGAGGCTTCTCAAAGTGATTTACAAAAGATCTCCGCAATATAATATAATGTAGTATCAGAAACAGAAATATTGTTGGTGTCCATATAGTGCCAGTATCCTGCCCTCATCCTGCCCACTGCCCACTAGGCAAACCCACTGAGCTCTTCTGAGGCAAGGGAGGTGGGGCCAAGCAGCTGGAACTTGCTTAGCCCATGATGGAGGCAAATATTATCTCAAGTGCCAAATCACAGTCTGAACTTCTGACAGATAAACTAGAAGCTGCTAACTGAATAAATTAGTTAGGGAATAGTATTTTAAAGCAACACTGCTACAGTCATAGTTACAAGGCAAACCGCTAGATCAGAGGACTTAGTACATGATCAACATTTCAGTAGAAATACTTTTTATTGTAACTAAAGAATGCCCTAAACCCCCCGAAAACCCATCACTTTGAACATTTAAATAGTTTTTTTAGTGAACCTTTTATGAGGCTATCGTGATTTTTATTCTTTTGGGATTGGCAAAAGACTCCCATCGCCAATGAATCAGATCATGCTTTGCAAAAATAAAAAATTACACAGTCCTCCATAATAGCAACACAATCCATTTGTTACAATCCATGGGGAGCAAGGCAGTTCCTTGTATCCATAACAACCTGCATTCATGCACAGGGATTCCCTAGTGAATTGAATGATCAAAAATTTTTCATGAAAAGTATGTGTGATTCTTGCCTCCGGTAATGCATAGAAATTGCCAAGCAGGGCTTCCATCTCCCCCTCTTCCACCCACATCACACAGAGTGTTGCCTTCTTCAATCGTAGCAACCCCCTCCTCCTAGCTAAATAGAGATATTTATTCCTTGCATTCAAGTCACAGGAAAGTCGGAGCTGAAACTGTACCGGTAGGCATGGCTCATGTCTTGCGTTGTTTGACAGCTACTGCTTCAAAATACAGCCTCTCACTTGGAAGAGAGCAACAAGCCAGAATGCAATCCTAGGGAGTAATAACCAGCTTAACCTCACTTAATAACTACTGCAATCACTGCTTACCAGAGGTCACACTTTATCTTCCTGGTTCAGATTGGACTGCCAATCTTAAAACACTCTGAACTACTTAGCTTGCTCCTTGCTCTACTGAGCACAGAAATATATTATTGTTAGAGACTCATCCTCAGGTATGGAGAGACATTTCAGAAAACCAAATAGTATAACTGGGCTACTATGACTGAGATATTAATAGGGATTCTGAGTTTCGTGCACATTTTCAAGTAGACCTCATTATGCTCTTTCCCCAGCTTTAATCAAGCTTAATGCTTTCATTTTCATGGAGATTAGGGCTATGGAGTTTCATTTACTAAGAGAAAGTAAACAATGGACTCCCTGGGGTATAGAAGCACAGACGGGCAGAAAAAAAAGAGGACCCACCTCACCACTTCAGACCCTTCAGCAATAGGGTTCTTTTCATGACTTTCATGTCCACCAAGGTTAAGGTTCTCATAGCCAGTGTCAGGGGTCAGCAAACCTTTTCAGCAGGGTTTCAGAGGTCCACTGTCCCTCAGATCTTGTGGGGGGCCGGACTATATTTTGGAAAAAAATATGAACGAATTCCTATGCCCCACAAACAACCCAGAGATGCATTTTAAATAAAAGGACACATTCTACTCATGCAAAAACACCAGGCAGGCCCCACAAATAACCCAGAGATGCATTTTAAATAAAAGGACACATTCTACTCATGTAAAAACATGCTGATTCCTGGACCATTGGAAATACCATCAAAGAAGGAAGAGGGTGGCACATGATGAATACATATATGATGCTCTCTGTGGGGTCTTTGGCAAATCACTGCCCTAAGTGTTGCTCTCGGTCTAAGTAAGGATATGAACTGTGATGCACTGGGTGCTGAACACAACTGAGCATACAATTAAGCAGACCTCAATCTGGGGGTCCTTTCCCAGGCATACGGCCAAGTTTCCTTCAAATCAATGTCAGCCATATAACTACTAACTGATTGACACATTTTACATGAGATACTCAGCTCAGTTCAAGAATAGAAGACTGACAGGTGTCCTTGCTAAAAGTTCATAATTAAATTCACATTTGAAGTCCCCAGATGCCCTGGGTGCAACCAGCTATTTCTCATCTCTAGCAGAGATATTGCAATTGTTCAAAACTTAATTTAATCTCTTATAGGTCAGGAATTGTTATTGATGCCAGCCAAGCTAGTGTTTTGTATTCTTAAAATTAAATTATGTAGAATCTGCATGGTAAATCGAAGTTGACCTTCCAGTTCTACTTTTAGTAGAAAGCACTGGATATACAAACATTTGAAAGAAATGCAACAATGAATGTGGCATTGTGGCATTCTCTTTGCACAGGAGTCCTCTTTTCAGAGATCAAATTAACAAGACCATACACAATGATTTTAGCTACAATTAAACCCATGCCTTCAAAATGATTACTCTTGGTCTTTGTCACCATACACACTGTTTAGTATTTACTGTACAGTGGTACCTCTACTTACGAATCTAATATGTTCCAAACGCACATTTGTAAGTCGAAAAAAAATTGTAAGTCGAATCCCATAGGAATGCATTGGGAGAAAAAAATCGTAAGTCGAAGCAACCCTATCTAAAAATTCGTAAGTAGAAGAAACTGCATCCAAGATGGCGGACGGAGCTCCATTCGTAAGTAGAAACATTCGTAAGTAGAGTTATTCGTAAGTAGAGGTACCACTGTATTTACAATGAATAATTTGTAAGGTTATAATCTATAAATCTATAACTTGAAAACAGACATCCAGTAGTACTTGATATAGGGTGAATAAACTCTTTTATCAGCAAGAATAAAATTATTCTTTTCTCAAGGAGACCTGAAGCTGAACAAAAATGCAGGTTCTGACGGAGTTTTCAAACAGCAACTAGTTAAACTTACCTTGCTATGGGGAGCTAAACAGTAAACTCTGCTATCGTGTAGCTTCTGTTAAGTTTCACCAATTTCAATAGGAGGTAGCCAAAGTGCTTGGTGGACTGGGCATTTAACTATCCTATCCTCCTGACCCGGTCAATATTACTTGCTCCTCAATCGGATCTGGGGGTGGGTCAAGAGTTTCCAGGAAGGGGTTACTCTTGTTGAGGCCAAGGCAGCTCTTCACCGGGAAGTCTGCCTGGCACCAATGTTTCAGTGCCAGGTAAAGGCCTATTTGTATTCCTGGGCATTTGGCAAGCAGTGATGATATATTGTACTATATTGTTACAGTACATTTGTTTTTAATATGTCTTTTTTAAATGGACGTTAATTGCTAACGGACTTTTTATATTGGGAAGCAATATGCAGATTTAATAAACTGCATTAACTACACTAATTGCCACTGGCTTTGGTGACTCCATCAAGTACCTCTCCTGTGAAGAGCCCACCTTCCATCAGGTCACCTGTCTGAGGAAAGAACTGCCATCACAGAAACAAATCTAGCCTCATGGTCCTGACATTGCTATCTGCCATGCCCCAGACATTGTCACCAGTTCTGCTCCCAGATCTGATTGAGAGCAGTTACAATCCCACACAGGCAGAGCTATATAACTGTAGGACTACATGCCTGTGTTATAACAGCTATAACTTGAAGAACTGGTGCCCAAGCTTATAGAATCTTAGAGTTGGAAGGGACCCGAGGGCCATCAAGTCTAACCCATTGCGATGCAAGAATTTCAGCTAAAGCATCTGTGACAGATGACTTGTGTTTTCCCCCCTCTCCTCCCCACCTATACCCTTTTCATTTTGTGTCATTTCTTTTTGGATTCTAAGCCTGAGAACAGGGGACAGTCTTACTACTGATTTTCATATGCCACCCTGGAACCATGTTTGACTGAAGGGTGGGTTATAAATGCTTCAAATAAAGCTCAAAACTACAAGTGATATCTAAAGTTTGTAAAGGTCAAAATCTAGTTCTAATTAATCAGAATATGCACAACATATGAAAGAACAGCTGCTCTTTAGGAGGACAGATCTGTATTAAATAAGCACAATATCCTCTCTCTTCAAATGGTAACACATTTAACACACAATATTCTTTTCAAATTCTTGAATACACTTTTATCCTTTTTTTTGCTTGATCTACAGTTACTTTGAATTTTGGACAACTCTGCTATTCAGGCAAGAAAAAAACTTCACTGAAGATATAAATTCAGACAGACAATGGGTGTGTACACTTTACCGGCTTAAAAGGAAGCAAGGTTGTTTTTTTCTCATTGCGTTTCAAGTCAAATTTGCTTGCAGCTGTACATATCAGCATGGGTTCATGTGCACTGAAGTCACCTGCTGCATGCCCATACCAATGGGTGGAGATTGGGGGTGTGTGTGTCTTCATCTGATGGTACTGCCTGGTTGGTTTCCCTGCCCTGTTCTCCGGCCCCAGAAATCCAGATGGAAAGGAAGTCTTCACAAATGGACACACCTGGGATTCCATGCAACTTGAATAAGGAAACCGTGCTCACATTGGATTGAAGGAAACCACATAAAAACACAGTATTGTACAAGAAACTACAGTATAACTCCATATCTTAAGTAATATGTGTACATGAATTCAAAAATGAGCAGTGGAAATGCACTGTAGCCAGAGTAAACAGTAATGTGTACACAGCCAATAACTTCCTTTTCTAAACATATTTATGATGACACTGTCCCAATAAACAGGTCTGTGATGCTGAGAAAGGACGGGAGGGGAAAGAATTAAGGCAACAATATGTCCAAGTGTTCTTCCTTCTGTCTGCAACTTGCCCACACTGGTTTGGGTGGGAAAGAAAACATGCAGAGGAAAGAATCAGGCGATGCTGTCTAATTCGTAATTGAACCTTCATTAGATGAGGCACATGTGACTTAATGCTTCTCGCCATGCACAAAAATTTCCTGCACGTAGAAAACTGAGCTGTCAGGAAGGCTCTAGCTGCACTTTCTCCCAAAAATACTAGTTTTCCATATGCAGGAATGTTCAGTTAGGTAACCCCTGTGGTAATGCATAGATAACAGCCACTAGAGAATGAATGAAGGTTTACCACGCAAAGTTCAAAAGACTGAAGGCCTTTCCATCCCTGCTCTAATTAACAATCACAGTTCCTTACTGTGGGGGGGGGGGGGTTGGCCTTCAGGTTCCCACAGAAGAACTCAGGAGAGCATCGATCCCTGGGGCAGAAAAACCACTAACATTTGGAATGATGTGCTGCAACTTCTGAAAAATTCAGTGTGTTTTTTCACAGAAGTCCGATCAATCACATGGCTTGGGGGAAAAACCCGGAATAAACATGATTCTATGCCACTAAAATCCATCATGGATTATGTCTAACAATGATATTTAGCCAAAACAATTAAGAATGAGATATTCTTGTTCAGACTCAAAAGTACAACAAATAAGAGACATCAACATCAATGTCTCACTCTTGAGTATTAAAAGGTACCTGGCTGTCCAACATCAGAAACTGAATGTGGGCAGTTAGACTAGATGTATCTTGGTCTCATCCTTTAAAGCCAGTTGTACCCTGCTCTTCAGCCAGAAGGGTTCCCAAGAACAGCTTACAAAGATCAGAAGTAAAACATGTCCAATGTATAGCAAGACATGTAAAGCATGCTAGGCCATACCCAATTATCTTCTAAGCCTGAAGGCAAAGTAGTGTTCTACTTTTAATGAACTAACATTCACTGCTCTTCAATCCTAGGAAACAGGTCCATTGTTGGGGGAGCAGTGAGGTGAACCAGTCCTGAGTCCTTTGTTCTGGACCCTCAATCTCTAGTCCCTTCTCCTGTTTAAAAAACAGATCATTTTTTAAAAACTTTGGGTGGGATTCACCTACCCAGACATGTCAGCAGAAGCCCTGTGCAAGGAATTCCACATATGCAATGGGACTTTCCTCTCTCTCTTCACCCAGCGTGGCCCCTGAAATAAGCTATGGAGGTGTTGGGAGAACCCACAAAACAGTGTGCAGGGGAGGAAAGGGATATCCTTTCATCTGGCAATCTGGAATGTTTGTGCAGATGGAATGATGGGAACAGCGTGACATTAAATCCCACACTTTGTTTACAGGGTGACTGAGAACATTACAAAACACAGTGCCGTTGAGATCCCAGTCACAACGTGCCCAGAGGCACCTGTGCTATGCTAATAATAATAATAATAATAATAATAATAATAATTTATTATTTATACTCCACCCCACCCATCTGGCTGAGTCTCCCCAGCCACTCTGGGCGGCTCCCAATTGAATATTTAAACAATACAGCATTAAATATTAAAAAGCTTCCCTAAACAGGGCTGCCTTCAGATGTCTTTTAAAGTTAGGATAGCTGCTTATTTCCTTGACATCTGATGGAAGGGCGTTCCCACAGAGCGGGTGCTGCTACCGAGAAGGCCCTCTGTCTGGTTCCCTGTAACCTCACTTCTCACAATGAGGGAACCACCAGAAGGCCCTTGGCGCTGGATCTCAGTGTCCGGGCTGAACGGTGGGAGTGGAGACACTCCTTTAATATATACACAAGAAACAGTTCTTGCCAACAGAACTGCAGGTGTGGTGGAGGACCCAATCCACATACAGTGTACAGAGCCCAGAAGATCCTGTTGGCATCCCATAGCTCAGAGTTACTTTTCCATGGTTAAGTAACATGCCTCCATGCGCTTCACTACCCCCATGACTGGGCCCATGTGTTCACACCTGGCTCCTTGGCTCTTGAATACCAGAAAGGCTCGTGCAAAGAGGCCAAGTAAAGGCACTGAAAGAAACCTTCCTCCCAATGTCAAAAGATACAAGTGCTCTAATGGAGCATTGCTGGATGGATCCAAGCCTTAGCTTAGAAGCTTCAGTTATGTCTTGGCACTAGGACCTAGAACATGATCCTTGAGTTGCTGTGCTTGGAGCTATAGCTAATAGGGTCAGGCAGTAAGACACAAGCACTGAATGGTTTGAAGAATAATTACCACCCAAGCTCTTTTGTACTATTTTCTAAAAATGTGCTCACAGCACCTCTGATCCCAGTGGTCCAATCAGCACTTCTTATTAACACCTTCTGAAAATCCCATTTCCTTTCCTTCTGCACTTGCAGAAGTTACACATGAATGGTTCATTAATGAAATGGGCAAGGAAAACCGCCATGTACTTCACCTACTCCCCCACACCATATCTAACTCCTTTCGCTTAAGGTATGATTAATAGTTCATATTTCCTTTGCTCCAATCGGAGACATGAAACTAAACTATAATTGGAGACCGCTTTCAAAACAATGGCATTGTGACATGCCATTATTATTTGGGGAATGCGTTGGATGGCAGCGAATCTCAATGAAAAGTGAAGTTTGTCACTTGCGCAGGTAAAAAAAAAAAATCAGACCAAAACGCAGCAACTTCCAAATTGCTTTGTCCAGTTAGTGTCTCAGTTTGGGGCAGCATACCTCAATCCTTTTTAGGAAGATTTAAGATTTTTTTAAATAAAACTTTCTATACACTGAGCAGCTCAGTTGTATGAACTGCTTTTAGTTGTTGGTTTATTGTTGTAGAGAGACAGTCAAGCTGACTTACAGCCTGCATCAAACACAAAATATAAAACAATAAAATAAAATATAATTAAAATAGAGACTAGAGATAGCAGGTAGAAAAAAGAAACCCTAACTGTTTAACAAGAACCTACAAGTGTAGGGGCTGATTTAGAGCTTTCCCACTTCAGCAATCAGCTGGCAGGACAAGTTACTCCATGAATGGAAATTGCCGCTTCCTGGCCCCGCCCTCCACCACCCACTTCCACTGCTGAGCTCCAGCATTCGCCCAAATTGGCAGAAGCTGGAGCACTCCTCCAGGTGTTAGCACTCGCTTGGCTTCTGTGGCTGGGGGTGGGGAAGATGAGCAGCAATGTCGCACACCAGACCACCTCCCTCTTAGTGGCAGAAGCAAGTGGGGTGGGCAGTCACTTCACCCTGTGTCATGGGAGGGCCGGCTCTGCTGAAGTGGTAACAAACCTAGGAGGGCTGGGTATACTAACCCTTACTATAAGAATTGAGAAACCTAAAATTCGTTCTCCTAGCTGTAGGAGCTGTAGGAGCATTAAACACCCATTACAACGCACTGGCACTAGTAGCTCTTGCTTGGCACAGCCATGCCATACAATATGAAAGAAAGAACAGCACGGAAGAACCCATTTTCAGGAGGCATCAAATTAAGATATTCAACATTTGACTAGTTTTTCTGGAGGAAATGGGACTCGTTGTATTCAATGCACAGCTGTTGCTAGAACAGTTCTAGCTAGGCTTGCCAGATGTCCCGGGGGTCAGATCCTGAGACACAGGGAGCAAAGCCTGGGAGCTAAGGGGTGGCACCTGTCAGAACAGATGGCAGAACCCAGAGGCAATTGCTGATTAAGAGATTTCATGTCCCCCCCCTTAGGATGATCTCTATCTAGTGCGAAATGAATTGCCCTATTCCCTATGTGTTTTCAAGATAGATTTGTTATGCCTCTCAGTCACTCACTCCCTGGAGAAAGAGAAAAGTCCTGTGTTTCTCGTGTGTGTGTGAGTGAGTGAGTGAGTGAGAGAGAGTTATTGTGATGCATCATCTTATTTGTTTGTTTGTTTGCCACCCATCTGACTGGGTTGCCCCAGCCACTCTGGGTGGCTTCCAACAAATTAAAACACAGTAAGGCATCAAAACTAAAAACTTCCCTATATAGAGCTGCCTTTTTTTCACCACCACCACCCCACCCACCCCGCTTTTATACCAAACCAACAGGCTGACAATAGGTAAACAAAAATGTTTTTGCCTGGGGTCTAAAAAAATCAAGGTGGGCTCCAAGAGTGTCTCATTGGGGAAGGGGTTTCATAGTCGGTGCCACAACCAGAAAGGCCCTTTCTCTTGCTGCTGCTCACTTCTCCTCTGGTAAGGATGACATTGGGAAAGACTTCAGCAGACGACCTAAGGGCATGGGCAGAGTGCTATGGGAAAGGCACTTCTTAAGGTAGAATAAAAGATAGTAGCTAGATTCTACCTGCTGGGATAGATACAACTATTTTAAAATGTAGTGCACAATTGCATGTTCATCAGTAGCATCTATTTATTGAGTAGGGAGAAGTTAACAGTATACCTGCCCTAGGAAGAATTAAAAAAAACCATGTGCTAACCAGCATACCTTCCATTATACTCCTGTTTTCTTACTTATGGATCATCATATGAAGTAATCAACAGACAGCAGTCTGAGGTGAACCCAAGTTAGACATAGCTTTCAATCACACAGAATCTGATCCCTATAGTTTGGAAGAAAGACTTGGCACAAAGCTTCCTACTCATTTCCATGACCCTTTGCCTCAAAACTGCTTTGATCCTATCCAGTGATGTGGGTTTTCTGAGAAGTTTTGAATCCGAGAAAATTATGAAGACTTTTCTGCTGCCCTAAATTTATTGGGCTTCTGCTGGACTAAAGGGTCTGCTTTACCATGCTTACCTTAAAAAGGAAAGGGGGGGGGGAGTATGATGTATAAGTCTCAAGTTTTATTTTATGTTTTGGCAATAACATATAATTGAAGTATTCCATGGGGGAATCCATAAAATGCACTTACTTGTGTGATTTAAATATAGTCATAGCTTCTCTTAGAAAGTATTTTCTTAGAATACTTAAATGTGACATGACAAGCTTACATTTTAAAAAAAATATGAAGGCAGTGAAAATGTTAAGGCACTTATTTGAGCCCACCCAAAGAACTACCCTAATTTACACAGGCAAGCATGCTCTCCTAAGAACAATCACCTGAAGAAGTTAATTATAACTTTGAAGCTGCCTACCTTGACTGCTATTGTACCCATTCATTACATTACTTATTCATTTTATGAAACCACACATTTTTAGAAATGGGAAATTTCCTGCCTCTCATTACTGATCACCTCTATTGTTGTTACAAAGCAGAAGGATGCCAACATGTTCGATTCTTTGAAGAAACCTGCCATCATTCAGAAATATTTATCCACTCAAAACATTTATAGCCTGACTTTCCTTTTAAAAGCTCAGGGAAGCTTATAATACAGTAAAATAAATAAGACCAAAGTTACAAGAATAGAAGAGCAGCAGAATACAAAAAGGCAGACTACAAGATCTAGGGACTCTCATACGCTCTGAGTGTTTTTTAATTAGGGGGGGGGGAGGAGCCCAGGCTGCATATCTTTTTATATGAAGAGTAACTTATTCAGAGTTCAGCAAAATCTTCCTTTTTAAAGCAAAATATTCAAGCATAGAGGAGGAAAGTGGACATTCCCCTGACACCGTGCCTCATCTTGTATTGTATTCTAAAAATGTAGCTTGGAGGGGGGTGTTCTAGCTCTGAGGTTTGCATCTGTGTTCCCTTAAATCAGTATTTTAACCACTGTACCGCTAAAGATATATTGTCATTTCTACCATGACTGGAAAATCAAAGTCATACAACAATCAAATTATTTCTGCTTTCCCCATCAGATAACAAAGGCCCAATGCATTTCTCCCCTATCTGCCAACAGAACTTTGAATTCAAATAGGTGCATGTGAAGACACGCAATAAATCAACGAGAGATTCAAGGACAAGAACACGAGGGAGGGAGGGAGAGGGACACATATGGATTAATTTTTTTGACAGTGCTAGAGCACAGTGCAATGCTAGCAACCACAGAAAAAGCAAAGGAGCTAAAATGAAACTATTGCCGCAAAACAAAATCAGAAATCATGCTGTCATTAGGCTTCCTCAAGCAATGCTAAAGACACAGCTGCATTGGAAAACTCCAGCTCTAATCTTTTGTTTAGACTGGATGAGAGGCCACAACCCAATATTTCAGTGCTCCTTTCTAGAGGACGCTGGCATAGAGGAACTGGACCAACCAACTGCTCACTTACTCTTCTACACCATTTCATCTTACAGCACCTGTTCAAATCTAATCTACATCTCCAAGAATTTGGTATCAAATCAGCAGACCAGCCTACCTTTGTCACCTTCCACAATTAAGCCATTTCTCCTCCTCTTTCTCTCTCCCCTGCCAGGGCTATTCAATTGTCTTTCAGTCACCTTTATCCCAAAAGTGATGGTCCTCCAGGCGAGGCAAGGAATAATTCAGTCATGATTGCTAAGACGACCAAGGAAACCTCCAAGGTGCTCAGGTGGGTGAAAAATGCTGCTCCTTACTGTTTCCAAGGAAGCAGACCTCTGGCCTTCAGATGCTGTGAAAACCGAACAGACTTTTCCCAGGGTCAAATATAGATGCAATGCAACTGCTGCTAGGAAGGGGAAAAAATCACTCTCTGCTCACCATCCCTCCTCCTCTGTGGCTTACATAGAGGCTCATTATCTCAAGCCCACCAAACCTTCAAGTGCCACAGCAAATGAGAGAGCACACCAGGCCACGTATTAACAGCTATTGCACACTCTCCTTGTTTACTCCTCCCTTCCCTCTCTGTGGATTTCCCTCGTGAATAATGCAGGAGTTGTAGTCCAAGACACTGCCCACTCTATGCTTCTCTCAGAGTCAGCTGAAAACAGGCTCAAGTGCCAGCTAGGGCCAGTCCCCATGTTCTGCACAGTGCAAGCCAGAGATCCTTGTACGGCAGCCTATTTTCCCTTGTTCCAAAAGATGCCGTCTCCTTTTTGTACCAGCTCTATTTATGAAGCTAAGGAATCAGAGGACAGAAAACATGATGCAGAAGTTCAACTACGAGAAGAGGGTGGCAGGTCTCATTTTCCTATACCTTGGGGAGGCCTCTCAAAAGTAAGCAGAGCTGCGCCATAAAACAAGGCCCTTTGATCATCACTGGAAAATACTGTGACGTGGGCTCTGAGCCCCCACCCAGGAGAATATATTAGAGGTTCACTAGACTAGACTTGTCTTCTCTGCTCTTCCAGAAGAGGGAGCTGTACTGCTGTCCCATTTCAAGAAAATCAATTACTGGATTGGCCATAAACTCTTCTATTGGTCTTTACTCATTCAGAGATGCTCATCTTGAGTGGTTCCTCTCTCAGTGATTTGAACCTGTGTTCTACTGACCACACTGGAAGTTTTTACCATGGAGAGGCATCCACACACAAACTGGCCTCCATTTTGTTGCTGCTGTGTTTTTGTCATGGAACCACTGCAATTTTTGTAGCAGCAGGCAACTGAGAAGGCTGAGTTTTCTCCTAGTCTCCACTACCAGATGCTGGCAAGTTACAGTGCTAAGTACAGTGGTACCTCTACTTACAAATTTAATGCGTTCCGAATGCACATTCGTAAGTTGAAAAAAAATTGTAAGTCGAATCCCATAGGAATGCATTGGGAGAAAAAATTCGTAAGTCGAAGCAACCCTATCTAAAAATCCGTAAGTAGAAAAAAATCCTATCTAAACCGCATCCAAGATGGCGGACGGAACTCCATTCGTAAGTAGAAGCATTCGTAAGTAGAGTTATTCGTAAGTAGAGGTACCACTGTACATCATCTATGGACATGCAAATCAGAATCTACACACAGATTGTTTCATGTTCTTCCTTTTGGAAAGCTGTTCTGGAGAGCCTTTAGAGGATTAGTTTACATTGGCAGGGAACACACAATGATTTTTGCTATAATATATTCACAATTATAGCTCAGTTGGTTAGGGTGTGGTGCTGATAACGCCTTGGTTCCAAGGTTGCAGGTTTGATCAAGGTTGCAGCTATGGAACTAGGGTTGCCAGACTCAATAGAGGACAGGACTTCTGTGCCTTTAATTGCCCTGCTCTCTTTTGAGTCTGGAAACCTTAAAGAGAAACCTGCCTAAAATTGGAAGCAAATGCAAACATGCTGGGGTCCAAGAGATCCTGGGCATGGCCACATAGGAAAAGACTCATCCAATTCCTTGCAGTAATTCTCTGCACTGGAGCTGTTCTGCTGAATCACTTACTGCATTGCTGGCAAAGCTGATAGGGGAATATTCTGAGAGCATTGCAGTGCTCCAGCCCTAGGACACTCTGCACAGCCAAGCTGGCTAAGTGTTTTAAGTCACACAGCATTGCGAAACAGTGGAGGCTTTAAGAGACAATGAAAGGATAATTGCTTCACAGCAGGAGCAAATATAGCCCAAACAGGACTGCCCCTCGGTTATAGTTGGCAGCTTTTCAAACACTTAAATGTTTGTGCACTGACCCAGGACGAACTGCCAAAAAAGAGAGGAAACCTTTCCCCTGGCACTGAGGTCAGCATACTGAGCAAGTGCAGTTTATAGCAACATCCACTCAGCTCGATTTGGAATGGGTTAGGTCTCTCCAAGTCTCTCTTTTAGAATTCCGGGGGAAAGCACAGGCTTTTCCCAAGGATTTCCCCAAAGTCAGGAAAACCCAGCCTGGCAGACTTCATCCAAAATCGCCACCCCTCTTGTTCATCAGTTTCCCTCCTCTACTACCTTTTCTACACTGACGTGGTGGACCAGGGGGGTGGGGACGGGGACTGTCAGCTAAGAGGGTTTTTATAAGCAAAGGATATAAGTATCCAGTGCTGTAATAAAGGCTTCTGTGCATGTTCATCTATTGTGAACACGATCTCTGAGTGTTAATTTTAAATTACCATTATCTATTCTGGTCAGCCCTGAGTGCTCACTGAAAGGACAGATCCTGAAGCTGAGGCTCCAATACTTTGGCCACCTCATGAGAAGAGAAGACTCCCTGGAAAAGACCCTGATGTTGGGAAAGATGGAGGGCACAAGGAAAAGGGGACGACAGAGGACGAGATGGTTGGACAGTGTTCTCAAAGCTACTTAACATGAGTTTGACCAAACTGCGGGAGGCAGTGGCGTGCTCTGGTCCATGGGGTCACAAAGAGTCGGACACGACTAAACAACAACATCATCATCATTCTGGTCAGTATGTCAAG